>NC_090442.1:396842524-397147953 GCF_031143425.1 Pleurodeles waltl | reverse complement strand
GACTTGCATGTATGGGAGCGGGCTAACACATGCGGACAAAAGCAAAGGAAAGACAAAAATAATTTGGAAAAATCATCTAAGGCAACTTACTATAAATTAAACTGGCGTAAGTACCTAAGCTGAAAAGGAAACAAGAAACCTCATTTAGTTTGACCTCTCCTCATGGGACAGCAGACAGCAATGTTTAATCAGAGAGAGTGGTCACTTCCTCCGGCATTAGTTGACATCGGCATCAGGACAGTGTAGAACACGGGCTGCACATAAGACAGATCAGCAGTTCAGAATAAGTTGGGCTTATAAGTACTGAACATCATACATGAATAGGATAATTAAGACTAAGATGAGAAAACTCATCTGGGGATTTGAAGAAAACAAAGGGTGACAGCAAACAGAGTTGAAGCAGGGTTTTGGACAACTTTGAGGCCAGAGTGAACTAACTAAAACTAGTTTGAAGATTGACTGACTAATACAGACTCTGTAACACAGACTGACTTCAGCTTCCAAAGTTCCTCACTAATTAGAAATATGCACGATCCACTCATTGGTCTTTCAGGAGGGTTCACTTCAGGCATCATATTCAGGCCCCAATTACGAGTTTGGCGGGCGGAAAAGGCCGCCCTCCAAACTCCTGCGGTCTGGAGACCGCCAGTGGGGTCTCCTTTCCCCGGCACTTTTATGAGTTTCCCTCTAGGTCAGCAGCCGGAAAAATAGTTTCCGACTGC
Organism: Pleurodeles waltl; assembly: GCF_031143425.1. NCBI lineage: Eukaryota > Metazoa > Chordata > Amphibia > Caudata > Salamandridae > Pleurodeles > Pleurodeles waltl. The sequence goes on along the minus strand of NC_090442.1, from coordinate 397,147,231 downwards.
TGGCCCAGCGGGAAACGCACAACAACATTGACGCCAGCTCATAATAGAGCTCACTGCAATGCTGTTGTGCGTCGGATGCACCAGCACTCGTTGGGCAAATCACTGTCTGCAAAGCAGAAAGTGATTTGTGCAACGAGGCCGGCCAGTGTGGCCCCTGCACTGCCCATGCCAAGTGTATGGGCAGTGCAGGGCCCCCTGGGGCACCCAGCACCCTGTATCCGCCACCTTTTACATGTTGATGAAACCGGCATGTAAACGCTGGCGGAGAGAGGGGTCGTAATCCCCAGGGCAGTGCTACTTGCAGTACTGCCCTGGTGGATTGGGACCGCCCACACCGCCAGGCCATCGAGGGGCCAAAAAGTGGCAGTGCTGGCGGTACGTAATGTTGCAGTCAGACCGCCGCTTTGGTGGCAGTCCAACTACGACCGTGATCCTGGCGGTCTAGAGACCATCTTGGTCATAATGAGTGTCTCAGTGTCCAATGATTGCCAATGGCACCACCAAGTTTTCACTATTCCCAATTTTCTCAGAAAAAGTGCATTGTCATTTCAATGATTTCATACAGTTCCAGAAAATATTACAATTTCCATTATTTTGCAACATTAGGATCTTCTCTCACGGAACACTAAATAAAGGAATACATTTTCATGAGAATCATAAGTTTCTTGTCTTGTTCAACAGCTACAACAAACAATGCAACTTTGTTAATGACAAACGTGCATTGCCTTCAATATAATAGGACATTCAACATCACATCAACAACCTAGAAAAAGAATTCCGGTCAGAGGGAACAGAATAAACAAGAGATTTTCCACTACTGCTGCAAAATGAATCATTCAGACCTAATCAAGTTAAGAAAGCCTAAATGCATGTTAATACAATTAATACATTAAGAAACCTATTGTGCACCTTACAATTAAATTCAAATATGCAAAGCAAATTATTCAATTGCAAACATTATTTACATGTTAGAGCAATTTCAAACATGCATTTATTTTCTACACATGTAACTCGCATTAATAAATTCATTTAATCAATATAAGTATAATGAATTCATATTAATTTAAGATTTAATTTCTAATATGCATCTAATAAAACATATTTTTTATCGCATGTCAGTAATTCACTCAAATACAAATGCACAACATCTTCATGTTGAACATGATATCAAAATGCGAATGGCAGCCACAATGCCCAACATAACTCAAACGTGCACATTTTACATTTCCTTGTTAATTTCTCTGTTAGGCTTTTAAAGTAAGGTCAATTAGTCTCCATATGCTAAGTTCTATGTCACTAACATATTAATACATTTTGATCTCTATCAGTATTAAACATCACCAGGCAATTCTGAAATGCACAGAACTACTGTTTCCATGGCTGCGCTGTTCACCCTGGATTTTGTAAAAAACAAGGAGGTTGCTGAACATGTCCTCCACTGGCGATCACAAAGATGGAGAAAATGTTGCTTCTAATACCATGATCCAGCACAACAAACTTCAAGATGTACACCAAACCCCATGGACTAGTAGAAAATTCCAGAAATCAGCACCATATTAAAAAATATATATATATATATATATATATATATATATATATAAAAGTCTTACCGCTGTGCTGAGGAAAAAAAAAACATGCCAGTAAACAGAGCTCTGGTTGATATTGCGCTCAGTAATTACAATTGGGCATTAAAACATGGTGGCAAGTTGCATGATGATGACGTGTGTAGATGACATGATGACACGTTCTGACGCACGGATACTTTCCTTGCAGTGTGTCAATGTCACGCCCGTACTGCTTAATGATGTTGGCAGCAGTACAAAATTATACTGTTTCCAAAATGGTGCTCAGCCACAAGGTTACTCTTCCTATCAATGATGTACTGGCCCTTCTAGAAGATTCTAACACCAGCTTAAACAGGGCCATGGTGAGTTCACCAGCACTTGCTCCACCTACTTCCACTGCTTGTGGCTAATATATTGTAGTCAGTTGGTGAGAAGAAAAGAATACTCTCTCACATAAAGAAGTAGGTATGTACATAGGTATTTATTGAGCAGATCTCCAGATGTAAGGGAGGTCCCTGATCCGTGTCCTGCCACCGTGAATCTCGATGATCAACTGACCAGAGAACAGAACACAAGTACAGGCAAAAATTGGCAGCTCATGGCAAGTGCAGAAGAACAATGTCATAAATTTAATTATATGTAATTTAAATAAAGCATAACTTAGTATTACAACAAGCACTTCAGAGCTCACATTGCTCATGTTTTCTCTTTTGGCATCAGTCTGCACGGCTTCTTCTTTCACTCAGGGGCGGCTCCTCCGCAATGGTGGAGGAGCATCACCCAACTGGCTAAGAGCCAACAGCAGAAAAATAAAACAATACTTGAATATCGTTTTATTTTTTGCTGCTGGCTTAGCCAGCATGTGAATAGAAGGGCAGGGCTGGGCCATGGGAGGCGGGAGGGGGGATGAGGAATTGTGTGCAGTAAGTGCGCATGTGTGTTTGGACGGTCTAAGTCGGCCGTCCAAACGCACATGCACACTTAGGTTTCTCCTGCCCAGCTGTGTGCACAGCTGGACTGGAGAAACTGTACAGGCCCCAGGATTGTGTCTGAGCAGCAATCCTGATGCTGCTTTCATGCTAGCTTGAGCATAAAAGCAGTGCCAGAATTGCTTGGGAGCCTGTTCTGGTGTCCCAGCAAATGCTAGGCCACCAGAACAGGAAAGGGGGGATGAGCGATGCTGTAGGAGAGGACGGCAGCGGCCACGAAGGTAAGACTTTTTTTTTATATATTCTTCCCGTCCCTGTCATCCCCGCCCCTCCCCTTGATATTTGCTGCAGCCACCGCTGCTTTCACTATGTCTCTCTCTGCCTGACACACTTCTTTATATGTGTAAACAAATCCCTTGAAGCAATACCACGTTGTAAATGTAGAAGAGAACTACTTGTAAAACATAAAATATGTCTCACTTTAAAACTTCTAGTAAGTGATAGTTGTGAGCTTTAGTACTCTTGAAAAAAAATACTAATACCTTTGCTTACTGGTAAGTTACATAATTAGTTCGTTCCCGGGTGTCTGCACATGAAGGTCCTGAAAGTAGTAATGACCCAGCATCACTAGCAATAACCAAGAGGCAGCACCAAGTGAAGCGTAAAATATAAATGCAATACATGCATTCTTTAACTGGTAAGCCCCTCCTTAAGCCAAATGCGAAAGGGAGCCATACACTGTTCAGATTTATTCAAGCGAGATGGGCAAGTGTCTTCCAGGTTCCCTCATTGGTGTGCATCTTTAGCAAAAAGGTAATTTCAAGTACATTTTACTGATTAATGATATGTGCTGTCCAGGGGATTTCTGCAGCAGGAGAGTAAGTCCCACAACGTTGTGCAATCAGAAATACAAAAAAAGAAGAACCAGAGCTGGTATAGCACATTGGGTGAACAGAAATAAAGTGCCCTCACTGCTGATAGCGAATAAAATGATGCAGCACGGGACCCTTTTTTCTTTATATCAGAGCAGTGCCTGGACTCTTCGCACTTCCCCCAAAACACCTGAATCACCCAAAGCATAGGTCTGTAAGCTGGTGCCCAGTTGTTTACGGAGAAAGAGGTTGTGAGTGTGGTGACAGTCAGTGTGAGGAAGATGGGAGAGGAAATCTAGGAGCTGTCAGTTGGTAAAATGTTAAACAGGCATTGACACCGTCAATAGGTCGCGCCTTTAGGCTCTATAGGATTTGTCAATGGTTTTATCAATTTGTTACTCTATATACATTGCATATTTGAAAAAAGTAAATATTTTGAATTTGTTAACAGATGTAAACCTGTTTGCTTTAGTGCAATTTGTATTGTAATTTACTTTACTAAGCATTGTCAAAACCAAGAGGTCTAAGCTCTAAAAGGCGGAGCTATTGATTTTTCCAGTGCTTATATTGTACATTTGAGCTAAGTCACATTTAAGTGTTTAGATGAGCTCTGATTGTTGGAGGTTAGGATCATGATTGAGAGCTTTTAGAGCTGAGCTTGAAAGCAGTGTGACTCAAAGAGCTATAACATGTTTAGATTACAATCTCATCTAATCCTTGGCCTCTCTCTGGTGCACGTAACAGTGATTGTCACATATGTACCATTTGTAATTACAGTTTCTAATTACTCACAGCAAAATGATTGTTGTTACCCATTTATATCAAACTGCTAACAAGCACTCACAAAACCAATACGTCTGGCTTCTTTTAGGCATATATTAGTTTTTGTGTGATATGTCTGGATGCAATAGCAAAAAGCACACAAAGAGGCACCTAAATGCTAGTTAGGCACTACGCTGTGTAAAGTACAAGATTGTAGATCACATGTTTCAAGTCACATGTTTAAAGGCCAACCCCATTTTAGCGACCTCCCCCAACCCTTTACTTTATCTCACTTAAAGCAGTGTGGGCCACAATAGGCTTTTGCCCATAGACAAGTAAAAGGCAGTCAAGGCCTAAAAATTGTGATGTTGTAAAATTGTGTAGTCCTTGGAGTCAACATCTAAAACTTGTGGAACAGAAAGAAAGAACGACTGCTTTGCTCCTCTCTGACACTCACTGTTCACCGTCTCTCAGATAGGTGTATAGCTGGTGTCATAATCAGAGGGAGGACTACATCACTTCAGCGAAAGAAAGCTGAAGACCTGACCTCCCGGGACTCTTGGTGCCACTGATCCCCTTTAGAAGTAAAACTGCAGTATTTGTTCCCTGACAAAGTTGATCCAATTGTTGTGCAGGCCATGTGCTCCCTCTCAAAGAAGATAGAAATATCCCAGCTTCTATGAGAGTCAAGTGCAATGGGAGAAACACATTCAAGAGACAGCAGTTTTAGAGCATGGGGAGTTGGGGTGGTGGAAGCAATACGCAGGGTGGGGTGGAATCCCAGAGGATGGAGTTGGGGAAACTGACAAGAGATTGCATTTTCATGAGTGACTGCTGAATGATAACACCCTTAACAACAGTATCGACTTGAAGGGAGAAGGAGATTTGAACTGAAAATGGTTCAAATATTTCTGACTAAATATGAGAGCACCCGATGACTACCTGAGTACCCAGGTACTGAACTTAAGTATATTTAACTTTTTAGAGTATTTGTACACTGTGTTCCACTGCCTTTTGACTAGGATCAGTGTAGTAAAGGAAATCAACAAACTTAAGCTAGCAAGAACGATGTTAATTGGAGCACCCACTCCATGCACACAGGAGTCACACTCCCATGTAATATAGAATACAGTTTAAACACTAACACATCAACCAATGAAAATGTAGAATACTCAGTGACAGAGTTCTATAATAAACAGTAATATAATTCAGTGATAAACCTACATACATGAATAATAGCATAATTACTACACACCTCCTTCCTTTATATAAAGTGAAGGAAAATTAAAAAAAACTAATACATCACAAAATCGAGGTATTTCTTTCATAATTTCACAATCCTTGAAGATTTCATACGAACAATTTCAGAATTATGAGGAGTATTCAAAGTTGAAAAAGAAGACATGTTAGGATCACTTGACAAAATACTATCTTCATCAGCAGAAGATAAAGAACAATTATCTTTACTATTCATTATGTTATTCATAGATGACTCACTGGCAAAATCAGGACTGGATAAGTAAACAAACCCCGAACGGGCATCCATAATGAACCGAGGTAGCTTCAAACAACTCCACCACCACCCATTTTTCAAAAGTGCTGAAGGTTTACCTACTATGATGGTTTGAAAATTTAGAACTGATATCATGGCACCTTAATTTTAATCCAATCACCAATGTGTAGCATATTGGAAGCATGTTTAACACGCACATCATGTCTATTGCTTGCTTCATTGTTCTTGCTTAACACATTACTCTTAGCTTCATGTTAATTTAGGAATGGTTACTTTTTGCCAACTGGATTACTAGGAGTTAAACCCTATTTAGGTTTTCTGCCTTTGAGCAATAAGAATGGAGAAAACTTAGTCGCACAATGAAGGAACAATGATATGACCAAATCAACAAAGCAACATGATCTTTGACATTAATTCTTGCTTTTATTACCAATTGAATTATTTCAACCAAAGTCTTATTGAACCATGCCACAGTGCCATTACAATGTACTTAATATAATGCTGTGTGCTTATATTAAATAAATAAAATATTAAAATATACTTGTAACTTAACAGAAGTAAATTACACACCATCATCAGAAGTAACAGAATCAGGAAAACAATGACTTTATCTGTGTTAGGCTTCACAGTCCACTTCAACTCCACCCATTTTGAAAAACAATCAATGAGCAGCAAAGAATACAACTTTTCTTGTACTGTTCCTTCACATAGTCAAAACATATTAATAGAAAATTCCTTCCAAGGTTCCCCTGGCAATGTCTTTTTAACCAGAACAGACTTTTGCAACTTTAACACCATGTCAGACTTTTGACAAAAGGACAATTATTGATAAACTTAGCAACATCAGTATTCATAATTGCCACCAAAACAAATCCCTTATCTTCTTGATAGTATCTGATTGACTGATTTACCCTAAACGTGCTACAGATACTAACTTACTTCTAATATCCACGTGAGGAACAACACAACGTTCTTTCATTACCGACTCATTTTCAATTGACAGTTCATTCTTGACTTTCCAAAATACTTGCAATTCTTTGGATAAAGTCTTCTCCAAACACCAACCATTCACAACATATTTTTTCACAGAGATCAAAACCTCACCATTGGCAGAAGCTACCACCCATTAATATTATGAGAACACTTGCCCAACAGATATTACAACATCTTCCACTCTATCTACTACACACTCTTCAATACTGTCCATAACGTCCGAACAATCACAATTTCCAGACAATCTAGATAAGCAGTCCACCCTTACATTGTGTGTACAAGGTAAACATGCAATATTAAATTTGTATTCATACAGTTTAGCCAAAAGCCTTATCAACCTAGAAGAAACCTTACATGCACCATTATTAGAGGACAAATGAATTAAAGGCTAATGATCCGTTCTCAAATTAAATAACTTGCCCCACAAATACATTTTAAAATATTCCATTGACCATGCATAAGCCAACGCCTCACATTCAATCGCAGAATATTTCAGCTCAACCACTGTTAATGGTCTGGATGCAAAGGCAATAGTATATTCCACAATACCTTTCTCCTGATTTAACACTGCATGTTACCCTGATAAACTTGCATCAACAGTAACAATATTCAAAACAGCATTTGAAAAAGGAGACTATGTTTTAGAATCAACAATTGTTTTCTTTAGCATAGTAAATGCATTTGCATGTTCCTGTGTGCACTCATACTTGGCAACCTTTTTATGACATGATCTTAATGACATGGCAATATTCAAAATCTTTCTTGCAAATCTTGACTAATACTCACATAATCTGAAGAATGATCATTAGTTGGTTCACAAATATCTTGAATAACTTTCAATAATTTGTTTTGGGGTGAAATACCTTCCTTAGAATTAGAATGACCTAAATATTCTACTTCAGTGGCAAAATATATACACTTATCAAGGCAAATTATAATACCTTTATGCTTCCAAATAAACAAAACATGAGTTTTTGAAATACAGATGCAGCAGATGCCAGTCTGAATGGCATACATGCATACCTGAAAGCCCCATCTGGAGCAATAAAAGTAGTAATGTGATGAGACTCAGGTGTTAAGTCAATATGATAATATGCCCCCTCGAGACCAATGATTGTAAACACATTTTCACCATCCATCTTCACCAATAACTCTTGAATGTGTGGAAGAGGAAGGTAGTCTACTTAAATCTGTTTAGTAACTGAACATAGGACCACACATGTCAGAGGATTACCTGTTTTCTTTTTCACCAAAACAATTGCAGACACCCATTCAGCTGCATTAACCAGCTCAATAACACCTTTTATGCACATATCCATTAACACTGTAGATAACTCACTACTGACAGATAGTGGAACATCTCTTAATTTGTGTGTAACAGGTGATGTATTCTCCTTAAGTTAAATGTGATGAGAAAACCCCAGCACTTTACCTAAATCCCTCTGAAACAAATCCTTATGTTTTTCCAATAAGCCTTCTAAACAATCGCTTCCATAACCATAATCATGCACACTGTATACAGTTTCTGAAATATAAACTAGATTATTTACTATAGGAATTAAATGAATCTCCATTGATGGCCAATATATGGTTCCTGAAATGTCTAAACCATTTCTCCCATTTCATGCTAGGTTCATTACAGCTATTTAAAAAATGGTGGTTGTGGATTTCCACATGTAACACTCATTTTGCTTCCAGAAACTATGCAACCACCATAATGATAGTCCACATGGAAATGTAACTTTTATTATGATATATATGTATACAACCTTAAGGTGTGCTATCACTGCTGATAGACTCTGATGTGTTCCTATAACTTTTGAAGAAATGCTGTTTTAAGCATCCGAAAACACATAGCCGGAAGACTCAATTTGGTATAACCAATGCATTTGAATGGTAAATTGTCCTACCATCAAAAATGACCACTGTGTGGTTCAGACTTTTTTCTTTAGAAAATAAAGCTTACCAGAAACTAGCTAGTTTTGGAAGGCAATCCAGCTTGTTTCGAAAGAATTCATTCTTTTAAGATGGCTGACACTTTTAAGCATTTCAGCTTTTCAACAATGTGTAATGCGTTTCAGCCTGCCAAAATGTATGCGTACTCTAGTGTGCACATCTCAGACCAACGCGCATTAGTACAAAATTGCTTTTTTTTATAACGAGCCATTCTTGGAATTTGTGCTTAATCCAATGAGTACCACTTCCGAATGCCCTCTCTAAGTAAGCAGCACCTTGGTTTCCTCCTCCAATTCAGTCATAGATTTCTCCTGTGAAGGTCTACGTCAATGCTCAGCAGAGCAACGGCTCCAAGCCTCCATATCAATCATCACCAAAATGTAGTAAAGGAAATCCACACAGGTAAGCTTCCAAGACAGAATTTATTGGAGTATTCACTTAATACGCACAGTAGTCATGCTCTAATTCCTATGGAATGTGGAATACAGTTCAAACACTAACTCATCAACCAATGAAAACTATAGAATACTCAGTAACAGGGTTCTATAATAAACAATAACACACTTGAATGATAAGCATAGGTACATGTATAATAGTATAATTACTACAGTCAGTCTATATAAATACCATATACTTACATACATACATATATCACTTAATAGAAATACCATATACTTACATACATACATATATCACTTAGTGTACACCCTAGGAAGGGTCTCTTGGTGCTGACAGACCAAGTGGGTAAACATAGTGGAGGAAACACTGTGAAGGATTGGGGGACAATAAAGCTTATCAAGCAGCTAGGTTTTAAGCATATGTCAAAAACAATACGGTTTTTTCAGTTTTAAGATGCACTGGCAAAGCCTTCACCGGAAAGGAATTGCCCTCTAGTCTTGGTTTATTTGAAGCGAGGCGCCACTAAGGAGAGATTAGAGGCTGATGTATGCTGACATAAAGGTTGATATGGCTAACTGGGCTTGGACAAAAATCCAGGTGTGTTACATATAAGACTTTGTGAACCACACAAAATGATATAAAATCGGTTATGTTTTTTCAGAGGGAGCCAATGGACTTGGTGAAGATGAACAGAAACTGAATTGATCTTCTTTAAATTCAACAGTAGAAAATGTTGCCGTTCTGAATACAATGTGTTCCTCGTTTTCTCAGCACGCCCCCAGTGCTAGAGAGTGCATCCACATAATCTATGGTAGATTGAAAGCTAGACGTCCACAGCAGCAGACTGGTTATCCAAACTATGTTAACTGCAATACACAGTACTGTAGTGAATCCTAGTTTGTTTTAATGGGATAACAGGAGTTAGCTTAGCCGTAGGCTTGTAAACTCGTGCCCCGTAGTGACTTTTAACCTACTTAGCTTGCTCTGTCTTAGCTCATTTAATTATTTATTTCCTCTAAGATGGCTGCCTTGTTTATAGTTAAGCCACTTGTTATGAGTTTTATTATCAGTGTTACTGCGCCAAGGCGTCAAGATCAAGCGCGAAATACAAACAAACAGTAGGTGTTCATACTTAGGGATTTTCCCTCTCTATACTTTCGAGGGATTGTTGATATTAATTGCCGTCCCAAGCATGCCTGTTATCTAATGTTTTGGAATACACCTACGTCAGGGGACCTTGTAGATCTGTATAAATACATCACACTTTTAGACAGATAATCAGAGGGATTCTGACCAGAGGGCATCGCCACCATCGCTGATACCGATGCTGCAGTCATCTTGACGCTGACCCAGTCTTCGTGTCCCTGCGGAGTCTGAGATAGAGACCTCATTCCAAGGTAACGAGGGTTGGGGGCTCCTCTCATGGACACAGCTTTGGCAGATTAGGTTTAGCAAACCCAGCTCTCCTTTAGGTAGGAGGTTAGGCCTATTCTCATTAGGGTATTAGGGCATATTCCATCTTATACATACGTATAGATATATTTCTTTCATATATTGCAAAATGGTGGGGGTCTTCATAACAATGACTTTCTTCTTCACAATACTGTTGCTTGGTATATTCATTATCCTAAACAATGCAGTTCATGCAACTTATCGCAAATTGCAGTTATGTTAAATAAAAACTGTTATAACTTCACTGCATATGTGTTATTGCCTTTGTTTGTATGAGACATAATATATCTGTGAGAAAAGGGTAATTTCTGTTTAACCACGACAACCCTGAGATATCTTACTTTGACTCCATGCGTAAGCGACTGCCACAAATCATTTTTTACTATTGTGTTTCTGGTGAGGTGCTGCTAGTGAGCCGGTAATGTTGGGGCAACAGTTGCGACTTGTTGTAGGAAAGACTCAGTCGCCTACAAACAAAAGTACTGTTATCCCTAAACCAGCAGTCTTGCTCAGAGCAAGAGTCCAAACTACGACAATGATGGTGTTTAGGCACTAATTTACGGTTACCCTGATTATCCCTGTCTCACAGACAACAGGTACCCTAAGTACCATTATACGGAGACGTCCGTGGTCTTTGGGAGAATCCTCCTCAGCTGAACAGGTAACACCTAATTAAGCTGTAGGTTGTTCGAGCTCGAACTCATAAAAAGGAAAAACTTCCCCTATTTTTGGTGTTCCGTTTCTCTAAACAACTATGGCTAATACCATAGACATTCCTGTAAATGCTAGACATGCACTTACACAACATTTATTAGAGCATGGCCTTATAGAAGAGGGCGGGGATGTCACTTTGATAATAGAGGCAACTGAAGCATACCAAACAGAAACGTTTTACTGTTGGGTCACCTTTCCTGAGGCTGACCAAAGAACACACACATTTCACACATATGAAATTGCGAACGTACCTGTACGGTACGAAGCATACCAGTATCATGACATATCGCTCACATATCAAGAGCATCAGAACTGGTTTGAAGGCGCCCTATCACATGTACTACGAAGAGTGAGGCTAGGTCCTTTAAGTAATGAGGGCCCTACGCGGCCTATGTTTGCCACATATACACCTCACCCAGGCATACAGAATATGCCGATTGCAGATTTACGAGTATTATATAATGAAGTAGTGGCATTATATAGAAGATTGGTTCAGTTCATAATGCGAACATTGAACACTACACCAGCGCGTCCAGCACCGCCAGTAGCTGGTGGATATCAATTGGCTACTGGGATTAATCCACAAACAGTGCATACTATTATGGGTAAAGTGCCCACGGAACGGGAAAAAATACCGTTCTGGATTGCCCAGAAAACTAATCAGCTGGAAGCTGTGTTTCCCCATATGGGACCACAGGAAAAACATAGGCTGCTCACTATGTGCTTGCTGTTTGGGATGGTTCTCTCAGTGGATGACTGCGCCACATGGGGTACAGTCTTCGCTGCCGTTTATACTACCACACATGGTACCCCGACACTTGCCAATTTACCGGAGGTGTTAAAACAAATACAAAATTAACATGGGGCTGCACCGGCCCTGGATCTGGGTATGAAATTGATGCGTAACTTTGACGCCGTCTCCTCGATAATACTGAGTAATATTAAAGGGGAAGCGGTGGCACTGGCAATACACCAGCGTCTCCGGGAAACTCCAAATGTGGAACAAGAGAGACAGCTACCAAAAATAATTTCCAATACCTATACTAGTATAGGACAGGATAGTTTGGGAGCCAAACCTAAAAAATTGGAATTATCAAGTACCGCCCATAAGGAAGGTACAAAGCAGGCACAAGAGGGCTCTAAAAAACGCTGGGACAAACAAAAAGATTTCAAAGAAAGGAGAAATAAGAGAGCTGATTCTCCACATCCGGAGTACTCCGAAAGGAGGTATAATCTCAGAAATAGGGAGCACATTAGAACTCCAGAGAGATATACTGATACACGTCCCTCTCGTTCCTTTCAGGACGCACCGGATAAACGTAGCGAGAGAGGGGGCTGTCAAGATCGACATCCGGAATACGTGAAAGAAAAGAAAGTCTCACCACAGTCTGCCATTAAAAAAGAAGAAAAAACTCCTCAGCAAAAGCCGCAGTTTAAAAAGAAGAAGGTGGCAGCACTGACAGTTAAAAATGCCAGTAGTATTGAGAACACTATTGAGGAACAAGAAGTGGGCTGTGACTCTGTTGGACAGCGCGGCAGAGGTCATGATATGTCACCAGAGTCTGAAAGATCATCTGGATGCGACAGCAACTAGCGATTACATCGCGGTTGAGACAGCGGATGGCGCGTTCTCCGACCCGATCGGGTTTATGATTTAACAATTCAGATAGAGGGAGACGTGGAACGCATTATTAGTGTAATATTTTGGGATGAACTTACTAGTGATATCCTGTTGGCCGAGAGAGACTGGCCACGTCTGCAAGCTCCCGCATGGGGAAGATGTAATTTTGCCTTCTTTTTCCGATCTTGTTCCAGAAGCAGACAAGAAAGCCTATGCTGCTGAATGGGCTTTAGCGCAGGCACCCGCAGTATACCGTAATCATGTAGGTTGGGACAAGGTCTCTCCTTGTCATGTTATTCCCGTTGGGTCTACACCCCAACCACAGCCACAATACCCTGTTAAACATGAGGCGAAAGCTCCGGTGAAGGAGATACTATCACAACTTGAGTACCAGGGAGTGATTGAGCCCTGTACATCAGCAATGAATAATCCACTATTCCCTGTTGCAAAGCCAGATCATTCATATAGAATAGTGGTTGATTATAGACACTTGAATAGTCATACACGCACGTATGCTATACAAAATTCACACAGCACAGCACTGATAAACAATATAGTGCGTAAAAAATATAAAACTACATTGGATATATCTAATGGGTTTTTCTGCCAGAATTTAGCACATGAAAGTAGGGACCTAAGTGCATTTTCATTTGGCTCTCAGAAACACTTTTGTCGTTTACCTCAAGGCTATAAAAATAGCCCAGGACTGTTTTCAGCCCGTATAACATCAATTTTGCACAAGCTTGATTCTGATGCATTGTCCTATGTGGATGATATCTATCTCACTGATGACGCCCTCGACATTCATCTTGCGAGGGTCGATCGGGTTATTTTGGGATTTGAAGACCTCGGTTATAAATTTAATTTTAAGAAAAGCAAGATAGCCTTTCTTAGTGTATTGTTCCTGGGATATGAGCTATCAAATGAGGGCAAGAGCCTGGCCCCGCACTTCCTAGAAAAGTGTGCTCAATTACAGCCTTCGAACACACTTAAGAAATTACAGTCATTACTGGGTTTCTTTAATCTTGGCAGAACATATATTCCAGATTATGCAGAACGCATCAAGCCGCTTTATGACTTAATTCAGCCCAATTTTTCTAGCAGACTATGGAGGATTGAACACACACACATCCTTAGGGACATGCAACGGGATATGCTAGAAGCTAAACATTTACACACACGTGACAATAAAACAAATTTGGTCATCAGAATAATTGCTGGTGCCCTTGGGTTTACTTATGTCACCTTTAATGAGGGTGACACAGTGCCAGTAGCATATAAATCACACTTATACTCAAATGCTGAAAAACGTTTTGCACCTACAGAAAAGATTCTGACAGCAGTTAAGATGGCCACTTGCCCAGGGGAAATGCATTATTGTTGTCTCCCTGGTGCCGGCCTTAGAGGCTGTCACTAAAGTGAGTGTTCCGAACGCTAAGGCATTACATCCACGTTGGATTCAATGGGCAACGTCTCTGACCGCCACTGATGTTGATTGTGTATTTGACCCAAGACTTCAGACACAAGAATTTCTCCAGTATGAACAGGAGTACCCCGCTCCTCTAAATATCTTGCCACTAGACAGTTATAATACTATCATTTATACTGACGGATCGGCACAACCGGCTGTAGGTACTAAACATCAATACTCTGCAGCTTGCGCAGCCGCGTGCGGGGTACTGGAAGATGGAGTTTTCCATCCTCACAATACCGATACGCAGACCTTAGGGGACTGCACAGCCCAGTTGGTCGAGCTTAAGGCTCTTCTTCTAGCGCTCGAACATACTGAGGCAGGAAGCCAGACTTTGATAGTCTGTGATTCATATTACTGCGGCCAGTCATACAATGAATATCTCAATCATTGGAAACTGAACAGGTTTAGGGATTCTAAAGGGAACACCATTAAACACAAAATGTTGTGGGGTAGGGTGGCTGATCTTAAGGATAAGCTACCATGTGTCCATGTAGTTCATACATTAGGACACCAACGTGTTGGAATACACGTTGCCGGCAATACATTGGCTGATGAAGCGGCCAAAGCATCAGTAGCTATGGCTTCTGTGGTTGCAGTGACTCGTTCTCGGAAGAGGTTGGATAATGAAATATTGATTGCCATTAAAGCTTTGGCTGCAGACAAGACGCTTCCGAAAGGATACCCTACAAACTATACTTACCATATCAGTGCACAGAATGTTGCTTATACAACAATTCCTGGGGTTGGAGATCGAGTGATCCCCAATGAAGACCAGAGATTAGAGCTGATTACAGCCGCACATGAGGGTGTTGCTTCTGCACATGCTGGTATACAGGCCACGATAACAATTCTACAGCAACGATACTGGTGGCCTGGTCTATGCAGATGGACCAAACAGTATGTCCTTTGTTGTGACATTTGTCTGCAGATTAAGGGCTCTAATATCAAACGCCCTCCGCAGACATCCCTCTTAGTGTCAGACAAGCCACTCCAGTGTGTGTACCTAGACCATTGTGGTCCCTTACAGGCTGATGGTGCATACAAATACATTTTAGTGGCTGTGGATTCCTATTCTAGATTCCTGTGGGTATGGCCATAGCGGTCGGCTGACGCTCGGACTGTTATAAAAGATTTGCTGATCTTTATTGGTACATATGTGGTTGCAGCATTCCATTCAGACCAGGGCCCTGCATTTGCCTCTAAAGCATTCATTACTCCTCACCATACCATCCCGAGGGAAATTCGGGCGTGGAGAGGCGGAATCGTGATCTAAAGCAGTCCTTAACAGCTCGAGTATTAGGTTCAGGCCGCAGTTGGTTACACCACCTATATGGGGTCCAGAGAGCACTGAATAATCTGCCAAGACGGTCCTTGGGGGGAAAGTCTCCATATGAGGTTCTCTTTGGGTTACCTATGTATGTCACCGATCTTGATGACCATGGTATGGTGGCAGCAGAAACACCATTTGACATAAAAGAACGTCTCACTGTTTTACAGGAGCTCCAACAATTTCGTGATGATAAATCATCTGCAAGTGCTGCCACCTTAGGAATAAGGGAATTGGCGAAAACTTCAACTGGCTGGATTCCTAACGTTGGGGATCTGGTTCATGAGAAGATCGCTGTGAAAAAGGAGTTCGGTCCATCATACAGAGCACCTGTACCGGTTTTGGGAATAAAAGGCACCAGGACTGTCATCCTGCCACCATTGTCTGGTTCTAAATCGAATAGATTCATCTCCATTGATGACATCAAATTACACCATGTGGCCGATTCTCCACAGTAGACCAGGAGGTCCCTTGGGTGGTTCCCGATCCACTCTCACTACCCAACAGGACATCCATCTACATAGTAGGATGAACATCACTGCTACTGACTATGCAACTATGTCAACTGCTGTTCCAGACACTTCCTCGACCATGGGGAGGGGGGAGAATGAACTTTTGTTGGTTCCAGTCACATCTTCGGTGACTACCCCGCTTCAAGATTTGGCTGTGTTTTATACGAACACTTCCACGACTAATGACGTTGTTTATCAGGAACCTCCACGAGCGGTGGATCAGAATTCAGCGGGTCCTGTGTTTGCGGAGACTTCCTCTGGCTATTTCATTGACATTGATGATTTTTCTTTGGATTCCTCCTCAACAGTGTCTGACAAACTTTCAAAAAGTAATAAGCTGTATCAATGGCTTAAAAATCACTATTTGATTTACCCATGGAACTATCTATGGTTGTGTTTGACATTTATTGCATTATTTTTATGGATTGGTTTTGTGACTGTTTTCTTTTTGCTGATTAATGGTCACTATATTCCTGATCGCTCCTCTGTGGAGCCTGTTGATGAAATTTTAACACCACATCATTCTTCCCATAAGGTCCGACGAGATTCGTCCAGTGTAAATATTACAGCTAAACCAATTACTGATGGGATTGTGTGGGACAAAGTTCCATTCGATATATATGGGCCTACTGAGATTATTCAAATACCATATGTGTTCAAAAAACTTTCTCAGATTGAGGCTGTTGCACGTTTAAGGCAACTAGATAGGGAAAATTTGGAAAAAACATTAGCTGTTGTCGACAATGGCATGAACACGCTGTCCAACAGGATTTATTCACTATCAAATATAGTGTTGTCTGCTATTGATATCACTCAGACAGACTTGTCCAGGTAATATCATGGGCAAACACAGCTACGTTCCATCATGCAGCTGGGTTGGACATTACAGACACTGAAAAGTGGCCACATTCCATGGAGGTACATTTATGGGAGTGAACTATTCACTGCTTTTAATTTTTCCAGGGAACAAGAGACAATGGCTAAAAGGGAGGCTCGTTTCACCCTGCTTCAAGTAGAGAAATTAGATAAGTTGCCCTTCACGGTAGCAGAGAGTCCTTCAACTATCTGGCTCTTGCACAGCATTATTAATTTACCGATTTCGACCTTTCGTTTCTCGAGCTGCCTGAAACATCTTGCGGTGGGACGATATGAGCAGCTAGGAGATAGCTTTATTAAGGAAGAGTGGGAGTTGCCCTTTGACTATAGATGTCTGAATGGTGAACAGGAGGTCTTTCTTAGCGGAAGTGAATGTGAGACTGCTGTTCGTCATTCTATGATATGCAAATAGGTGTCTCTTCATGGTCTTTGCAATGTGGGGGTCGCAAATTTGGCCTGTTTTCTGAAGGGTACTCCCGTCCCCTTGATTCGTCCAGTGTTTCATGTACTTTCCAATGGCAGTTATGTGGTACTGAACGATGAAAGCTGTTGCGGCTTGCGACCTGGAATTGCCTACGCAATCTCAGTCACAAAGGTCGTTACGTGTTGTGGACATGTTTTGTTTCCCCCCACACGAGAGATAAATGTATCTGAAATGTGGCCCCACATAGATACTATTAATGTGAACTATGACAAGTTAAGTAGACTAAAGGCACTATTGTTTCAGAAACAAGTCGCCTTGACATCCGCAAAAGAGACGTATGCTCTCCAGATTGCGAGATCATCTGCGGAGATACAATCCCTTTTAAATACCGATTTCCCCAAACACTTTGGAGAGCTGGTACCCAGAATATTCAATGCTTCAAGCACCACTGGGATTGTTCATTTCTTTAAGGCTGCCGGGTCTGGTTTCGTGTCCATCTTCCAGACTGTCTTTGGAGTCATCCCATCAGCCATCCATTCTCTCTTTTCAAGTGTGTTTGGTGGCTTTCCAATTATTTTGGCTTTGATTGGCAGACTACTACTGCTATTTCTTCTGATTCGCAGTGGTTGTTTATTTCCAGCAACGCAGAGCAATGGAGCCGCTCCCGCCAACTCCACTGTGCCGTGAGCGCATGGTTCGGATCTTCGGTACACCTTTGCTGGTGGAACTGGAGCTCAACTGGTCGTTGTCATTCCGGCCACTTCTGTGGTGTGTACAACCGGTCTTCCGCTGCATATGGTGTCTCTTTGAGCATCTGCCTATGGTCTGTCTTGCTGTTGCACCGACATCTCCTGTGGACCACGAACTGCTGATGTCCCCGATGAGGGTTCATACACGGTCATGCCCCTTGAGACTGAGGTTGCTCCGCGAGGCCACCTATGAGCCTTCCGTTATAAGATCTAACATGGATGAGGACACTGCAGCAAGTATCGATGCACCAGTGAATATGGCTCACTTCTGCTCTGTGGATCCGTTTGTCCGCCCAACACTAGACTTCACTTCGGACGATGTTGACTCATTTTTGAGGTCCTTGACTGGTGACTTCGATGACATTCTTTAAGATCCTGCGTATAACACATAATTTGATGAATTTGCTTACCATTCCCGATTCCAAATTGTGCAATTATAATAGACGTTTGCTGTACTTGTCATAGTTGATATTAACATCTCTGTATGTGTTTTTTAGACAGCCTTGTTTTACCGTGTTTTCACACACAGCGATTTTTATTCTTAGCTTCTTTTATTAGCTTTTTTTTTTTTTTCTTCTTTGGCTTTTTTAGTTCAGAAGCAGCTTTTTTAGCGTTTTGGGTTCCTGTACCTTCATCATACCTGTTACGGCAATGGGGAGGGTGTAGTGAATCCTAGTTTGTTTTAATGGGATAACAGGAGTTAGCTTAGCCGTAGGCTTGTAAACTCATGCCCCCGTCACCTAGTGACTTTTAACCTACTTAACTTGTTCTGTCTTAGCTCATTTAATTATTTATTTCCTCTAAGATGGCTGCCTTGTTTATAGTTAAGCCACTTGTTATGAGTTTTATTATCAGTGTCACTGCGCCGAGGCATCAAGATCAAGCGTGAAAGACAAACAAACAGTAGGTGTTCACACTTAAGGATTTTCCCTCTTTATACTTTCAAGGGATTGTTGATATTAATTGCCGTCCCAAGCATGCCTGTTATCTATTGTTTTGGAATACACCTACATCAGGGGACCTTGTAGAACTGTATACATACATCACACTTTTAGACAGATAATCAGAGGGATTCCGACCAGAGGGCATCGCCACCATCGCTGATAACGATGCTGCTGTCATCTTGACGCTGACCCAGTCTTTGTGTCCCTGCGGAGTCTGAGATAGAGACCTCATTCCAAGGTAACGAGGGTTGGGGGCTCCTCTCATGGACACGGCTTTGGCAGATTAGGTTTAGCAAACCCAGCTCTCCTTTAGGTAGGAGGTTAGGCCTATTCTCATTAGGGTATTAGGGCATATTCCATTTTATACATCCGTATATATATATTTCTTTCATATATTGCAAAATGGTGGGTGTCTTCATAACAATGACTCTCTTCTTCACAATACTGTTGCTTGATATATTCATTATCCTAATCATTGCAGTTCATGCAACTTATCGCAAATTGCAGTTATGTTAAATAAAAACTATCATAACTTCACTGCATCTGTGTTATTGCCTTTGTTTGTATGAGACATAATATATCTGTGAGAAAAGGGTAATTTCCGTTTAACCACGACAACCCTGAGATATCTTACTTTGAGTCCATGCGTAAGCGACTGCCACAAATCACCTTTTACTATTGTGTTTCTGGTGAGGTGCTGCTAGTGAGCCGGTAAGGTTGGGACAACAGTTGCGACTTGTTGTAGGAAAGACTCAGTCGTCTGCAAACAAAAGTACTGTTATCCTTAAACCAGCAGTCTTGCTCAGAGCAAGAGTCCAAACTACGACAGTACATGACACTGTCACATTGCATGCAAAAGGCATAATATACCTATATAGCAAAGGAAACTTTAAGGATGTAGATACCATAGGCCTGATTATAAGTGCAGGGCTAAATTCTGATCCCTATGCAAAAACATGTTTGTCGGAAAAATAGTTATTTTCCATAGGTGGTAAATATCTCTCTCTAGGGCAGTGGTCTCCAAACTTTTTAATGCTGCGCCCCCCTGCCCTCCCCCCAGAGTAGAAAAAAAAAATCATTGGGCCCCACCTCAGAATTTTTCACAATTATTTTATAAAGATGGCAGTGTTTAAATATGTCCAGACATATTTAAACATTGCAGTTAAGTACTATTACCTCTTTAAAAGTGCAATAACATATTTCTGCTTGAAAAAAATACACTTTATCTGTGTAATGCTTCTTTTAGCCGCCCCCCCTGGGATCACTTGAGGCACCTTCTGGGATCCTGAGATGAGCTCTGGTATTCTGAGGGCTCGTTACCTCTCATTCCTTGAATAGGTAGTTACTTCTGTTCCCACCCCACAAAGGGTTATTACTCGTATATAGTATGTGTCACTGCCATTTATATCAGCTGGAGACCCAAAGAAAGCCCATGCAGATTGTCTCACTCTCTTTCTCTGACCCTCCTTTTTCCTTGGGTATTATTGTCTGTAGGTTCCTTGATGCAACCAAATAACAGACTCTTATGAATGAGGGAAGATGACGCCCAAAGTGAAGACACCATTTTGCTGTGAATTTATGGAGTAAGTCATCAACCTATGGTTCAGGCTACCCATACCCCACAAGATTAAGCACTGGCTGCAGTTTAAGCAGCACCTGCAGGGATCAGCCAGGGCCCAAGATCAGCTTTACCATAACTACTAGTGTTACCTAACTAGATCTACCAGTTTTCCAACTACTAGTAACTCACCATCTATGCTACCTCAAAGTTCCATGGCCAGCCCTTGAAATGTTTTCAGGGGATCATCATATGTTCAAAGCATCTGTAGCCCAATTAGGGTGACCACTTCACTCCAAGTCATTAAGAACATTGTCTCTAGTCAACCCTGTATATCTACAAATCACTGTTTAGAGATGTGTTAGTCTTGTTAGTCCAATGAAAGCAAAGCTAGACTACAACAACCAGAATGCTTAAGGTGCGCTCACAAAAGCTGAGGACTGGTAACAGTGTATGTAATAACCTGGAAGTAGGTAGTCTCAGTCCGACCAATGTTCATTGCATTTTTTTTCTTATGCTCAGTACTTTATGGGAGATCAAGTCAAAGTGATGTTATCTTGTCTTTTCTCAAAAATGAGGCTATTATGAGGGCAACTCTTATTGAATCAATACGTTGCTTTTATGTAAGCATTCCCCATTACCTTTAAAAAGAAGCAGGACATAAAATCTACCTGTATCAGTTTATTAACCATAAAACAAGGGGATGAGGATATTATTCTATTTGGTATCTGCAGAACTAAAGCAGCTTGAACAGTTAAAACGACTGGCCTTGGCTTCTACCTTAGTCTGCAAGATGAAATGAAGGATGCGCTAGCATTAATAGCAAATAGGCCTGCTAGGCCTTTGATTATTATAGATCGGACACCACGAACACATGTCCAACAAAAGTTCCATAGTGAGGAATGAAGATGGGTGTCCTAGAACAATCACAATACCCATTCTTGTAGATAGCAGTGCTGAAATGTTTTACTCCCCAGAGCAAATAAGAAATGTGTGAAGACCTCTGAGAATACATGAAAAGCAACAAAGGGGTAAGAAAGTTCTCCATTTTTACTGTGAGAAATTGGGATCTATGTTCGCAAGTTTCCTTTACTACAGGAAAGTTCAAGGTATATCTTAGACCAGCAAACCCAAGATGAGCAAGGATTCTTCTAAACAGGTTGCTATTAGTGAACAGCATTATCACATGCGGGTGGAAATATCCACCCCTGAAGGCCATGTTCCCACACTGGCATTGATTGATTGCTGGGCCTCAGGGAACTATATGCGGATCTAGTTTTCCAACAGCAGGTCCATATTTATGTTAATGTCAAAAATACCAGAGAAGCTACATATATAATTAATGGCAAGCCCCATAATCTAACATTGTTTAGAGCAGTGGTTCCCAACCTCTTGACTTATGGGGAACCCACTGTTAATCACTACTGGAAGCTGGGGACTCCGAAGCAATTTGTACAATTTAAATTTCAAACATTAAAACAGTAATTCACAAAAAATACAATAAAGAAGTACACACAAAACAAATATACTCGAACTACTTAAGATTTTATTTTATATTGAAAAAATATTCAAAAATCGAAACATTTTAGTGGGAAGGTTGGTGCTGCATCTCAGCAAAAGTTTCGGAAAGTTGAATCCCCAGGTCAGATGCTACATTTCCCAATCAATTTCTGTATTTATCTTTTTAGGTACATAAGATCTGAGAAAGCTTTTTCACAGAAATCTGTAGGAAGGAAAATAAGTAAAACCTTAAGGGGTCTAAATACAAGCCCCTAGCACCACCGGAGCATCACTTTCAACGAAGCATCAGTGGCACTGTGCCCTTTTCCACATTTATAAGGCGGCACTAAGCCACTTTGCGTGGTGTAACACTGCCTTGTCAATAATGATTCTAATGCAGTTTTTTGCATTAGAGGGGCGTGCAATGGGTGTTACAGTGGCCGTTTCCACACAGCACCCATTGCTTTTGACACTGCCCCAGATTTACGAGAAACTTTAGAGTGGCAAAACAAGTTGAAATACTTATATTTCTCCACATTTTTGCTTTTCTATGTGTCCCTTCCTGCACATAAACAATCATTAATAATTTATGATTCGCTACTTCTATGTGTGCTGCATTCTGCAGCACACATGCAATACAGGCACTCTTGCACTTTGAAGCAAGGGTGCCTTCATTAGCGCTGGGCAGCTAAGACACTTGCTCTGCTGCTCTGCTCCACAGGGGCTTGTAACGATTACGAGCCCTCCGTAGCGCAGGGCACCACTGGGAAAGGGTTGAAATGCATCGGATGTACAAGATACAGTGCATTTCTGTCCTCTCTGCCTGCGCTGGCATTAAAATGAGCTTCCTAGTGCGAACGCAGGCACCCTTGCACCAGAGTGCAAGGGTGCCTGTGTTGCAGGGAATTATTGTTTATGTGCAGAAAAGTGTCCCTTCCTGCACACAAACAATCAATAATTGCGATTTGTTCTGCAGCACACATAGAAGGAGCGAATCATAATTTTTTAATGATTGTTTATGTGCAGGAAGGGTCATCTTCCTGCACATAAACAATTGTTAATGGCGTTTTTCTCTTTCTATGTGTGCTGCAGAATGAGCAAAAATGAGACGAAATAAAGGAGTTTCTCTTCATTGCGCCACTCTAACGCCACCCCTGGGGGAGCGATAGTTTATTGCTCTGTCTCAGATTCACGATTTCTCATTGCACACCCCTCTGCTGCAGAAAACTGCTTCAGGGGGTTCCATATTTACAAGGCGTCCTTAAGCCATGAAAAGTGGCTTAGGGCTGCCTTGTAAATGTGGAAAAGGGCACATGCCACCAGAGCATTGCTGAAAGTGACGCTCCGGTGGCTTGAAAGTAAGTCGCTAAGGGCCATATTTATACTTTTTGACGCAAAACTGCGCTAAAGCAGTTTTGCGCCAAAAAAATTAGCGCCGGCTAACGCCATTCTGAAGCGCCATGCCGTATTTATTGAATGGCGTTAGCCGGCGTTAGCCGACCGGCGCTGCCTGGTGTGCGTGAAAAAAAACCACATACACCAGGCAGCGCCGGCGTAGGGAAAAATGGCGTTTGGGCGTCCAAAAATGGGGCAAGTCAGGCTGAGGCAAAAAAATCGTCTTAACCCGATTTGCGCCATTTTTTTGGGGCGCCCAGACGCCATTAACATGACTCCTGTCTTAGCAAAGACAGGGGACTTATGTCCCCTGGGCATGGTCATTGGGCATAGTGGCATGTAGGGGGGCACAAATCAGGCCCCCCTATGCCACAAAAATAAAATAAACAAAATACTTACCACAACTTACCTTTTCTTCCCTGGGATGGGTCCCTCCATCCTTGGGTGTCCTCCTGGGGTGGGCAAGGGTGGCAGGGGGTGTCCCTGGGGGCAGGGGAGGGCACCTCTGGGCTCATTCTGAGCCCACAGGTCCCTTAACGCCTGCCCTGACCCAGGCGTTAAAAAGAGGCGCAAATGCAGGGTTTTTTGCCCCGCCCACTCCCGGGCGTGATTTTTGCCCGGGAGTATAAATACCACGCACATGCCTGGGAGTCATTTTTTAAGACGGGAACGCCTACCTTGCATCTCATTAACGCAAGGAAGGTGTTCACGCCAAAAAATGACGCCAAAGTATAAATATGGAGTTCGTTTTGCGTCGAATTTGCGTCGGAAAAAACGACGCAAATTCGGCGCAAACGGAGTATAAATATGCCCCTAAGTACCTCGCATCTCTCCATAGTCCTGCTGTCACATGTATTTCTTCTGTTATATGGCACCTCTCATACCAGTGTAGGATGTTGGAACACTTTACATCACACACATACAGAGACAGTGAATCTTAGATGTATAAATCAGTGTTTAGAAAATGTTATCTAAGGCAAAGGGGAATACAAAGTGTAGGATTCATATGTCATCCATACTGGCAGGCATTTTCAAAGAGTGCTTGGTCTGGAGAAGCACAAACCTAAGATTCAGAACATAACACAGTGCTTAGCATTGACTTTAATAATAGGAATGCATTTCTATGCAAACAAACGTTTTTTTAGCAGCATCATGATAATGACAGACTGGTTAAAAACATAACTTTCCAATTTGTATTATGGAGTTTGCATGCAGCTCTTTGATGGCAGTTCATAGCTCACTGTGCTAGATTATCATAGTAACGTGTGAACTGCACAGTAACAAAAGAATCTCTGTGACAAAAGCATTAACCCACTGTGCTATTCACATAAAATACTGTTCTTTGATATGCATGATACAAGTTCTTTGTAGCAGACATATTAACCAGTTGCACCACTTTAGATGAATAGAAGCTACCACTAGACAGTACTCCCATCTCTCTCCAGCAAGTACATCAATCACCAGAGTTATCTTGACACTTTTATTTTTGCCTGAAAACTGCTGGATATACAGATACTTTGCAGTGATTTTAAAACTGCTGCACAAAAGAAGTAACAAATACAAGTGCCTTCCTGCCGGCCCAGACCTTGAGATGCCTGTGGACCCTGTGGAAATGTAACAAAGACACCGGGGGGTCCACGGACCACAGATTTCAAAAAGCTGGTTTAGAGTATTTTTGACTGTGGCACTGTATTTTTCCACCAGTCCATCAGTTTGAGGGTGGGTTGCCAATGTTTTCAATTTCTTAAGCCTAATTTTCGACACATTTCTTACCTAAGTTTGAGGTATCCAGTATGAGATAAGACCCTAATCGCGGCATTAGCATCTTGTGTGGTTGATATTTGTTGTAATGGAACGGGTTTGCCTTTCTCGCAACATACTTAATATTAACCAATAGGTATCAATACCCTCAGGGTTATGGAATTAAGGGATCCACTATACCCACTTCTATCCTTTGGAGGGGTATCTTAGTGATTGGCATATGTTATATGAAAACCTTGGGACTATTGCTAGGATTTATCTTCTGACACATTTTACACTGTTAACAATATTTTCTTATGTAAGCAAATATTCCCAGTTAGTGAAATCACTCTGATATGGCTTCCCCAGTGTTTCTCTGTAGCATGGTAGACTACCTGCTACCAAGTCTTGTCGAGTTTTCACTTCACCCGACTGGGCTCTGGATCACCTGGAAAAGAGAAACCAAAACAAGCTCATCCAGAGGCAGAAAGGAAAAAGACTAAAGTGTGACAGGAGAAGAAAGACTAGCAAGGAAAAGAAAGACAAACAACTGGGGATAAGAACGAAACAAGGACTAAGCCACTAATTGGCAGGCAGGAAGGGCAAGAACAGCACTACAGAATGCTGCCATCAGCAGGAATTGTGACGTCATCAGCAACGAAGCTACGGGTAACTGCGCTGCCACTGAGAATTATATCACCTTTGGGAGTTACGATGCTGCTGGAAGTTATGAAAATATCAGAAACCTTGTAAGACTCACAAACCCCAAACCACCACCTATAGGGAAAGGAAACTGTCAGGGGTACCACTGTTGTTTCCATGAGTGCACTGACGCGGCCTTTACCCGGAAAGGGTTTTTTGCAGGGTGGAGTCTATCTATTTTGACCATGTCCTGTGCATCGAGTGGCCATCCCCCCTCGAAGACCACAAACCTCACGGTTTTGGCATTCAGGTGCGGCTGAGATAAAAGCCATACCCAGAGACTAGTACCTTGCCTGCTATTCCAATACTTACCACTGTTACTTACCATTCTTACATTTTACTGCTGAAATCTTTGACTTCTAAGCATTCAGCTCGACCTGGAAGTTGGGTATTTGTTTGGAGTCCTTGTCTTAAACCTTGTCTCCTGCCTCTCAGGGAGCCCTAGAGTTGGGTCATATCTTTTCAGCTGCTCACTACTCTAAAGGAGGAACTTGAAAGAATGTAAAAGAAACGTAAAAGACACTTTATCAACAGAGGAACTGTTGTTACAAGTTGGTAAGGTGCATGCACAAATTTAATGAGGAGAAGTACTTACCATAATGGATGTTTGTGCTTGAGAATCATCACTTCTAAAGTTTCTGAAGTTCTTGAAAAGGGGAAAAGACTCTCTGTGAGCAATATGAAAGTGCTTTTCTTATCTTCTTATTTGCCAAGACTGATGTCCTAAAGCCTTGTGTGGGACATATTGGAGTTCTAATATAAATTCCAGTGTTGATTGCTATCTACAAGAAATAAATAAATTATGTGATATTCCCTTGGTCCTTACTATGTGTGTCACTCTATTTCATCAAAATTATTTTAGCAATGGTATTGTTTGTGTTTTCACATGATTCATCACATGCACATACTGCTCACACAAATGTCAAAGTCAAATGTGGGAAAGAGGGGAGTCTCTGGTTAGGAGAATACATGGAAGGGTTATTTGTATACCTTGTATCAAAATATGACTGGTTACTGTCTTCCTTTATTTTGTTAGATGCTTAAAGACCCATGCCGTAGCAATCAGAGAAGAAACCAGTGATAGGTGCCTGCACACAGAAGGACCAGACTAGCAGAAAATCTTTTTTCAGCTTGCACTTTTGAGTCCTCAGTCGGGATTCAGATGGAGTCAGTGGTTGGGTGGCGTAGGGAACTAGCTTCTGGAAACATATTTTGCTCCTACGGGGATGCACTACCTAAAGCCGAACACTAAAGAACAGGTTAGTGCCATATTGTTACAGAGACATGAGTGAAGAGGACATGGAGGAAACCTGGACTGAGAAGACCATACCCACCAAGAAAGCCTGCTGACCCACCAAAGTTCAGGAGGCTGTGGCTAGCCCAGGTGGGTGTTTGGGCACAAGGGATACAGAGTGCTATATTGGGAGGTAAAAACACAGGGAGAGCTTGGGAACATAGCTAGGCAGAAGTGGTTATAGGGATAGAGGACCTAAGAACAACCAAACCCTACAGATAAAAAGAAGCACTAAAGTTCAGAAAGAATGAAAGGCTTTGGACATTTGAAAAATAAAACAGTGCACAGACACAAATAGAATAGAGAAAGAAGAAAAAAGGAAAGGAGGATGGAACTAGAGATTTTTCTGTCATTTTTTACTAAATTTTGGTTTCACTTTACATAAGTTTTACAATCAATCAATCAGCAATTTTTAAAGTGCGCTACTCACCTGCAGGGTCTTAAGGCGCTGTGGGGTAGGTCCTCAAGATACAGTTGAAGAGCCAGATCTTAAGGTCTTTCTTGAATTGAGGTGGTGATGGCAACGGCCTGAGGTGGATAGGCAGGGTGTTCCATCATTTTGCCAGCAAGGTAGGTGAATGGTCTTCCTTTAGCCGAGGACGTCCTTATGTAGGGTACAGTGGCAAGTGACTGCTTGGAGGAGCTGAGAGGTCTGGCAGGTAAAGGTGATGTGGTGTTTGAGGTAGTTGGGTCCTAGGTTGTGGAGGGCCCTGTTAGCGTGCACGAGGAGCTTGAAGTTGATCCTTGTCTCGATGGGGAGCCAGTGGGGATCTCTCAGGTGTCCGGTGATGTGTTCTCGGCGGGGGATGTTCAGGATGAGTCTGGTGGAGGCGTTCTGGATTTGCTGTAGCTTGCTCAGGTTCTTCTTGGTGATTCCGGCGTAGAGGGCTTTGCTGTAGTCAAGTATGCTTGTGATCACTGCGCGTGTCACAGTCTTGAGGCAGTCACTCGGGATCCATCTGAAGATCTTCCAGAGGAGTTGGAGGGTGTGGAAACAGGTGTAGGTGATAGAGTTTACCTGTCTTGTCACAGTGAGCGCTGAGTTGAGGGCGAGGTTGCGTGTGTGGTTTGTAGGGGTGGGGGGCTGCCAAGTGTTGAGGGCCACCAGGAGTCATCCCAGGCTGAGGAGGAGGGTCCCATGATGAGGATCTTGGTTTTGTCGGAGTTTAGCTTGAGGCAGCTCTCCTTCATCCAGGTGGCGACTGCTTCTATTCCAGCTTGGAAGTTCTTCTTGGCCTTTGTGGGGTTTTTGGTCAGGGAGATGATCAGCTGAGTGCCAACGGCATAGGAGACGTTCAATCTGTCGTTTCTGATGATTGGGCCGAGCAGGGTCATATAGATGTTCAACAGTGTGTGGGACTCACCAAGGATCCTTGGGGTACCCCACAGCTGATCTCAGTAGGTTCTGACAGGTGTTGGGGGAGTCTGACTCTCTGCGTTCTCCCTTTCAAGAAGGAGTGTATCCACCGAAGGACCTTGCCCCGTATGCCTGCTGTGTGGAGTATGGCACATAGGGTGCAGTAGGAGACTGTGTTGAAGGAGGCCGATAGGTCTAGTATGATGAGGACTGCTGTTTGGCCACAGTTGAGGAGAGAGCGGATGTCGACTGTGGTGGCGAGCAGGGCAGTCTCCGTGCTGTGAGTAGGTCTGAATCCTGATTAGGAGATGTCCAGTATGTTGTTGTCCTTGATGTGTCAGCGAATCTGAGCGTTGATTGCTTTCTCTGCAGCCTTGACTGGGAAAGGCAGCAGCAAGATGGGGCGGTAATTCTTGAGATACGTGGGGTCGGCTTTGGGTTTCTTCAAGAGGGGGCTGATATTGGCGTGCCTCCAGACTTCAGTAAAAGTAGCTGACTCTAGGGAGCAGTTGATTGTCATGCAGAGCTCAGGTGCGATCAAGGCAATGGCTTTAATATAGATGTACTGTGGACAGGATCGTTGGGGGCTTTGGAGTGGATGCTGCTCATGATGGAGCGAGTATCGTCCTTTGTGAGGAGAGTCCAGGCATGCAAGAACTGTGGGGTGTCAGTGGATCCAGGTTGGGGCACTGTAAATAGGTTCGGGGGGGTCTTGGGGTCCAACTGCCGTAGATATCCTTGACTTTCTTATGGAAGAAGGTGGCTAGTCTGTTGCAGAGGTCCTGTGATGGAGGGAAGTTCGTGGCTTCTGCTTGTGGTTTGGTGAATTTTTTGATGATGGTGAAAAGTTATTTTGTGTTGTGGGTGGTGGCATCAATACGGTCCTGGAGGGTGTTTTTTCTGGTGGATCTGATGAGGCCATGGTGGGATCTTGTGGTGGATTTGAAGGCTGCAAGGACCTCCGGTGATTTGCTGTTCCTCCATTTTTCTCCAATCTCCTGCAGGTGCGCTTTGATTCCTGGAGTGCAGGGGTGAACCAGCTGGCTTTCTCGGTGGTGTGTTTCCCTGTGATCCCTCAGAGAGGAGCTAGGATGTTGGCGCATTCGGCGAATCATTGGCACCTTTCTTCTGCAGACACCGAGGAGGGGAGGAGGTCTCAGCAAAGAAAATACATTGACTCCTGAAGAGAACACATTGGAATTCATTTTCCAAAACCAAGGAGAAATGCACCCTTTCTGTTCGATCAAGGCCCTGTGTCAGCAGTTGTGTTAAAACACTTCATCTACACTCAACCAAAATATTCTCTACTTAAGTGAGTATATGCTAAATAAAGTACCCATTTGGGGAATGGTTTAGGTACTAACAGCTTAGGTTGCTCTACTTCTTGTCCTTTTCTGTAAAGCAGTCCGGTTTAGGAACAAAAATAAGGGCCTACCTGCACAGGATCTTCATGATCTTTAGCCCGCCTTCAGGCGTCTTACAGGGTTAGATCTTCTTGTTAAGCAGCAGTAGTATTCCTGATTCCTTCCCATTACTCCTGTACACTCCTAGCTATTAGGTTATTCAGAACTGGAGCTCATTGTCTGTTTGCTTATGTGCGCTCCTTTATGTTTTTCCTTTGCCTACGATACATCGACGAGAAAATCTTCCTTAGAAAAGATGGCCGCAATAACCAACCCACACCTTCGCTCAGTGAACTCCCTTTGAATAGTGATGAAATGTGATAATATTAATGTCTACAAGTATGTTTTATGGCAATTAAGCTGTGGTTGTGCCTCAGATGTCTCAGATCACATCTGAATTGTTAGTTTCCCCATTTAATATTTTCTGTGCTCCCGTGCACACACTTAACTTTCACTTAAGTTTTTTGTTCTTTTGTTCTGGAAATACTAGTTTTCTCTTAATTATAGACTGTCGACAGCCAGTTTCAACCAATGACTGAAATGAGATCCCATTCACCTCCATGGGGTAACAGTAAGGTTTAATTGTTTCTCCAGAATAATAAATTGATATGTCTACATCTCCAATGTCCATGAGTTATCCTTTTTCACAGAATAATTCAGTGAAATGGCCCCACTCTCAACGATCAAAATATTAAAGTCCTTAGGGAGTGCCCAGTGGGGTGTTACTTGCTCCGACAATCTCTTATTCTTCCCTGTTAGGGGTTTATTAAAAGTCTTTCCTACTCCTCCATTTTTTTAGGGTTCTCACTTCTTTTGGTTCACCTTTCTAAACTTACACCGTGTGCAAAACATGCTCAAATATTTGCATCAGACAGATTAACCTTGTCATAATAACTAATCTTCTTGTGAATGCTTGAAGGCAAAACATTTTTGTAAATAGATTTGTTTTTGTTATTTCCTCCTTAGCAGATGTTTCGGGCATAACCATTTGTCACCTAAGTCTTTAGGTTAAGTTGATAAAATAGGGTACAAGGGTTTTCCCCGAATACCCACTTTCCTTCCCTAAATTGCATCCAATAACTCTCAGCATTAATCCCTAACCTTTCCAATATAGTCTTCCTGATCTCCGAATATGGGGTATCCCCATGAGGGTTAGCAGTTTGGTGAGCTGCTCAGAGATTGCCAGAAAGTAGAGGGGAAATATACTGGCCCCATCTATCAGGGGGGCAGGATGTATTCTATGGAATTCTCTCAACTCTCAAATTATATTTTTGTAGGACAGACGAGAGTACATTTGGGTGCACCCTCGTATGATCCACTGAATTCACGAACCTAATATTCACATTATCCTGAGCAAAAGGGTGGTGCACTAGCCTATCTTTATAAATCTGTATTTTTTGTTGCAAAAAGAAAGTTTCCTTTTGGGAAACATACACAAATTGTTCCAATACATATCACGTTTCTGAAAAACAAAATAACCATGTGTCTTAGTTATATAAAACGTCTGCTGTCTTTCTTTTCCTTTCAAGGTTAACAAATAAAAAATCAAAACATCTAGCCAAATCCTTGGGGCTCTTACCTTTACTCTCGTCTTTATTTTCTCTTGTTCTTCCTGGTTGTCTTCTTACTTTCATCTCCCATATACTTTTGACTGCTTTTACTCCTTTGTTGCCTGTCTCGTCTTCTTTAGACCTATTCCTTGTGTTTCCTTATCCACTTTTGCACCTTTTTTCACCTTTCAGCAACTATAGTTTATTTCACTTTGAATTTGAGGTGTTTTATAGTTCATCCAACCAGGCAATAATGGTCCACTTATAAAATTGAACCAGTGAGAACAGTAACACCAACAATACGGAATGGTAAGGGCCTGATTTAGAGTTTGACTGGCACACTATGTAGCAAATGTGACAGAGTACCCTGGCTGTCTCCTAATTTAGAATCAAATAGATTGTAAGCTTTCCGTGGGTGGAGCCCCCATTGGTTCCGTCAATGGAAAACTTCCTCTGATGGTCTAACGGAGTGTGGGCTGTCGGAGGCAGGGCATTAGACTGCTTGCCCTATTTAGGTGGGACACTGTAATGTCCTTTTCTGATGGCTACAACTATTTGTGGATTCCTCACCTAATGAATTCTCCCCAATGCGCAGCATTCGACGGAAATCTTCTTTCCAGTTCTACACGTCGTCGAGGACGTCACAATTGCCCCTTGACCCTTGGGTAAGTCGCTTCCCCACCGCTGCAGCTCTGCCTGCTTAGCCCTCAGCCCGTTGCTCTTGCGGCTTCCTTTCCCGCCGCTGCCTCCTGTGCGGCCTCGCCCCCCTGCTCTACCTGCTTAGTCCTGCCCCGTTGTTCGTTGTTCTTGCTTTTTTTCCTTTCCCGACGCTGCCTCCCGTGCGGCCCCGCCCCCCTGCTCCACCTGCTTAGTCCTGCCCCGTTGTTCGTTGTTCTTGCTTTTTTCCTTTCCCGCCGCTGCCTCCTGTGCGGCCCCGCCCCCCCTGCACATATTCGTTGCCCTACCCTCCCGCCTCCCGCCTCCCGCCTCCCAGCTGACCCCTCCTCCCCTCCTACCTTCTTATGGCGGCCGCTGCGCGGCAGAGACAGCAACTCTTGACCCTTGGGTAGGTCGCTTCCCCTCCGCTGCAGCTCCGCCTGCTTAGCCCTCAGCCCGTTGCTCTTGCGTCTTCCTTTCCCGCCACTGCCTCCCGTGCGGCCCCGCCCCCCTGCTCCACCTGCTTAGTCCTGCCCGTTGTTCTTGCTTTTTTTCCTTTCCCGCCGCTGCCTCCTGTGCGCCCCGCCCCCCTGCTCCACCTGCTTAGTCCTGCCCCGTTGTTCTTGCTTTTTCCTTTCCCGCCGCTGCCTCCCGTGCGGCCCCGCCCCCCCTGCTCCCATTCGTTGTCCTACCCTCCTGCCTCCCAACTGACCCCTCCTACCTTCTAATGGCAGCCGCTGTGCGGCCGCGCCGCTGGTGTGCCAAAGGCACGCCAAAGGCAAGCCCGTCTGCGCTCGACCGCGCCCAGCGCCTGAACCCCTGGCCCCCACCGCACACAGAGCACCCAACTGAGATACGACTCCGCCTCCCTCAACGCCCTCAACACCGGACGAACTGCCACCTGCTACCAAGTCAGCCCAAAGCGTACCCATGGACCCTTCACCTGTCAAGCCTGCAAATACACATGCCTCCGAACCTGACCCCCGGGCCCACGCGCGCAATTCAGCGAAACCATCGCAGACTTCATCAGCCCGCATGCCCTAGCCTCACCAGAATACATCCTGCTCGGGGACCTGAACTTCCACCTGGAGAAAAACAACGACAACAACACCACCACCCTGCTCGACAATCTCGCCAACCTCGGACTCAAGCAACTGGTGAGCACCCCCACCCACATCGCAGACCACACACTCGACCCCATCTTCTCCGCCAGCAACCACGTCTCCTTCAGCCACTCCTCCAGACTACAGTGGACCGACCACAGATGCGTCCACTTCACCTTCAAACGGGAGACTCACCACCATTGCACACAACAAATCCCCCGTAGATGCTGGAGCAAAATCACCACAGACAAGCTCCTCTCAACACTGAACCAAAACCCACCATCCAACATCACTGACGTCAACAACGCAGCCCACAGCCTCACACAATGGATCACCAACTGTGCCGACAACCTCGCACCACTTAAAAAAAAAACAGGCAGGACCAACATCAGGAAAACCCCATGGTTCACGGACGCCCTCAAAGAATCTAAGAAATCCTGCCGAACCCTTGAAAAAACCTGGCGCGGTGAACAAACCACAGAAAACATGACAGCCCTCAAGATCGCCACCCGTGAACACCACCAGCTGATCCTCTCCACCAAAAGGACATCATTCAAAGAGCGACTAGACAACAACACCCACAACAGCAAGGAACTCTTCAACATCGTCAAAGAGCTCTCCAACCCCAGCGCCAGCTCCAACGACATCCCACCGTCACAAGAACACTGCAACTCCCTCGCCACGTTCTTCCACCGAAAGATCACAGATCTACACGACAGCTTCGGACCCCAGACCCCGCCTCCTACCACCGAACCAGCAGCCCCCACCACTACCCTCAGCTCCTGGACCCCTATCAGCTCAGAAGAGACCAGAAGCATCATGAACACTATCCACTCCGGCTCCCCCTCGGACCCTGGCCCCCATCACATCTTCAACAAAGCCGACACCATCATCGCACCCCATCTCCGGAACATCATCAACAGCTCGTTCGCATCAGCCACCTTCCCCGAGAGCTGGAAACACACAGAAATCAACGCCCTCATGAAAAAACCCACAGCAGACCCCAATGACCTGAAGAACTTCCGCCCCATCTCTCTTCTTCCCTTCCCGGCCAAGGTCATCGAGAAGACCGTCAATAAGCAGCTGACCGCTTTCCTCGAGGCTAACAACTCGCTCGACCCATCCCAATCCGGATTTCGAGCCAACCACAGCACAGAAACCGCCCTCATCGCAGTCACCAACGACATCAGGACCCTGATGGACAACGGAGAAACAGCTGCCCTCATCCTCCTGGACCTCTCGGCAGCCTTCGATACCGTGTGCCATTGCACCCTAATAAACCGCCTCCGCACCACTGGAATCCTAGGACAGACCCTTGACTGGGTCATCTCGTTCCTCTCCGACAGAACCCAGAGAGTCCACCTCCGTCCCTTCCACTCAGAAACCCACTGAGATCATCTGCGGCATACCCCAAGGATCCTCGCTCAGCCCAACCCTCTTCAATATCTACATGAGCCCCCTCGCCGCCATCGCACGCAAACACATCAACATCATCTCCTACGCCGACGACACCCAGCTGATACTCTTCCTCACCAAAGACCCAACCACCGCCAAAACCAACCTACAGGAAGGAATGAAAGACGTTGCGGAATGGATGAAGCTCAGCCGCCTAAAACTGAACTCAGACAAGACGGAGGTCCTCATCCTCGGACAATTCCCTTCCGCCTGGGACGACTCCTGGTGGCCCACGGCGCTGGGCACCGCACCAACCCCCTCGGATCACGCACACAACCTCGGGTTCATCCTGGACTCCCTCCTCACGATGACCAAGCAAGTCAACACCGTCTCGTCATCATGCTTGAACACCCTACGCATGCTCCGGAAGATCTTCTGATGGATCCCCGCCGAAACCAGAAAGACGGTTACCCATGCCCTCGTCACTAGCCGACTGGACTACGGAAACACCCTATATGCAGGAACCACCGCCAAGATTCAGAAACGACTACAACGCATACAGAACGCCTCTGCACGCCTCATCCTCGACATTCCTCGCCACAGCCACATATCCGCCCACCTGAAACACCTGCACTGGCTCCCCATCAACAAGAGGATCACCTTCAGGCTCCTCACCCACACACACAAAGCACTCCACGACATGGGCCCCGAATACCTCAACAGCCGCCTCTCGTTCTACACGCCCACCCGTCAGCTCCGCTCAGCCAGCCTCGCCCTCGCCACCGTCCCACGGATCCGCAGAACCACCGCCGGAGGAAGATCATTCACCTACCTGGCAGCCAAAGCATGGAACTCCCTCCGTGCACATCTAAGAACTACCCAGGACCATCTCGCCTTCAGGAAACTCCTCAAGACATGGCTCTTCGAGCAGCATTAACACACCCCCCCCCTCTCCAGCGCCTTGACACCCTCTCGGTGAGTAGCGTGCTCTATAAATGTACTGATTGATTGATTGAATTGCCCGACTCCACGCGACTCCATCTGACATCATCGTGACAATTAGAGGTCCTCCCCGTCGTGCTGACGTCAGTTCCTTTTTTTCCGTGCCTTCGATAACGGTTATTTCTACCAGCTCTTGTGTCGATCGCTGTTGAAGGGATACTTTGTGTTTATCTGATAATGTCTGTTCCGAAGAAGTCCGGATTCAAGCCTTGCAGAGAATGTGGAGGTCGTATGTCAGTCACTGACCCGCATAATGACTGCCTCTGGTGTCTGAGTTCAGACCACGACGTACAGGAGTGTGGGTAGTGTCAGAAGATGAATCCAAAAGCTCTCAAGGAGCGGGAAGCCAAGTCATTTTTAGCAAAGGCTAATAAGGAGAAGGAAAGTAGTCGGCATAAATCTTCGTCGGGGAAGTTGGCGAAGAGTCATAAGCGGCGTCATCATGATTCCTGGCGTCGTTCCAGAAGAAGCCGTTCAAGGTCGAGGTCTCCTTCTACTCGACGCCATAAGTTGTGGGAGGTCAGCCTGACGGTGACTCCCCAACCTCTGACTCCACAGACTTCACCGGCGCCGGCGGTCTTTGAAGTGACGGAACCTCGGAGTCCACGCTTCTCTCCGGGTCAGTCGGATGTCGAAGATCCAGCGCCTGCTCCACAAGGGTATCCTACCTTCCCTACTCCGGGATCGGATCCGGCGGCATTCCTTAATGCCATGTTTGCCATATTTCAGAATATGGCACCGGGAGGTGGTGCGCCGGGTGGCCCCACTGGTCCCTTGACATTTTCTCTCGGCACTCCGGCTCCTTACAGACCGATGCCATTTATGCCATTCTGTCCGGCAGGGGGCACTAGTCCGGTGCCGGCTGTGCAGGTGCCATCAATGTCGGTGGAAAGACCTTTGACACCGATGTATGTCCCAATGGCAGCAGGAGTGCCGGTGGAGTCGCCTTGGAGTTGGACAGCGTTGGTTGGGAAAGATCTGCTATCCATGGTGCCTATGGATCCAATTCCAGCGTTGGATGGTTCCGGAGATCGGATTATGTCATCAACTCCACACCGATCTTCGACATCGGTCAACTCTTTATCGACTCCGAGGCTGGAGGCCAGATTGCATTCCCAAAGGAAGGCCCTAAGGCTATTGGAGGAAAGAGAGTACTGGAAAAGGCTCCTGGAGGAAGGGGAAATTGTGGAACCCCTGGGTGACTTTCAGGGGTTAGACTCTGCCAGTGGGCTTGACACTTCCCCGGAATGGGCCTTAGCCTCACCAGGGGAGTTTACAGAGGAGGCAGCCTCATTTCATTCAGTTGTAAGGAAGGCTGCAGATTTCTTGGATCTCCCACTTCCTTCAGCTGAGGTCAAGACCAATATTTTGACAGAGGTGTTACATCCAGCCTCAGCTGTTGCAGAGCCGTTGCTGCCTTTTAATGAGGCTCTCACTGACCCAATTTTGGATGTGTGGAGAAAGCCTGTTTCTTCGCCTGCAGTTAATAGATCTGTTGCCCGGAGGTATAGAGCGGCTCCAGGGGACCCAGGTTTCCTTGCTAAACATCCGTCTCCGGAGAGTCTTGTAGTGCAGGCGTCATGTTCATTGAGGTCTGCTCCTGGCTCTTTCCCTGGTGTGCCTTCTGACAGAGAGTCCAAAAGAATGGAGCAGTCAGCAAAGAAGGTGTTTTCATCATGCAGCATGGCTCTTAAGTCAACGAACGCAACCTGCATCCAGGATAGATACATTTATGCTATTATGGACGCGGCTAAGGCTGTGCTGCCTGAAATGCCCCAGGACTTGCAGGGACTTCTCTCGGATGCCCAGGCTGCAGCAACTTAGGTCATACAATCAGGACTGGACACCACGGACTCGGTTGCAAGAGCCATGGGCACCTCCATCGCCTCCAGACAACATGCTTGGTTACAATCATCTGGGTTCTCTACAGATGTCCAAGCTACTTTGTTAGATCTGCCCTTTGATGGTGAAAAGCTTTTTGGCGCTAAAGCTGATTCTGCGCTGGAGCGCTTCAAGAACTGTAGGGCAATGGCGAAGTCCTTGGGCCTGCAAACTGCTTCGACCCCATTTAGGTTGTTTAGACGATTTAGAGGATTTGGACGAGGGGTGTCCTTTCATGGAAGATCTCAGCAAGCAGGCCAGCAGCCCTCAAGTCTGCCTTACAGATCTTTTAGAGGGCGGGGTAGAGTCCACACTAGAGGGGCCACCCAACAGCAGCATCCTGCCTCTTCCTCTTTCTCAGGGGGGGTACAGCAGGGGAAGCAACCTTAGTCCTCTCACCATTGCATCCCACGTCTCTCCTGTAGGGGGAAGATTATCTGTTTTTCTTCGCATGTGGGAGTCGATCACATCAGACTCTTGGGTCATCAGTGTTGTGAGGAAAGGCTATGCCCTTCCCTTTCGTGAGACTCCTCCTCCCTTCCCTCCCCGTCTTTCTTTTTGTTCAGAAGACCATCTCCTGTTGTTGGAGCAGGAGGTTCTATCCCTATTATCAAAAGGTGCAGTGGAGTTGGTTCCGGAGCAGGAAAGGGGTCAGAGATGTTATTCAAGATATTTCCTGATCCCCAAGAAGGATGGTCGTTTGAGACCTATCCTGGACCTGAGAATTTTGAATTGGTTCCTCAAACAGGAGAAATTCAAAATGCTGACTCTAGCACAGGTGCTTCTGGTGCTGAACAAAGAGGATTGGATGGTGTCTGTCGACTTGCAGGATGCTTTTTTCCATATTCCCATTCTCAAGTCGCACAGGAAGTATCTCCGGTTTGTGGTGGGGTCACAACACTACCAGTTTGCTGTCCTGCCTTTTGGTCTTACTTCAGCACCTCGAGTCTTCATGAAGGTGATGGCGGTGGTTGCAGCGGATCTCAGAAGGAGGGGAATAGCATTTTACCCTTATCTGGACGATTGGCTGATCAAAGCCAGGTCTCCAGAGCTTGTGCTGCATCACATACGAATGACGGCCAGGTTGTTCGATTTGGGTTTTTCGATAAATGTACCCAAGTCTCACCTAGAGCCCTCTCAGCGCCTCCTGTTCATAGGGGCAGTACTGGACACGACATTGGATCGGGCCTTTCCTCCACCACAGCGGATTCAGGACATTCAGGCGTTGATTCCACTGTTTCAAAGAGGAGCGGTTGTTCCAGTCCTCAAGGTCCTTCGTCTGATCGGTCTGTTCACTTTATGCATTCTGCTGGTCACTCATGCACACTGGCACATGAGGGCTCTTCAGTGGTGTCTCCGCAGGCAGTTTTTTTCAGCACAAAGGGGATCTCAAGGAGTCGATAAAGATCTCCAGAGACACTGCAGCGGATCTACAATGGTGGGCTGTGGACAGCAACCTTTCCCAAGGAAGGCCGTTTTCACTTCCACCACCAGTGGCCACAGTTATAGCGGATGCTTCCACTCTAGGGTGGGGAGCTCATCTGGGGGACCTGGAGATCAAAGGTCATTGGTCTCCAGTGGAGCAGATGTTTCATATCAATCTGCTGGAATTGCGGGTGATACGTTTGGCTCTCAAGACCTTCCTCCCTTCCCTTCGCGGTCAGTCGATCCAAGTCCTGTCGGACAACACTACCGCAATGTGGTATGTCAACAAGCAGGGTGGAGTAGGGTCATACCTTCTCTGCAGAGAGGTTCTGGTCCTGGGCTCAGGACCATCAGATTTGCGTAGTAGCAAATCATCTGGCCGGAGTTCTAAACATACGTGTGGACAGTCTCAGTCGGCACTTCTCAGCCGATCACGAGTGGTGTCTCCATCCCGACCTGATCCTTTACATCTTCCGGATGTGGGGGTTTCCTCAGGTAGATCTGTTTGCCACTCTGGAGAATGCGCACTGCCCGTCGTTCTGCAGCCTCCAGTATCTGGTGCAAGGAGCGTTGGGGGACGTGTTTCAGATGTCCTGGAACGGTCAGTTGCTTTACGCGTTTCCCCCCATACCCTTGATTCCTCGGGTTCTGAGGAAGATTCACCAAGACCGGGCCCATGTCATTTTAATAGCTCTGGATTGGCCGAGAAGGGTGTGGTACACAGATCTTCTCCAACTCTGACTGTGCCTACCGCTCCATCTCCCTCACAGGGCTTACCTCCTCTCGCAGGGGCAGGTTCTACACCCCCACCTCCAAAGCCTGCACCTTCATGCCTGGAGATTGAACGGGGCAACCTGAGTTCCTTTTCTCTCCCGCCGGAAGTGGTGGACGTTATTTTATCGGCCTGGCGACACTCCACCAAATCTATCTATGCTGGCAGATGGGCAAAATTTGTTGCTTGGTGTGGAGAGAAGAAATTTAGCCCTTTAAAAGCTCATTTGTCGGACATATTGTTGTTTGCATTGTCTTTGGCACAGCAGGGTTGTGCAGTCGCTACTGTCAAAGGCTATCTATCGTCTCTTTCAGCCTTTTTATGCCTACCTGATAAACCCTCCTTATTCAAATCCCCTTTAGTATTAAGGTGTTTGAAGGGGCTTACTAATAGGTTTCCTCCCACTCCGTTTCTTATGCCCCAGTGGGATTTAAATTTAGTTTTAACTTTTTGAATGGGTTTACCTTTTGAACCTTTACATTCTTGTCCATTAAGACTATTAGTCTTGAAGACTGTTTTTCTAACGGCCATCATGTCTGCTAGGCGTGTAAGTGAGCTTTAAGCTCTGTGTGTTCATCCCCCTTTTACGTCCTTTCATGCGGACAAGGTGTTGCTGAGGACCAGGGCGGCTTTCCTCCCCAAAGTAGTCACTCCTTTTCATTTGGGGCAGTCTATCACACTCTCGTCCTTCTATCCTCCTCCACATCCATCTAAAGAGGAGGAGAGACTACATCGGCTGGACCCAAGGAGGGCCTTGAGTTTTTACATAGACAGAACGAGAGCGTTCCGCTTGGACGACCAACTCTTTGTCAATACGTGGGGAAGAGGAAGGGCAAGGCTGTCCACAAAAGAACACTATCCAGGTGGGTTATTCTTTGCATTAAGATATGCTATTCATTGGCAAAGAAGGCTCCTCCTGTTGGAATTAGAGCCCATTCCACCAGGGCTAAGTCGGCCACTTTGGCCTTGGCAAGAGGTGTTCCGGTGGCGGACATTTGTAAGTCCGCAACTTGGGCTTCCCTCCATACTTTCGCAAAGCATTATTGCTTGGACTCGGAAGTTAGGAGGGATGGCCATTTTGCACGGTCTGTGCTGCAGGATTTCTTGGTGTGATCAGTCAGACACCCACCTCCGAGGCAGTACTGCTTTGGGACTCTATTCATTAGGTGAGGAATCCACAGGTAGTTTTATCCATCAGAAGAACAAGTTACTTACCTTTTGTAACGCTTTTTCTGGTGAATACACTAGCTACCTGTGGATTCCTCACAGTCCCACTCGCCTCCCCGTTGTCTGTCTGTTCAGATCAAGATCTCCTTGGGTGTATATATATGTGTATATTTGTATATTTCTGTATGTATATGGGTATATATACAGATATATATATATATATATATATGTGTGTGCATTTTTAAATGTGTATTCTCATAAATATATATATTGATATTATTTGTTATTTATAGTTGAATAAAATTTGTATAAAGGTTTTCATTGATGCAATTGTAGTGAATAAGTGATGTCGGTTATCACCTATTAGCCTCAAAGGCACGTAAAAAATGGTGTAAACTGATGTCAGCACGCCGGCGAAGACCTTTTATTGCCACAATGACATCAGACGGAGTCGCGTGGAGTCGGGCAATTGTGACGTCCTTGCCGACGTGCAGAGCTGGAAAGAAGATTTCCGTTGAATGCTGCGCATTGGGGAGAATTCATTAGGTGAGTAATCCACAGGTAGCTAGTGTGTCCACCAGAAAAAGCGTTACCAAAGGTAAGTAACTTGTTCTTTTGTGTTCATCACCTCCAGCTACCCCTCCAATCTCTCACTGGCTGTATGTTTGCCTTTGGTCCTGTGCAGCACTCTGCTGCCTTACAGCTAGGTCGTCCGATCCAATACATACCTCACCATGTCTGAATTTGGTGATCTGCAGAGCCTGTTTGCATATTATCAATGTTTAAAAACCAGACTAACTTGTACCTCTCAGGTATTACCAATCAATGAAACTGAGTGCTTTTTGGTACTCCTGTTAGTGCTAACAGTTTTTAAGAAGGGAAACTTTCATGATTGCATCCTTACTGGTATAAATATATCTGAAAGCAAAACTACGCATCAAAACAAAGCAACATGTGAAAAAACTTACACTGTGTTCTTACTGCAGTGAAAATGAGTGGGAAAAGACTTTTCAATCATCCACAGCTATTGGATAAGGGTGTATTCAGACAAAATAACTGCTACATTTTATTTATTTTCACATTTCCTTCAGCAGTCATATTTGAAATAAGGCATATCAACAAAAACTATAAACCTTACTAGCTTTTTCTGATCTCTTACTCTTGCCATTAATCTGTGCATTCCCTGCATCACAAACATGGCCTGGTTTATACTTTGGCAGTCAGGATTAAAACGCAGTCTCTCTAAAGTTTTAACTGAAAATAGCATCTAATAAGTGTTAACCGCCAACCACTGTAATTTTCGCTTGACCAGAACCTAGGTGTGATTTAAGGCCTACTGCAATGAAGTGTGGCTTGGATACAGAAACCAAGTTTGTTGCAGTCAGACGCTTTACCTTCTGACTGATTTGCTGCTGTGGAAAAAGGCCTCAGCTGGAGAAACCTGAAAGTTGTGACCACTGCAACGCACCCTTGGCTTATAGTCTTGGCAGGTTTGTCCTGGCAGTCTGGAGAGCTTGGGAGCAAAAAAGATTCTAAGTTCCAGAGATTCAGGATGTTAGGAGGAGTACACTTCAACAGAGCCATGGGCCCTAGGACTTCAGGAACATGATTTGGGGGTCAAGACTCACTCCAGTTGGAACTGGTCAGCCGTGCTTTCAGGAAAGAAGCTCCTGTCAGTTTGTTGTGTCCCTGTAGCTTAACAGGAGGTCAGCCATTCGACCCTTGGTGTCCACTTCTTTGTCCTGGGTATAAGTAGGATCAGGTCCAGCCTTTGAGGTCTCTTCACAGCGTCAATAGTAGGTGCAGTGCATCTTCTATCTTTGACAGGTGCAGTAGTAGTCTTGAGGCGGAACAGGGGTGCCACATTTTTTCTTGGTGACTCCTGCCTCCCCCAACCAAGCTCCTGTGTGCCCTACTGCAAGCAGTCCCACAGTGTCTCTCTCTTGTTACCTAAATCGAACATGGCAGAAACCTTCTTCAGCTGTGCAGAGCTCATGTCCCCACCCCTCCCCTGTAGTCACTCAAAACCAGCTCTGAGGTCAGCTACTCTGCCACTGGGATTGGTACCTGCCTGACTAGAGGTACCAAACGTAGGGGCAGGCCCAGGTGTTGACCACATCTGCCTATGATAGGGTAGTCCCCTTTGAAGTTAATTAAGTTCCTGGGCACTGTCCACATAGTCATCCTGTCAGAGGAACAGAACACCTATTGTGAGAAATTCGGTTTTTGGTTGAGGTGCTGTAAACCCTTTTCAAGCAACAACCACAATCTCTGACAAGGTGAACCATAAAAGTCAATACGTTAATCTTATACTTAGCTCTCTGGTAGCTTGGCACAAAAGCAGTCAGGCTTAACTTAGAGGCAATGTGTAAATTAATTATGCAGCACACAAACAGTAATAAAGTAAAAAGACAACATAAGAAATATCAAACACCAATCTAGAAAAACATAATTTATTAAATTATTTGACACCAAAATGACATAACATCCAATCAGCGGACCCAGAGATAAACAATTTCAAATTTTTAGGTAAGTATACTGCCTCGAAGGCTGTGCTAAACCATGAGAAAGTCACAGGTTCAGGTCAACCACAATGGAGCACGGGCTGGATACAGGGACCAGTTTAGTCCCGCTATAAAGGAGACATTCACAAAGTCTAGCGCAAAGAGTTCAGTTCAGGGTGGAGGAGGCCACAAGGTGCAGGGGAAGCATATGGATGGTCACCACTGTAGTACAAAGAGGAGGCTGGCCATTGCGGATGGTCATCGTTGTGGCGCAAAGATCCCGTCCGGCGTAGTGAACAGTCATTGCTGGAGCTTCGCAGTGACAGTCACCGCAGGCTGTCAATGCTGTAGCATGAAGTGCAGATCTCGCAATGCCATTTGTCGCTGCCAGTCTCTGTAGTGTGAAGAGTCAGGTCCACTGGAGCTTTGCACTGGTGGTTGTCATGGCAGAGAGATTGAATGGGCCCTTTCACAGCAGCAAAACCCCCAAAAGTTCAAGATATTTCCTTCTCAGTCAGAGGCCCAGGGCCTTGGGAGGCAGCTCTTTGGGATCATGGACGCACTCTAGTTGCAGGTCCAGGCAGCTCCAGTTGCAGCAGGTCAGCTGGGCAGTTGTAGAGAGGCCTTTGGAGCTTGTTGCAGCTCTAGCTTAGACCAGGAGGTCAGCCAGCTGACACTTGGAGTCACTCTGCCTGGGATGAAGGTAGCAGGGCCAGTATTCCTCCTCAGAGAGCAGGGTAGGTTTCAAGTAGCAAGGCAGTCCTCTGGCAGCAGGACAATCCTTCTTCTGTAGTAGCCACAGGTCCAGGAGTGTACTGAAGAGTTGGTGGGAGGGTTCTATTTTTATATCTGGTGCTAGCTTTGAAGTGGAAGAAACATCTGGATTTTTCTCCCAACAGATGGCTATGGAAGTTCCTTCCCCCCTACCCTTGTTCCAGGATGCCTAGGGTGGCAAAAGGCTAGTGTGATGTCCTTTGTGTGTGTGTGTTGAGGCCAATCCTTTGAAATGTAAGTGGGGCTGTGCACAGCTCCGCGTCTCCCATCGTGCCAACACCTAGCCCCCTTTTTTGTTACTGTCTGGGAGAAATACACACAAGCCAACTGCTAAAGACACCTAGTCATGTGATCCAAGATACAGGCTGCAGGCGCTAAATTTTTAGGACAAGAAAATGTCAACTTCTTAAAAGTGACATCTTCGGAATTGTGACCTGAAAACTGACTTTATCTTTAAA
Source organism: Pleurodeles waltl (assembly GCF_031143425.1). Lineage (NCBI taxonomy): Eukaryota > Metazoa > Chordata > Amphibia > Caudata > Salamandridae > Pleurodeles > Pleurodeles waltl. The sequence continues at coordinate 397,102,512 of NC_090442.1, read as the reverse complement.
AAGGGGTTTAAATGCAAATTCTAGACGCCAAACATGACATTTCTACCAGTTCCTGTTAGAAATTGGGTCTCAAGTTAGTAGAGGTAAGCACCGTGTCCAAGTGGAGACCACAGTCCTAGTCAGGGTAAGTCAGATACACACCCTAAATTAACCTGTGCTCACCCTATGGTATGAGCAGTCAGGCTTAACTTAAGAGGCAATGTGTAATGTATATGTGCAACACTCAATTACAGTAACACAGTGAAAACACCACAAAAAGACTCCACACCAGTTTAGAAAAATAGAGAATAGTTATCTGAGTAAAGCAAGACAAAAAAGGCAAACATTTTATAAATAGAACTCAAGGTATGAATTTTCAAAGAATAAACTGCAATATAATGCTTAGAGGTCAATAGCGCTAAAAGGTTACTTGAGGTCACCCTAGACCGGGGTAAAACCAAAGTTTCAGACTGACCACGATGGATGGCAGGCCAGCTACAGAACCCACGCAGGGTCCGCTGAAATGTTTCTTGGATGGAGGGCCATGGTCAACGTTGAGGAGGCGATTTGGAGGCAATTTGGAGGTTCTGATCTGCACAGTCTGTGTTGTCATCGAGCCGTGTAGTCGTCGAAACGGTGTCCTCGAAGTGCACATTGAGCCCTCTGTGTTGGAGTCGAAGCATGGTTGTCAGGCCCCACAGCTAAGGTGTTGCGGAGTCCTCGACCTTAGCTGCAGCACGGATGAGTCGGCGTCGAGGGAGGATGCAGTGATTCTGATTGGTACACCAACATTAATGTGCCGTCTTATTCCAGAAAAACAGCTGCAGAGTCCCTTTTCAAGACCCAGCACTGGATTGGTACCTCTTGGCAGAACAGGAATCCAAGTTGGCACAGTACAGTAGCTACAGCAGAGTTGGGGTAAGTATTTGATGGCCCTGAAAACTGGAGGCAAGCCAGCAAGCCCTTGAATTCACTGGGTTTTTGTGAGGCTGTACAGAGTTGAGTCCAGTCCTTCTCACTCCCAGGCACGAGGCAGAAGGCCAACACAGCAAAGCAGTTTAGTCGAGTGGCTGTCCCTCCTGGCAGCACAGCATTCCTTCCCGGCAGAATGTGCTCAAATTCAGAAATGTAGTGATTTGGTGGGGTTTTGGGGTCCAGTACTTATACCCAGTTGAGCCTTTAAAGTAGGGAAGACTTCAAAGAGAGGCCTTTGAAGTGTACATGGTACCTATCTTTCCTTTCCTGGCTCCAGACACTCTACAGGGAGTTATGCAGCTCTTTGTGTGTGGACAGGCAAAGCCGTATTCCGGTTAATTATCAACTCCTCCCTCCGATCTAGACCAGGAAGGTCCTTCAGCCTGGTGATGGGCCATCAGGATGTAAATGTCACACCCCAGCTCCCTTTGAGTGTGACTGTCTAGAGGGAATGCACAAAGACCAGCTGTCACCCACCCCAGATATTTATTCAGAGACAGGCAGAGGCACAGAATGATTAAAGTAAGAAATTGCCAATTTTCTAAAAGTGGCATTTTCAGATTTACAATTTAAAATCCAATTCCACCGTAAGTTTTGATTTTAAATTGTGAATCCAGAGACACAAAACTCCAAAATTCTATATTTTCCCAATTGAAAATTACACTTTAAGACTGTTTCGAGGTAAACCCAACGTTACCCTATGGGAGCGATAGGTTTTACAGTAGTGAAAAACGAATTTAACAGTTTGTCACTACCAAGACATGTTAAACTTAAAAATACTTGTCCAACTCTTTAAATACACTGTACCCTGCCCTGTGAGCTGCCTAGGGTCTACCTCAGGGGTTACTTATGGGTACTAAAAGGGAACGTTTGGGCCTGGCAAGTGGGTGAACTTGTCAGTTTGAAATGAGAGTTAAAAACTGCATACACAGGCTCTGCAGTGGCAAGTGTGGGACATGTTTAAAGGTCTACTGTAGTGGGTGGCACAATCAGTGCTGTAGGCCCACTAGTAGCATTTAATTTACATGTCCTGGGTGCATATAGTGCACTTCACTAGGGACTTACTGGTATACTAAATATGCCAATAATAGATTAGCCAATGTTACCATGTTTACCAATGTTACTATGTTTAGAGTACAGAGCACCTGCACTTTAACACTGGCTAGCAATTCTAAAATGCATAGAATCATAAAGCGAACAAAAACGAATTAGGCAAAAAGGGGAGGAGGAAGGCAAAACATTTGGGGTGACTCTGCAGAAAAGGCCAGGTCTAACAGTTCCCAAACAAAAGTTATTACTTATTAAATGTAATAAGGTAACCCAATCTTATTTTATGGGAGAGGTAGGCCTCACAGCAGTGAAAAACAAATCCGTATCTTTTTCACTACCAGGACATGTACAATTTAAATTACCTGTCCAAATTTTTTAATGCAGTGCACGCTGCCCCATAGGTGGTTTAAGGTCTACCTTAAGGGTTACTTGTGGGTGCTAAAAAGGGAGTTTTAACTTTGGCAAAAAGTTTATTTTGCCAAGTTGTATTGGCAGTTTAAAACTGCACACATGCTGTAAAGGTAGGTCTGAGACATGTTTTAAGGGGCTACTTAAGTGGGTGGCACAATACGTTCTACAGATCCACTAGTAGTATTTAGTTTCCCAGCTCAAGGTATATGGTATAGGGACTTATTAGTACATTAAATATGCCAATTAGGTGTAAGCCAATTGTACCATGTTTTAGGGAGTGAGCACAAGCAATTTAGCTCTGGTTAGCAGTGGTAAAGTGCACAGAGCCCCAAGGTCAACAAATACTCAGCAAAACAGGAGTGGAGAAGGCTACAAGTTGGGGGGAAGACCAACATAAGGCTGACAGGTCTAACACCTCCCCACACCCAAGGCCTTTGTTTTGGCTCTAGGAGCAAGGTCACACCTCAGCAAAGGAAGTATTCACCTCCTGGGTGACAACTGGGAACTCATTCGAACAGGTTTCTAAAGGCTTTAGCCAGGTAAAAGATGGCTTTTGAAAAGTGCCTCTTGTAACATATTTAGTAGAAATCCGACTTTACTAGTAAACTTGGCTTGTAATAAAAAATGTAAAAAGTCAAAAAATTTACTTTATAACTTTTTCCTAAGCAGTGATACCAATATTGAATTTTAATAATATATCCCAATACTTTCCTTTGGAACAGCTAACCCTGCTACAGTGAAAATAGCTTTTGAGGCCTTGTTGCTATAAAAACATATGGTACACAAAACATTGACATGTCTAACTTTTAAATAGCATGAACCCTGACTTATTGGGCATTAAGCTCTACTTAGGGATGACTTGCTAACATTTAATTGGAGGGTGTAGGCCTGTCAGAAGGGGTTACTTTGATGGGCCAAAACTGCAGTTTTAAAAGTGCACGTACATGCTAAAGTAATAGGCCTGCAGTCATGCTTTTCACAATTACACTAGTGGTGGCACAATGTGTGCTGCAATCTACTGATAAAGCGAATTTCCTTATTTTGCACATTAAATGCATTTAACTGAAAATTGCTAATGAAATGCTGAATAACACACGCATAATGAATACAAATTTGTAGTTGGTAATCCCACTTAGGGCCTGGTTTAGAGGTTGGCGGATGGGGCTACTCCATCACAAACATAATGGATATCCTGTCCGCCGTATTATATTTCATTATGTCCTATGGACATTGTAATACGGCAGACGGGATATCTGTCATGTTTGTGATAGAGTAACTCATCTGCTAAACTCTAAATCAGGCCCTTAAACATTAAAAGCACACAAATAAATTAACATATTGTTTTGACTTAAGTCACTACTGATGCCCATATTAAATGTCAGCTTTACACGTTAGGGTTAAGAGGCCTGCTTTCGCATTAAAATGTTGTTTTTCACAAGATGTTTTTCTCTTCCACTGTAGATGTTGTAACTTCCGAGAAGACTTCTGTTAGTTAGTGCATATGCAGTTGTTATGTACTAGACAACTTACAGTGAGGTTCTCACCAGGAGAAGAGGAGGTAGTAGGAAACATGACTCATTGAAAGAACTATCTGAACCACAATATGTGATAAGTGTAGCATCTAAGGGCCAAAAATCCGTTCTCTATTGTGAATACGTGAGAAACTAGGGAGTTTACCTGCTCCCAGAGTTTGCTGGAGACTGACGCTGGTTGCAACGTGAAATGTAAGATTTGTTTCTAGTGATGTGTCGCGGAATTGTTTTAGTGTTGGTAGATTAGTCATTACTCTATGAACCTTCCCCAAGGAGATCTCTTTCTTGAGAGAGCTTCTTTTTCCGTTCCCACATAAGGAGCTTCCAAAATTAAGAGATGCCTGTTGATTTTGAGGCGAGAACTCTTTCCAGCTTTTGCTAAGCTTTCTTTTGCTTGAGTGCTAAGGTTTGATGCCTGTGCATTTTTATTCTCTCATCACAGCCCATCATTTGGGATTCTTAACTGACACCTTACATTGTGTGCTGAAATTAAAATAATGCCAAACTTCATTAAATTAGTTTAGGGATTTCCTTTACGGAACACAGTTAACTGCATATTCTCTATATTATTTGTAATCCTGATTAATGTATTTTATCTTGTCCAGAATATCGATTAGTGGAATATTTGAATTTGTAACCATGATGATCAAATTAAATGGTTACAATTTTACTTGAATTAATTTGTTAATAAACCTTTTAAACTCATGCCAAATCTTCCTATCGTTCTTGTGAGGCCTCAATTGGACTTCACTGTTGATGGTGTTTGAGGTTAATTATTGCTCCTTATTATCTCTCCTTGCCTAACTAACAAAGGGTCATACGACCAATGAAGGGGACTACTTAATTATTATACTTGAAGATTGAGGTACAAAAATGCCCACTCCAGCACCACTAAAGATTTTTGACTTACATGCACTGGGTGCACTTTTTAATATACCAGGGACTTACAAGGTAAGTTGAGTATGCCATTTAGATGTGTAGCTAATTTTGGATTGTGACACCCTGCACAGTTTGTTCTTACCTTCAACTGGTGGGTTTTGGGGTATTTACATATATCAACTCGGCTCATTCCCATCATGGAAATGCTCAAAAATACTTTAGGCTGAGTGTGGACTACATCCATTCCCACCATGGGACTGGGAAGGGGACACCTTCAAAGTTGGTGTTCAAAAGGAAAAAGTATTTTTGTTTGTTTTGAGTTGGCATTTCTCCTGAAAAAACACTTGAAGTGCGCAAGCTCCTCAAAGGTATGAATTACCTTACCAGATGTGTAGAACCTCTACGTATGCACAGTAAACCTCAATATAATTATTATTGGTCTCATTAATAAAGCTGTTTGAACCCAAGTTTGACTTGGGTGCACCAGTGGCATATTTGCATGTCTGGAATCAGGCCTGATTCTCAAAATTATTTATGCTTCTCAGTTAAACTCGGGTATAAAAATAGAGGTATTTATAGGAGCAAAACTCAATTCTTGATTCACAGAATCTGGAATGATTAGACTTTCCACTTAAAAATGGAATTTGCTCACATGTATATTGCACCAGTATAGTGGACTTTCACTTTCTGCAAATTGCTCTTGCATGAGATTCTAAGCTTTACAATGTTGGTTTACCTGTAAACATTGATAAACACTCACTGAAAGTCTGTTGGTCTTTACAAACCTTTTGGAGGTGGTCTCCCTCTGTGAAACCATTGTAGATTTATGGCTGTCCAGGGCAGATGTAAAGTCATTTTCATGATGGTAATAGGGAGGAAAAACCCAGTGAAGTGATGGGATACAGAGTGATTTTCAGGAATGAGAAACAATTAAAAAGTTACAAAGTTCGAGTATACCTTGGCGTCATATTTCCACATGTCAAAATGTACACCTGAACATGTCTTTGTAAGTGAATGTAAGATCCTCTGGTATTCTGCAACATTTGCTTCTCCGAGTATCGTTTGACCCACACCCCTCACCTGTTGCTGCTTGCCCGGTCCCACTCATTGTTTCTTGCCCCTTCTCACCTGCACGTCTTCCATCACAAAAAATACGCAAGTGCTATTTGGTTTTATCAATGTGTTGTTTAGCTATGTTGTACAGCAGTGCTATAGCGCGGCCAGTGTTGATCAAGTCACAGCATTTTTTTTTTAACTTTCAGCCATGCTGCAGTACAACATTGTTAAAACAAAAAAAGCCTATGAGACACCGCTGTTTAAATGTTCTGCTCCTTTACCTGTTTAGACAATACTCTCAACGTGCAAGTGTGCAGTGTACTGAAGACAACTTTGAACGCGCTACTCTTCAGGATCAAACAGTCGTTGTTTCTCAAGACTGTGACCCTGATTCTAAAAAAAAATCTGAAATTACAACAACCATTTTCCAGCTTTTTGTGAATACACAAAGTTTGCCAGGCTATGCTGCTAAAACGTCCTACTGTCACTGATTTCCAGGAGTACTCTGGGAAACTGTTGTGTATTTGTTTTCTCATGTGAAAATGTACACGTTTTTACTTTCTGGAGAAAACATTGACAGCACAAGTTTAAGTGCCCTTTACTTTATTCTTCTTCTCTGCAGGGAAAGGCACACACCTCTAACAATTTTCGAACCAATCGAAAGGAGGAGCTGCTGCTGCGTGACACTCTCTCATCCAGCTTTCTGTAATACAGGTGAAGACAAGAAGGGGCATATTTATACTCTGTTTGCACCGGAATTGCGTCGTTTTCTTTGACGCAATTTCGACGCAAAACTAACTCCATATTTATACTTTGGCGTTAGACGCGTCTAGCGCCAAAGTACATGGAGTTTGCGTCATTTTTTAGCGTGGACACCTACTTTGCGTTAATGATATGCAAGGTAAGCGTTCCCGTCTAAAAAATTGACTCCGAGGCATGTGCGCCGTATTTACACTCCCGGGCAAAATTCACACCCGGGAGTGGGCGAGTCAAAAAAAATGACGTACGGCCGCTTTTGCGCCGTTTTTTAGCGCCTGGAAAAGGCAGGCGTTAAGGGACCTGTGGGCTCTGAATGAGCCCAGAGGTGCCCTCCCATGCCCCCAGGGACACCCCCTGTCACCCTTGCCCACCCCAGGAGGACACCCAAGGCTGGAGGGACCCATCCCAGGGACATTAAGGTAAGTTCAGGTAGGTATATATATATATTTTTTTTGTGGCATAGGGGGGCCTGATTTGTGCCCCCCTACATGCCACTATGCCCAATGACCATGCCCAGGGGACAGAAGTCCCCTGGGCATGGCCATTGGGCAAGGGGGCATGACTCCTGTCTTTGCTAAGACAGGAGTCATTTCTATGGGGTTTGGGAGTCGAAAAAAATGGCGCAAATCGGGTTGAGGCGAAATATTTGCCTCAGCCTGACTTGCCCCATTTTTTAGCGCCCAAGCTCCATATCCCCCTACGCCGGCGCTGCCTGGTGTACGTCGTTTTTTTCCACGCACACCAGGCAGCGCCGGCGGCTAACGCCGGCTAACGTCATTGATTAAATACGGCGCCCGCATGGCGCTTCAGAATGGCGTTAGCCGGCGATAATTTTTTTGACGCAAAACTGCGTTAGCGCAGTTTTGCGTCAAAAAGTATGAATATGGCCCGAAGTGTTTCCTGCCCGTTGGTATACATCTGTGACGTAATAGATACTTTGTAACTGTGTTCCTCAAAGTTGTGCAGGCGTGCATATGGTTAAACATCATCAGAAGTCTGGATGCTTGCTAGAACCCTTTAAACAAAATATATTTTATTGTTGTATTACATGATACAACAGGAGCACATGGTAAGTGTAGCTACAAAAGCAATGCAACTACTACATAAGTCTATATGAAATATGGTGACTGAGTACAAACATAGTAAACAAAACTGCTGACAGTGGAGTCGCTGAACTCTGTCTATCACATCCCTATGAACAAGGGGTGACCAGAAACCAGTAATGTAGTGTTGGAGGGGGCATTGACTGAGAATGTCAACGGTTGCTAGGGAACTTAGGTTTCTTTTCCACATATCCTAATTTTGACACCTACCCTTGGACTTATCACATCTACTGTGCCAGATTTAAACTCGAAACTGGTAGGATGTTGTTTGGGGATTCACATCTTTATAGCAAATAATGCATTCCTTATTTCCTATATGTTAGAAATGGGGTTTCTGGTTGGCTAGGTTATGCACCTAAGCCAGGCAGAACCCACCCATTCTAGTTAGGGTGAGGAGTTACACACCAAAGATAACCTCTGCTCACTCTCTTGGTAGCTTGGCACAAGCAATCAGGCGTATCCCAGAGGCAATGTGTAAAGCGATTGCACAACACACGTGATGCAATAAATACACCACAAAGGAAACATAACACCCAGTAATATAAAAATAAACTGTATTGCATAAAACATCATTAGACCAAACACATGTTTCAGTAATACCCTGCTATACAAGCAGTTGTCAAAACATCACACAGGTTACTAGTACTCTGCAATAATAATCAGCAGTCAGGCAAACATATAGGTTACTGGTTATTTTGCAACACGGGCAATAGTCAGTTTGTCATTACTAAAAATAATGCACGCCAGAATAAACATATCAGACATCTATACATAAGGGGAAACATTCCCATCTGGTACATGTCAGACACCCCAAAATGCACCTGTCATCATAAACATATTGTCAAGAATGCCAGGACATCATCAGAAATGCACCTGCACTTATATTATAGGGGAGGCGGTAAACCCCGGACTCATACGTGAAGCACAGTAGCTCCTGTGCTCCTACTAAAGGGAAGGCAGCACTCGGACGAGCACTCTGGTCACTGAGGAGCTCAGGCACTCCCACTATAAGGAATGTGGTATCAGAAGGACAGCGGGACAAGCACAGGATCTCCTCATCTGTCCAGCCGGGATAGTGCCCCGGAGCCATGTTGCTCCCACCACGCACGAGGGCTCACCCTCGTCCCCCAAGATAATCTGTTGCATTCTAAAGGAGGCGGTCCCTGAATCCCTGCCGTGGCTGTACCGGATTCTTGGCCCCTCTTCTAGAGGCTGGTCCCGCCTCGGGCAGCACGCTGGAGTGGTGCGGCTATAGCCAGCTCCTCTCTTCCCCCATGCCTGGAGACCACTTGCCTTCTCACAGGACGGCCTCCTGGGTGGCAGGGATCTCTTCACTCCTGCACGACTGGCAGGCATCCTTCTCCTCGGTGGTACTCGGCCACAATGGTGCCTGTCACAAGGGGCGTGCGAGGACTCCTCACGACCTAGCCAGCGACGTGGGAGCCGCACTCACAGGGGCCCAGGCCACTTCTTCACGCCCAGGCTGACAGAATTTCAGGTCAACAGAGCTCCCCTATGTGCTGTCAGGAAAAGGAATGATGCACTCCTCACGCTCAGGCCCAGAGGGAGCACAGCGCTCCTGCGCCTCCAGTGCTTCCCTCGCACTGAGAAAATCAATGGCAAAGCGCCCCTCTTGCGCTGTGAGGAAGGGAAAAATGCAGGGGAACAGTGGGAACACTACCAGCCCCTGGAGACAACAAATGGGGCACAAGGCTGCAGGATTCCAGCAAACAGGTTTAGGGAGGCAGCGGCATTACCTCTCAGTGACCTAGCAGGCCACAGGTCAGCACAACATCAGCAGCCCTAAGGCTGTTCCCGATGAGTACTTCCAGCAGCATCCAGTGTCCAGTTCATTGGTCCATTAGTGTCTAAAAATGTGGGGTAAGACCCCCGACACTTATACCCATTTTGCGCAGTCTGCACAAAAGGAGGAGAAGGGGTTCCAACCAGAACTAACCGGTTCCAGGAGTGTCCCCTTTCTCCTCCTGCACTGTCTCCAGACATCAGTAAGGGGTAAATGAGCCATTTGTGTGAGGCCAGGGCACAGCCTTTACAGATGCATGTGTGCCCTACCTCTACCTCTCCCATGCCAGGAAGACCATTCAATATGCAGATGTACTGTTGTTACACCTCCACCCTCCCTGTGTACAGGCTGTCTGAACGGTATGCACAAAGCCTAGCTATCACTCTGCCCCAGAAGTAGATTGGAGGTAAGCTGCAAAACACCAGAGTCATAAGCACAGAGAAATGTCCACTTTCTAAAAGTGGCATTTCTATAATGGTAATAAAAAATCCACCTACACCAGTAAGCAGCATTTCTCACTACCATTACAACCATACCAAACATGCCTACGCTACCCCTCATAGATTAGACAATACCACCTAATCATATGTTAGGGCATTTCCAATGCAGTCCTATGAGATAGGCTGTTTGTCACTACCAGGACAGGCCACACAACTAGGCACTTGTCCTGAAATTTACCCACAAAGCACTCTGCCCATAGGGACAGCTAGGGCCTACCTTAGGGGTGAGTTCCCAGGCCTGGCAAGTACATTTAGATGCCAGCTCCCTGTGGCATTAAATTACACACGCAGACCCTGCAGTAGCAGGCCTGAGAAGAAATGGTATTTCTGTGGGTGGCACAGCTGTGCTGCAGGCCCACTAGTAGATTTAATTTACAGGCGGGTACAGGAATACCATTGTACAAGGGACTTACAGGTAAATTAAATATGCAAATTAGGTGTAAGCCAGTCATACCAAGTTTAGAAGGGAGAGCAGATGCACTTTAGCACAGACCAGCAGAGGTAAAATGCCCAGAGTTCTAACGTCGACAATAAGGGTCAGAAAAAATATGAGAAGGAAGGCAAAACGTTTGGGGATGCCCCTGTAATAAGGGCCAGGTCCATCACTACATACATGTCATCTCTTTTGCCTTTTTGTATGGTTGCTGTCACTCGGAGTGGCAGGGTTCACCCTCTGATATCTGATCGCATACTCAGGGCTCGAGTCGAGGATAGAGGCTTTCTCCACCCTGATGCAAAGCTGACCACGCACTTTTAGAGGAGTGCCATGTTCCTTTCCTTCTTCTCCCAGACATAAACCTCCATTGAAGGAAAAGGTTGAGGTAAAACGTTTACAATGTTACAACGTTTTACAACTTCAAAGTGATGACCCCGGCACCCAAAGTAACCCTGATGGCCAGTGGCAATAAATATTCCCAAATAGTTGCAGGCACACCATGTGTCTAAACAGCAATCTGTTAGTCGTGATTTCTCTCTGCCTGCTGCACTCCAAAGGAAGACCTGGAGGGGACCCTCAGAGGAAATGGGGTTGGGCATGTTGATGAGAGATAAGGGGGAGTTAACACCCGGTCAGCACCTTCTAAACTGCGCATAACTATGTCTTATTTTGACTTTTTCAAATGGAGTGCAGTGAATTGGATTGGCATGGGGTGGGTGGATTGGAGTCAAGTGGATCAGACTGCAGTGGGGTGGAATGAATTGGAGTGAGGTGGATTGAATTGAGTAGGGTGGATTGGATTGTGGTGGGTGGATTGGAGTGGCATGGATTGGAGTAGAATGGGTTTTTGGATGGGGTGGTTTGAAGTTGGGTGGATTGGAGTAGGGTTGACTGTATTGGGGTGGACTGAATTGGGGTGGATTGAATTGGGGTGGAGTGGACTGGATTTGAGTGGATTGGATTTGAGTGGGGTGGATTGTGGTGGATTGGACTGGAGTGGAGTGGGGTGAATTGGATTGGTGTGGGGTGGACTGGATTGGAGTGGAGCGTATTTGTTTGGAGTGGGGTGGACTTTTTGGAATGGAGTGGATTTTTGTAGTGGGATATACTGGAGTTGGGTGGATTGGACTGGGGTAGGTTGAATTGGATTGAGTGGGGTGGATTAGATGGGATGGGATAGACTGGAGCGGGGTGAGGTAGACTGAGTGCAGTGAATTTGATTGTCATGGAGTGGGTGAATTGGAGTCAAGTGGATCGGATTGCAGTGGGTGGATTGAATTGAAGTGAGATGGATTGGATTGAGTGGGGTAAATTGGATTGGGGTTGGGTAGATTGGAGTGGTGTGGATTAGAGTGGAATGGATTTTTGGAGTGGGGTGGTTTAGAGTGGTGTGGACTGGAGTAGGGTGGACTGGATTGTGGTGGTTTGAATTAGTGTGGAGTGGACTGGAGCGCAGTGGGGTGGATTGGAGTGGTGTGAATTAGATTGGGGTGGGGTGGACTGGATTGGAGTGGAGCGTATTGGTGTGGAGTGTGGTGGACTTTTTGGAATGGTGTGGATTTTTGGAGTGGGATATATTGGAGTGGGGTGGTTTGGAGTGGGGTGATTTGGATTGGTGTGGGGTGGATTGGATCAGAGTGAGGTGGATTGGACTGGAGTGGCGTGGCGTGGAATAAGGTGGCTTGAAGATGGGTGGATTGGATTGGAATTGGGTTGATTAAGGTGAACTGGTTTGGACTGGAGTAGGGTGATTTAAGGTGAATTGGATTGGAGTGGGGTGAGGGGATTCGAGTGGGTGGCTTGGATTGCAGTGGGTTGGATTGGGCTGGATTGGATTGGAATTGGGTGGAATGAATTTGAGTGGGTGGTTTAGGTGGACTGGAATGGAGTGGGTTGGATTGGCATGGGGTGGATTGGACTGGAGTGGTTTTAGAAATTGGGTCTCTTGTTGGCAGAGGTATGCACCCTGTCCAAGCAGGGACTACAATCCTAGTCAGGGTAAGTCAGATACACAAACTAAATTAACTTTTGTTCACCCTCTGGTAGCTGTGTACAGAGCAGGCAGGCTTAATTTAGAAGGTAACGTGTAACATAGTTGTGCAACACTTATTTACCGTAACACAGTGAAAAACACCACAAAAAGACTCCATACCAGTTTAGTAAAATATAAAATATTTATCTGAGTAATGCAAGACCAAAAAGGCAAAAGTTTAATAAGTAGAACTCAAGTTTTGAATTTTTTTAAAGAATAAACTGCAATATAATGCTTAGAGGTCAATAGCGCTAAAACTTTACTTGAAGTCACCCTAGACCGGGGTAAACCAAAGTTCAGGCCGACCATGATGGAGAGCAGGCAGGCTTAACTTAGAAGGCAATGTGTAAAGTATTTGTGTAACACTTACTTACAGTAACACAGTGAAAAACACCACAAAAAGACTCAACACCAGTTTAGAAAAATAGATTATAGTTATTTGATTAAAACAAGACCAAAGCAACAAAAATCCAACCGGTAGAAGTCATGATATGGAATTTTAAAGATTAAATATGAAAACAGTGCTCAGAAGTCTAGAGCGGTAAAATGGTTACTTGAGGTCACCTGGGACCGGTAAAAATCAAAAATCCAGGCCGACCATGATGGAGGGGAGACCAGCTACAGAACCCATATAGGGACCGCTAAACAGTACCTTTGTTAGAGCAATGCATTGATGGTGAGGACACAATGCGTCAATATTTCTGGTGCACTTGGGGCGATGCATCGTCGTCGGGCTCTGCAGAAGTGGGTGGGATGCATTGCCAGTGGGCCTCGCAGAGCTTTGTCATTGGGCTGCGCAGTAGGTGAAGCTGGTGTCATCAGGTACCAGCTACGTCGCTGTTGGAGATGCGATGTGTCGATTTTTCTACTGCACTCGGGGTGATGCATTCACGTTTTGAAGTTTGTAGCTTCAGAACTCACTTCTGAGGAACAGGCTAGAGAGGGGTACCTCAGGCAAGGGTAGGACTCACAGATGGCAGAGACCAGCAGCACCAGGAGAGTTGTATGCAGTCTTTGATGTCCCTGAGACTACAGAAGAACAGGGGACAAGCCAGCAAGCCTTTAGAGACTCTTGGATTCAAGGATGTAGTGAGCAAGTCCAGTCCTTCTCACCGCAAGACAGAAGCAGCAGGCAGCAGGCCGTACATAGCAGAGCAAACAACAAAGTGGCAGGCCCTCCCACACCAGGTATTATCAGTAAGCCAACACAGCAATGCAGTTGCAGTCTCAGTTCCTCCTGGCAGCACAACAATCCCACTGCCTGGCAGTGTCCTTGGTTCCAGTACAGATCTGATTTTCTGGGGTTTGGGGTCCAGTATTTATACTTTGGTTCCCTCATTCTGGAAGGTGGGAGAAGCTGCCAGAGGCAGGCCTCTGAAATATATAGATGCCATGCCTCCCCTGTTCTGGCTCCAAGCTGGCTGGAGTGATCATACAGGGTTGTTAAGTTCTATTTTGGATAGATAGGACAAGTCTATCCAGGTATACGTGAGGCATTGTTAAGCTCTGCCCCCATGAAGCCAGTTAATGGCCCATTAAGACCCATTAAGGCCCATCAGGTCACACCTAATCTCCCATTGTGTGTGGCTGTCTAGAGGAAATACACAGAGCCCAGCTGTCATTCAACCCAGACGTGCATTCAGAGAAGGGCAGTGGCATAGAATGGTTAAAGAAAGAATATGCCAACTTTCTAAAAGTGGCATTTTCAGACTCACAATTTAAAATCCGACTTCACCATCTGACTTTAAATTGTGAGTGCAGAGACACCGAACTCCACATTTCTATCTTTTCCTAATTGGGAGTTATACTTAAAATATGTTTTAAAGTAATCCCAGTGTTATCCTATGGGAGAGATAGGCCTTGCAATAATGAAAAATGAATTTAGCAGTTTTTCACTATATGGACATGTTAAACTTAAAAGTACATGTCCACCTTTTTAAATACACTGCACCATGCCCTCGGGGCTAACTAGGGCCTACCTTAGGGGTGAGTTACATGTAATAGAAAGGAAGGTTCGGGCCTGGCAAGTAGTCGCACTTGTCAGGTCGAAATGGTAGTTTAAATCTGCACACACAGGCTCTGCAGTGGCAGGCCTGAGACATGTTTAAAGTGCTACTATTGCGGGTGGCACAATCAGCGCAGCAGGTCCAATAGTAGCATTTAATTTATAGACCCTGGGCACCTATAGTGCAATTTACTAAGGACGTACAAGTAAATTAAATATAACAATTGTGAATAAGCCAATTTTACCATGGTTTAGGCAGAGAGTACATGCACCTTAGCACTGGTTAGCCGTGGTAAAGTGCCCAGAGTCCTAGAGCCAACAAAAACGAATTCAGCAAAAATTGGAGGGAAAACGCAAAACAGTCTGGGGATAACCCTGGAGAAAGGGCCATTTCCAATAAGTGGAATGGATTGAACTGGAGTGGGGTGGATTGGACTAGGCTGGGGTGGACTGGATGGAGCAGAGTGGACTGTAGGTGGACTGGATTGGAGTGCGGTGGAGTGGGTTTGATTGGGGAAGAGAGCGTTGGGTTGGATTGGATTGGTATAAGGTTGACTAGATTGGAGTGGGGTAGATTGGATTGGATTGGGCTATATTGGTCGACTGGGTGGGGGTTGATTGTGGTAGATTGGGTGGAGAGGGGTGGATTGGATTGGAGTGAAGTGTACTGGATTGGAGTGGGGTGGATTAGAGTGGGGCAGATTAGAGTGAGCCAGATTGTTTTGGATTGGAGTGGGCAGTCTGGAGAAGGGCAGATTGTTTTGGATTGGGTGGGGCAGATTGTTTTGGACTGGGGTGGGGCTGATTGTGTTGGATTGGAGTGGAGCAGATTGCTTTTGTTTAGAGTGGGCAGATTGGACTGGTGCAGATTGTTTTGGATTGGAGTGGGACAGATTGTGTTGGATTTGAGTAGGGCTGATCATTTTGGTTTGGAGGGGGGATGTTTTTTTTGGAATGGAGTGGGGCAAGTTGGAGTGGAGCAGATTGTTTTGGATTGGAGAGGGGCAGATTGGAGAGGACAGATCGTTTTGAATTGGAGTGGGCTGATTGGAGTGGGGCAGATTGTTTTGGATTGGGGTGGGGCAGATTTTGATGATGTCACTTCCTGTGATGTCACATAAATTGATGCCATGCATAGTGATGTCACGTGCAGTTATGTCACACACAGTGATGCCACACTCATTTTGCCTAACTTGGTGAGTCCCCCACTTGTTTTTTTTAGGACTTGAGGCCTCTGCATACTCTTTGTATTGCACACATGGCAAAATCTGCCCGCTGAACTGAAGTTGGCATTTCGTATAACAAAATAAAAAAACACATCATATACTTCTGTCAAAAGAATTAGTATTGGTGATGCATGGCGTATTTTAACATTCAGAATCTAACACTGTAATTTAGAAAGCCATACAGAATTTCAGAGGGTCGCCAAACACCAAAATGAGTGCCCACCAAAGCGATGCAACTGTGGCACGTGGAAGCTGCATAAACAACTATTGCATTCTATATGGAACAACCCATTATAATTTTCAATCTTATTCAAATGAGTTTCAAGTGAAGCGAACATAGACTACAACTGCTCCCAGAACGCACCCCAGAGTTGAATGAGAGCCAAGCAATGGACTAACTGCTGTCCCTGGTGAGATTCAGTCAGCTGGCAACCTTAGTGTAATGATGTGCCTCAAGTCAAAAATAAAAAGAATCTGCCATAAAAGATCTGCAACGTGTGGAGCTGTTCCCTGCCATGGGGAAGCTAAAGACCGCACCGCTGATGTTGGAATAGCTGGAACTTTGTGGAAAGGCTGGGTGCTTCTTCAAGAGCC
Organism: Pleurodeles waltl; assembly: GCF_031143425.1. Classification (NCBI taxonomy): domain Eukaryota; kingdom Metazoa; phylum Chordata; class Amphibia; order Caudata; family Salamandridae; genus Pleurodeles; species Pleurodeles waltl. The sequence goes on along the minus strand of NC_090442.1, from coordinate 397,086,171 downwards.
TGACGTATCTGCATGCGAGAACTTGGAAAGGCCAAATAATGTCCCCGACTGTGAAGCCACATATAGCAAAAGCCAAGCTGCTTAAGCCCTGCTCAGCAAAGCATTTTCCGACCTTGTCGGTTTCCGGTCTAACTGGTTCCGAAGTATGTGAGCTGAGGTGCTCCGTGTGCTCCACGGGCACGCACCGGTGAGTTTCCCACACCTGGGATTAATAAAGGCCAATAAAATGTAACCCATGGTGACGCAGGAAAACTTCTCCCTTTGAAAACACGTTTTCTGATGCTAGGTTAATACCTAATACATAAAAAGAGTTATCTATGTATGTTTGCACAGTGGACTTAATAAGGGCAGGTGTTATGTCTTTTAACGTTCCTAGTTTGGGCGTTAGCTGCATTGTTTTTTTTTCGAAGAAACATTTATCTCATATAGTCAAATGGGAGTGACGTTGAAACCACTCATAATATGACTATAGTACATACTTATGTGGCAGGAGAATAGACCCCAGGAGAACCCGTCAGGCAGTGCTTAATTTGTGCACTGTACAGCGGCGCTCATTTTTGGTGACTGAGTCTTATATTTTCTCATAAGACTATGAACCAGAGAGAGACAGGAAAGGGGAGAGAAAGATAGGGAAAAGGTAACAAAGGGAGAAAGCAGAATGGTAAAGAACCTGCAAGAGTGAGATAAAGGTATAAGACATGTAGGGTTGTGGAAGAAAGAGGTATGAGGTACAATCAAGACTAGGCAGCCTCTGTATTTAGCAACCCAGCATTCAGCAGCATCAGCAGCTGGCTCCTAAGAAAGATCTGCCCCAATGCTGTTCTTTTTAGGCCGAACACACAAGCACTTTCACCTGTTGTTAGTATTGTGGGCTTTTAACCACACCCACCTTACGCCCATCACTTTCACTCGTTCCTGGGCGCGCCTTTCAAAAATCCTTTGTTATCGTTGGTAAATTCTTTACGTTTGTCCCTCCTTGGAGCAGTTTTGTTACCACCTTTCAGGCTGCCCCTGTTACATGCATAATTACACGATTGCCAATATGTTTGACTTTAAGCAAACTTCTTTTTCCTTTTGTGTCTCTCCTTCGCGCTCATACTCATGGTGGTCATGGCACTTTGAATTGGCTCGCTTTTGTCAACTAATGTTTTACTTTTCATTTTCAATTTATGTGGCTAGGAAAGTCCAGTTAGGAATTTACAACGCCAATAGCTCTAACTGGAACAAATGAGAGACCAGTTGCATTGTAAATGCTTATTTCTTTTACAAATTAGCCACGGTCTACCGGTCAATCAGTGTCAGATTTGAAGCTTAAGAAGGATAACTGGAGATATAAAGATTTGAGGGGTTTATGCTCTACTTTAAAAGAAGCATAATATGTTGTTTTTTAAACAATTTTCTGATAGAGATGGGTGCGTTCTTTGGTATTCTAATACAGAATTCCAAAGGTGTATTGTACTGGTAAAAAATTTGATTTAGTGATTGGGTGCTTTTGAAACTCGGAGATTTCAGATTAAAGGAGTACTTGACCCAGAGACCTCTTTGACCACTGAAGATGGTAATATGGTTGGCCAGATATGGTGGTTTACTTAGGTGAGTGGCTTTAGGTAAGACAATGAAACTGATTGCTCGTCTTGATGGAGAGCCATTATTGGTGTTACATGATTGAGGCAATACAATCAAATACACTAGTTGATGATAAAAGTCTTGCTCTTGACTGAAGAACAGCCCTAAAACGACCTAGTAACAATTGAGGGACACCTGCTAGCATGACATTGTCAAAGTTCAAACACAAGATAACTAGGACCTTAGCTGCCATTCTCAGCTGGTCTCTTTAAGACAGTGAAGGCAAAGGTTTGCAGGTATGGCTTGCTAGTAGATATATGGGCTGAATGAGAGAGTGCTGGAATTTCAAAACGCTGTAAATGAGTGTGGGGATATCTTTGATTTATGGCATTTTTATATATTCTGGAGTCACCATATATTGGTGATTGATTATTTCTGACCCCCTTAAACAATCTCTGTAGCTCTCAATGCAAGTTGAATAGAGTGAAGTTTAGGACAGAGCCTTAAAGAATACCAAATGGCATCACTAAGGGCCATATGTACGAACACATTTTCCCATTGACACAGAATGGGAAAAACCCTTTGCTACATCTGGCCCTAAGTTTCCAGAGATATACTGCATAGGGCAGCAATGGTACAACAAGGGGCTAACCTCCCTTCCCCCTGTGGAATGAAGACACCCCTGGACACTATGAAAGCATTTTTACTAATAAAAAGTTGCATAATTAACTTGTACTATATGCCATGTAAGCCTCAACTGGATGTTGCTTAAAACGTGGCTTACACACAGCGTTTTCATGAAGACGTGTATTCAGCCTAAAACACTAACCAATGCATTTCTTCTTTTTCTTTCCTATCTTCTTTGTTTTGCTGTGACCTGTATCATAGTCATAAATGAATATCTTGTCATGATGCAAATGCATTGCTGAAACAGTAATATGAATGGGGATTGTGTTGGGATTTAGTTTGCTTACCCATTTGACCTTTGTAAAATATAATACTATAATGAAATGATTACTTTAATCTTAAAGGTTGTTTCTTTATGAACAGAACTTGTCAATAGAAGAATATGGGAACGGGAGTGGTCTCATAGCGTTATGTTCCTTACTTACCTTGACTTTTTTTGTCTTATTGAAGGAAGCGCAGAAAGCATTAAACCAAATCACAAGTTGTGTTATGAGTTGTAATTAAATGTATCTTAGGACGTTCTTTGTTAAACTTGCTAAATCGACGGAAGCTGTCCTGTTCCCATGAAGATATCCTCATCCTATTTGTCCAGATGCACCACTATCTTAACAAAACTTTACAAATGTTGCATTTCCCTGATATGTTTTATTCTATAAATGTGTGTTACCTGACTAGAGAGAAGATCTTTATTCTACATTGCTTGAGAGTCCCCTTCTCAGACTTTATTGAGTACACTTTGACTCATACATTCTGACTCACGCTTTTTGCTGATGTTTCCCAGATTAATACTGGGAAATACGTTTGATTCTATTTTTGAATTTATAATGTTCGGAGACTCTACCAACCTTTTTCTGAACCTCTCTTTATAGGAAGTACTATTACAGCATTTATGTTTTCACCTCTTGAATCTTGAACTCTTTATGGGTTCTGCCAATGCATTATTTCTCTTTATTTAGCTTAAAGCAGGGTTAATTATATGGAACGCGCTTCATGCTTAGCTCTGTAATTGCATTGACAATGTTATGATATGGGGCGTGGCCAGGGAAGCAATGGTGGCGGACGTGCTTGGCTGAGCTCTGGCTCCACAGACCTCCCCGGGCCTTAATATCCTGATAAAAGGGGGCATAAGAATCCACTGCTGACCCAGAATGGGCCACGCATTACTGCAGAATATTAAATAGTCGTGCGAGCGGGAGCTGCTGGTACTGGGAGGTGTGTGTGCACTGGCCTGCCAGCTGGAGGCCTCATCAGGGCTGAACGGTCCGAATAGCTCACCGGTGCTGTGGGACAGAACACACCCACCAGCCGAACCCAGGGCAGAGAAATGGAGAAAACGTCCCCCTGCTCAGAAGACCGAGTGATATAGAAGTGAGTGGCCTGGTCTGTGAGGGGGGTGCTGCGAGCCGGGCAGGATCAGGACTTAAGATGGAGTGGGAGGCCGCGTGGCAGAGATCCGAGCGGCTTGTCTTGCCAGCGCAGGTCCAGGACTTTCTTCTGAAAAGAGGGATAGCGTTTGTGGCCCACACACTCCCTTGGGGGTACTCATAGAGGCGTCTATGGTTGGAACAAGTAGATGTGGAGAGAAGTGGAACACCGGCTTTGGAGTGGTTAGGCCTTGGACACCGGTACCGACCTAGCTGGAGGTGTTCGTCTCACATGCGGACCCCTTTGAAGTGGCAACCTCTCCTATGGGCCACGAAACGTGTCTGCCTGGGCTGCAGTGGTGACAACAACCTGTGGCCAGTGCCACTCTCGCCTGCATGGGCCCCCTGCATGGAGAAGGGTCCAGAGCGGCTGAAGCGCGGCAGCCAGACTCCCGCTGAGACAGATGAGCGAGGACTTAGTGACACCAAACAGACGGTGACCGGGGGATAGGATAGATCACCCAGGAGGAGGCAATCCATAGTGAAAGTGGACATGTCCCACTGTTATACAAGCCTCCTGGGACAGTAATGGATGAGCTGCAGTCTGCAATGGGCTCAGACCCAAGTGGAGAGACTCTGGCGGTGCACACCTCGCCAATAATGGCTGCTATTAAAGATACGAAACAGGCCACGAAAAAAGCGGATAGGATTTGGGCCCAAATACATACAATGGATCCAGATTTTTTATAAACAAAACCCTCTGCCAGGATCAAGATGAAAGATTGTCTCTTCGAAACCTTCCCCATCGGCAGTGGTACGAGGCAGGGATGCCCACACTTGCCAATGCTTTTTGCACTAGCTGTGGAACCGCTTGTGGCACTGGTGCGCGTCAACGTAAGAATATGGGGCTGGGCAGGCAGGTCGGGATGGGAGAAGAGAATTTCGCTGTACGCAGACAACATACTTTTATACCTGACAAAAACAAAATAATCTCTCCCCGAGTAAGGAAATATTCAGATCTTCGGTGAGATGTCGGGATTCACAATAAATTGGGAGAAGTTTCTCCTCTATCTCATGGGGTGGTGGTCATGCCCTGGCTCTTTTTCCACTACCGCTGTGAGTGGAGCCAGACACCTTTAAGTATCTTGGCATCTGGGTGACGAGAACAGCAGATGCATACATGAGGACAAATTTATCTCTGTTACTGCAATGGCTAGAGAAAGATAGAAGGCACTGGTCCACGCTGCCCCGGTCCCTATTAGGGCGGGCAGCGCTGTTTAAAATGATTGCTCTTCTGTGGCTCCTGTGCATCCTACAAAACACCCCATACACACTGTCAAACTCCTTTAACAGACTGGACTCCCAGCTGAGGTCGTTGCTATGGGAAGGATGGCAACCAAGGATTGCACTGACGACCCTTCAAATTTGAGGGCGGCATCGTGTTCCCCAATGTAAAAAAATATTATGAAGCCACACAGGTAGGGGTGGCCAATGACTGGGTGTACGCAGACACCAATGACCCAGCAGTAAAAATTGGTAGATGGGGGATGGGTGAACATAGCTATCTGCACCCACAATACGGAGGCAAATTGGAGAAGACGGCATGGCCAGCAACGGTAGTAGTCATTAAAGCCTGGCGACAGCTACTCTGGAAAATGCACTGGGACATGAGACTCACACCGGTGACACCACTGTGGGAAGGCCCGTGACTGCATCAGGTTGCGGCCCTCACAGTCTTTCAGGGGTGGGATCAGATAAGCATTAGCTATCTCGAGGATGTCTGGGATGCTAATGGTATGGCACTGTTTGTACACTTACAGGAGAAGTATCACAGTGGCTTACATACCGACAGCTGAGACTCACACTTCTACATTGCATCCCATAAGACACAGAAACACAGGAGAAGTGCCCCCTAGAGAACAGACTCCTAAATGGGAAGGTCAAACATAAACTGATCTCGCTGACATATGGAACTTTAATGAGGTACACCCAGGGGGACATGGGACACCTCAGGGGCAAGTGGGTGACAGACATCGGCAATATAGAAGAAGATGACTGGAGCGACGCTCGGGGTTTTCCCATGACAGGGGCAATAAAGTCCAGCTACCGACTTATCCAACTAAAACTTTTACACAGGGTATATTATACTAGAATGTTACTGTATAAGATTAGTAAAGTGATGGACACTCTCTGCCTCAGACACTGTGGGTTGGAGGGTATTTTCATCCACACATGGTGGTACTGCCCTCACATGCAACAATTTTGGGAGCAAGTGGCCAGATCAGTTGGGAGAGCAGTAGGTAATACCATAGAACTGACACCATCCCTAGCCCTTCTGGCTATCTGGCCACCCACGGACCTCAACAGATACCAAAAACTATTTATTAACCTATGCTTTTTGGTGGCCAAACAAGACATTGCCAAGCTATGGGGAAGTGAAAGGGCTCCCTCTTTCCGGCTCTGGGAGGAGGGTATGAACAGTTGCAAAATCATGGAGCAAGAGGTTTGCCAACGGAGGGGTAGTGCAAAGAAATTCATGAATATCTGGGGCACATGGGATTCATGGATTCAAAGGTGGGCACCTATAACAGTATCCCCCGATTGGCACTGGGAAGAGCGATGCGAGGTGGGGCGAGGCACACTTGGTCCATCAGTGGTCTCAGGGTGGGGGGAGGAAACACAGTGGATCTACCAGTGCACAGTTGTTGTTGAATTTGTATATGTAGTAGCTAAAAATGGTAAAAATGTTTAATAAAAAATAAAAAATTGAAAAAATATTGATAATTCTATGATATACTAATAAAGAATTATGGGCCAGATGTACCAAACGTTTTGTGACTCGCAAACGGCAAAATCTGCCGTTTGCGAGTCGCAAAACACGTATCCCAATGCAGAAATGCATTTTGCGAGTCGTTACCGACTCGCAAAATGCATTTCAGACTCGCAAATAGGAAGGGGTGTTCCCTTCCTATTTGCGAGTCGCATTGGGATGCAATACCATTTGCGACCGCATATGCGGTCGCAAATGGCATCGCAGTTACCATCCACTTCAAGTGGATGGTAACCCAATCGCAAAATGGAAGGGGTCCCCATGGGACCCCTTCCAGTTTGTGATTGCACCCCAAAATATTTTTTCAGGGTAGGGAGTGGTCCAAGGGACCACTCCTGCCCTGAAAAATCCGAAACTAAAGGTTTCGTTTTTTTTTGTAGTGCAGCTCGTTTTCCCTTAGGGAAAACGGGCTACACTTCGAAAAAAAAAAAAACTGCTTTATTGACAAGCAGGTCGCTAACATGGAGGCCTGCTGACGTCAGCAGGCCTCCATGTTAGCAAGTGCCCATACTCGTAATGGGGCCGCAATTTGCGACCCACCTCATGAATATTCATGAGGTGGGTCATTGCGACCCCATTGCGAGATGCAGAAGGTGTCTGAGACACCTTTCTGCATAGCAAATTGCGACTTGCAATTTGCGAGTCGCACGGACTCGCAAATTGCAAGTCGCAATTTGCAAGCTACCTACATCTGGCCCTCAATGACTAAAAGATGGAAATAAAGAGTTGAAAACTGTACCAACAATCTAATTATTGACTCCTACCAAACTGAATGGTAATTAAAAGCTGTCACTCATCTTCATGTCTTAAAGGTCCCGCCTCTAGGGCCCAGTGGAGTGCAGGAACTTCATGTTTCCGATTACATTAATCCTTTAACTAATTGGAGTTCCCTGTAGTCCCCTGGTTAGCAACGTTGGTAGCGGAAGATGGTTATAAGTGAAGGAAAGGAAGAGCTGCATAAATTAAAAAGTGCAGTGAAATAGATAAATGCCTATGGCCATCGCCCAAAAAGCCCAAACCTGAAGATTGATGGAGTGCGGTTTTCTGAGGCACTTGCAGATTTGAATGTGTGAGTATCAATAGGGTGATGTGTCAAAATTGACAGTTGGTTATTTATCATTTAGTTTTGGAGGAGTTGTATTGTGAGGTATGCATATTGAACATTTTATCAAAGCTTAGGAAATTGTGCTTATGAATTTATGAACTGCTGGTGCTTATGCGCTTTTACAGAAGAGAGACAGAGGTTATCGGACTAAGAAGTAGTCCAAAATCCTGGGACAGATAAATACGAACTGATTTATGGTATTCTTGGCTGTCATTGGGGTGTAGGTTGTCAGACGTCATTGTCTGCACCTTTAAGATAGAGACAGCAATACATTGTTGTGAATTTATTAATATCAGTCAGTGTGGTGAAACCCGATGCGCAATGGTGACACTGCATTGATCAGTGATTTCCCGCTGATTGAGACTTCATCAAAACTCTTTTGATGGAAAAGTCGGAAGGTGTAAAAACCTGACAATTCTGGTTGTTGAATTATTCTTTTGTTTCTTTAGAAGAGGCAGACTGTAGGAGGCTGGCTCTCTATATAGTGTACAGAAATGATGTGCATTGTGCGGAAAGTCCAAGCAACCCCACGTTGGTTCACAGAGGGGAAAACTAGACCACCTAATGCTCTGATTTTTGTGGTAGCTTCATCGAGCAGTTAGGCAAATCTTGGAGAAGTGCTAAGCATTTGTTGTACTCACAGTATCAATAAATGTGGACACACACACAAAAGAATAACTTGAGACCAATTTACAAATATACTTCAGATTTTTATAACATTTTTAAGACCACGATCATTAAAATCAGGTAAGTACTTTTTAAGTTATGATTTTTCAATGTTTAGCAAAAATAGTCTTTTTGTGCGTAATTATGCACCATAGACATCAATTGGAGAAAAATTTAAATATGCGTATAAAATCAGGCAATGCTTTCACTAATGTCTCCTTCTGGTTTTAGGTCGAGGTCATTGAAATGTCCTGTGGGCAAGCCAGAGAAATTTGGGTGGTTCCCGTATCGAGGGGGAGCAGCGGCTGAAAGTCTTGGAGCTGGTGCAGGACAGGCGAGGGGGACCACTTGGAAGTGCACTGCACAGGCAGACTTAAAGGTGAGTCCAGTGGGGACCCCTAGAGCACAGCTGGATTTCCGATGCAAGGGCCAGGGAGGCCAGATGCAGAGCCGATAGGTCAGCCAAGAGCTGTGCGCAAAGGAGCCGTTGGAACCAAGAGTCAAGTCACTTGGAGGGTGGATTGCAGGTCAGCACTCTGGGAGGTGGTTCTTAAGTGACCTGAAGTCCCTTGACTGGTGCTTGCTTCTCGTCCTTGGATAGTCTGGAGTGGACTTTTCTTCTGGGTGTCTGACATTTGGGGTCCAGTACCCCTGGCTTTTGCACGGTTCAGCCCTGGAGTTGCAGTGCCACCAAACCTTGCACACTTGCAGGATTTGTCCTCCAAATCCATTGGGGGAAATTTGGTGCAGCTGCTATGTCCAGTTCCTTGATCAGGAGCCGATCAGCAAACTGGACTTCATTGGAACTTGCATGCTGGTTGCAGGGAGTGATGCCTTCACTCTGAAGGGAGGTTCTTGGCACTTTTTAAAAGGTCGGAGGTCCTGTGGGGTTTCTTAGAGTCTGTCAGATGTCCAGTCAACCTCTCAGAGGAGATTGTTGAGTCCTGGGTGCAGCAGGCAGGGTTTGGTGCCTTTTTCTTCTTTCAGCAGGATTTCTGTTCTTGAGCCCTGAGTCTTCTTTGTCGCTGGTCTTCTTGTGTCCATCCAATCTGATCCGCAGGTCTAGGGATGCCCACTAAATACTGCATTTGGGGGGCATTTAGGGGAGTGCCTGGTAGTGGCCAATGAGTCATCCACCTTAGGGTAGCTACACCTACTATGTGACCATTTCCTGAGGGGAAAGGTCACATACCTAACCCTGATAGGCTACTCTCCTACCATGCAAGATGGAGGAAAATGAAATGGAGAGATCACCTCGCCTGCTGCACCCGAGGGGTGGTGTAGGCAGAGGGTGGCCACTCCTCCAAGTCTTTGTGCATTTTACCACCATTGCTCCTGCCAAAAGTGGGGGTTTGCAATGAAGGCAGCCATCTGCAGCTAGCAGCAGGGCCGGGGGGTTAAGTTTCAAGGATGGCAAGCTCGCAGGCAGGGCAGTGCACATTCCTGGTGGAAGAGGTGTATCTCCTCTTCCCAGAAAGGGCTTTGTTTTCTGGTCTCAGAGTGCAAAGGCCCTCTTCTCAGGGATCCAGAATCTTGTCTGGTGGCAGCAGGCTGGTTGTGACCGGCAGCAACCATGCCAGGGCTACTTAGCTTGGCAGGGGTCACCTCTAAGGTGGTCCCTGGGTACATTTGCAATACATCCAATACTGGTACCAGTTTGGATTTTTTGTTCTGAGTTGTGCGATACCAAACAACCCAGGGTTCATAGTGGCCTTCATGAAGTTGTGAAACTCATACTGACCAGTGTCCAGCACATCCATTTAAAATGGCCGCTCTGTACACTTACCATGTCCCAGGTTTGGCAAAGACACAGTAGGGGCATATTGCACATGCACCTATGCCCACACATGCATTCCAGTGCACAGTGCCTTATGTTGTAAGTCCTGCCAGAAGGGTGGCTTACCTATATTGCATGCAGTGTATAGTGGACAGGTCCCACAGGTTGTGTGCCATGTCATGTTTGCATTTTAGGATTGCACCAGGACACTCAGCCTGCAATGGCAGGGCTGAGTGCACTTGCATGCTGGGTCCCCGAGGGTGGCACAATCGGTGCTGCTGCCCTCAGGGGCCTACCCTTAGTACCCCATGGCCTGGGTACCTGAGTACCATTTATTAGGGACTTATGGTGGCTGCTAAAGGTGTTTCCAATTGTGCCAATGTATCACAACAGTTTTGGGGAAGAGGTCTGGCCCTGGGAACCTGTTTAGGAGGGGCACAGTGGAAACTACATCATATACCAGGCAAAAAGTGGGGGGCTAACCGTGTCAAAAGAGGCACTTTCTCACACAGACAAATACTGTTATTCTATGTTGCTTAGTTATTAGAATTGATGCTTATGTGAATATGAGAAAAATTGTAAAGGAGAGTGAGCTGCTGCAAGGAGTGTGTTTTTGTGTCATATTGTGTTGCACTGGTATTGGTTGTTTGGTGTGAAACACTGCACTGATATTGGTTGATCTGTGTAGAGAATTGCACAGTAATTGGTTGTTGGTACACTGAGCAGTGCTTGGATTGGAAGATGGGCTTACTAAAAGAGACGAACCAAAGGGCAATGTGGAATTAACAGATGCAATTTGGGATGAACAACAACAAAGGTGGAGAAAAAATATAATAGAGGGAGCTTGACTATATCCTGCAATTACATACAAGAATAATTAACAGTCCGAAAACATGACAAGTCTAAAAGGAAAAACCTTTAAGGGGAAAAAGAAACAAAAGATGAAACAAAATCAGATACTGATACAGTTTCGGATGATGATATTTTAGATGACTTGTCTGTACGTCCACTACCTTATGTGGGTCCTGGAACAGATGTGGCTGGGATGAGCACTGATGGGACAATAGCTGGTCAAGTGACAGTGGCTACAGCTCCCGTTGATCCAAACGCATATCAAATTGAGTGACCATTGCCACTAACATAGCCTGTTGTAGCTCAACCTCCTCTAACACAATCTGTTATGACATAGCCTGCTACACAAACTGTTATCCCAAATAATATACCTGTTCAAATTGAAGTTGACCCTGTTCACGCAGGAATGCCTGCTAATGTGGCTGCATCCTTTGTGACTGTACCAGCACCTGTTGGTAGGGTTGTATCAGCCCAACCAGTAGAGGTATGCACTTCTATTACCACAAATGTACTTAAAGAGCAACAGTGACATGATTTATTCTGACTTCACAGAACTCTCAAATTGTTGTATGGACACCACCACAGACTATTCAGGCACTTGTAGAAGGAGGGAGAATTATCTTTAAGACATGACCAATGCAAGGTGGGACAAACTTTTTCAATGGTGGAATTGTGAAATCAGAACTTACTGAGTCTGCCAGAGAAAATGGCAAAGCTAAAAGAGCAGAGAGTTCAGGCACTAGTCGAGCTGCAGACAGGGAGAAACCAATAAATATTACAAAATTAAAAGTAGAATTGGAAGAAATAATCAGAGGATGTTTGGATGTAGGAGATGTGAATAAGTATGAAGAAAAGATCTCTATTTGTGAAAAGACATTTCAAGACGAGCTGCAGCTGTACATGATAGAATAACTGAATTGGAGAATAAATAAGATGTTGACATTTCAAGAAGTGTCCCTTTACAGAAAAGTTTTAGGACACAGGTAGATGATGAATTAATTGAATTGATGCATTTTGCATGAATGCGATTACACAGTATTGAGTTAGTGAAATGTGTCTAAAGATGGAATGACTTTGAAAAATTAGAAAGTAAGTGGGCAAAGGAAAAAAAAAAAAAAAGAAGAGGTGGCTGAATTAAAGAAAAGGTCACCCTCAGAAATCTTAGATAATGTAAAAGCTTCGACTTTTCCCTTAAAAGAAATACCAGGTGGAGGATATGTTCATGTGCCTTGGAGTAGGGGAAACCTTGCACCATTTAGGAACAATTTTCCTAAATTGAGGGGAAATCCCATGCAGTGGTATACATAAATTGAGAGGTTTGTTAAAATATCAAAGGTGTTGTGGATTGATTTGACTACATTCTTTGACATTGTGATCCTGAATGATTTGTGGCCTGAGTGTAAAATTGCTATTCATTGGCCAGATACAGAACCAACAAGAGAATTACGTAGTGGTGCACTATCACCAACCGTGATGAAGAAATACAATGAGGTGATTACCTTCCTGAAAGGCAGAGTTCCTCCAGAGGATTTGCATTATGTTAAGTTGAAGAGGATTCAGAAGAGGTGAAGGACTCTGTGCATGAATAGTATGAGAGGTCGCTGAAAGCGTTCCAGCAGCATACAGGAGAAACACATCTTGAGCCAAATGATATGGGATTTTTCATTTCACAGTTTGTTCCTTGTTTGAGACCTGAAATTTGTCAGCACATTTGGCAGAATGTGATTTGTTGGCAAATGAAGTCACTGGGTGAGATCCTGAAGTATGCTAAGTACTGTAGTGATGAACAGGAAATGAAGCAGAGAAAGATTAAGGAAACGTTAATGTGGCTGCAAACAAAGCTGGCACAGAGGGATTTTCAGAATCAATTGTTTACAGGAAATGGTGGTGCAGCGCAAGGTGTCAGTTTTCAAAATAACATGCAAGGTGTCCAAGGGGGTATGAGTGTTTCTCAGGGTAGAAGTCGAGGAGTTTTTATTGATCCGGGTACAGGTGTTAATGTGGCAGCATTGAAGAAAATGACTACTTGTCATCTTTGTAGCAAGGTAGGCCATTGGAAGCCTGAATGTAAGCTCAATCCAGGCAGAATAAACAATAATCAAATGCAGGGAGAAAACCAAATACAGTGCAGGGTGCAACTGTATAGCAGATGCTAGTGCCTGTCCAAAACTAAGCCCAAATGATGCCAGACTCACAAGCCCCTATGGCACAACAGAATATGAGTAATCCTAAAGTAAATCAGCATCCAAAGCCTCAAGTAAATAAATATGTATTGCAAGTCTGGAATCAAAATGTGATTCAACAGTTCCCAATGGTTGACAATGAGAGCTTTGACTTAGGCACGCCACAATGACGGCGCTTGAGAAGGGAAGCAGATTGTGTACTTGGTGCAGTCTTGAGGTAAACCAGAGTGGAACATTTGTAGAAGGTGAAGTAAATGGCCACCACATGTCATTCCTTATTGACACTGGAGCTGCTTGTTCCACTGTTAGAACAGGGGAAGTCCCAGACCAACCCTTCTCAGGAAAGAATATCCAAGCTGCAGATGTTACAAACAAGCAGATTACTAATCCAGTTTCAAAAGAAGTCCCTGTAAAAAATAGGTTCCTTTGACGAGACTCACCAGTTTGTTGTTTGTGACTCAAGTCCTGTAAACGCTTTAGGATGTGATCTGTTGTGCAAATTAAATTGCACAATTTATTGTACTCCAAAGGAGGTTACATTTCAGACCCATGGTGAGGATGTTGAGTTCAAACTAGCTCAACAAGATGCTGAAGGGCTCTACCCAATGACAACAGAAAAAGAAACATAGATTTACGGTATTTCATTGTAAAGGATGTCGGACCAATTAAAGATGTAGAACGAGACCGAATTACAGTTAAGCCTAACACAGTCTTCCCAAGAACACCACCCTTTCACATGTCTACAGAAATAATAGCTGGAGTAACAACAATAATTGAGGATATGTTACAAAAAGGAATACTAAGAGAGATAATTGGGAGTCCATAGAACTCACCAATTATGGGATTACAAAAGCCCAATGGAAAATTTAGAATAGATGCCATCAAGCACAAAAGAATCCTGTAAACAAGACATCATCGCTTTGTTGAACCACCTGGCTGAAAATGGACATAAAGTGTTGCCCGAGCAAATTGCAATGACCCAACTTTCCCTTGGTGGCATAGCCTTTACTGAGGCTGACACACAGAGATGTGCCTGATCCGATTCCATGGGACTACGAATGCATTAAAGCTTTCCTAGTGCTGAGAGAAAGTCTCTGTCAAGCCCGGCACTGGGAATGCCAGATTATCCAAAGAGTTTTACATTGTTTTGCAGTGAAAGTGAGGGTTGTGCTCTCTCAGTGCTTACTCAGTTACATGGAGATGCAAGAAGACCTGTAGCCTATTTTTCAATCATCTTAGACTCTGTCACCGCAGGACAGTCTGGTAGTCTAAAATTGGTAGGGGCTGTTAGTACCAGCCTCAAGAGGTGTGAAAGCATAGTGATGGGACATCCTTTAACTGTTATGGTACCTCACTCAGTGGAGGTTTTGCTTACCAGAATCAAAACCCAATATATGACCAATTCGAAACTCACAAAGTCTGACAACAAATTTTGATTTTGGTGTCTGAGAATGTGCCACTTAAAAGATGTCAGAATTTGAATCCAAGTAGTCTGCTACCACTGCCTGAAAATGAAACATCAGACAAACTTGAATATAACTGACTTGATGTCATGAATTTATGCACCAAGCCAAGACTTGATATAAAAGATGAGCCTTTGATAAGTCCTGATTATGTCATTTTTGTACATGACTCATGCTTAAGAACAAATGATGGATTACCTGAGAGCAGCTTATGCTGCCTACACAATACAAATGATTGCAGGGGTTTCATGGCTTCAAGGAGTTTCTTCGGCACAAGTTGCAGAATTAATTTCTCTTTTTAGAGCTTGCAGCTTGACATCTTAAATGCGAGCAACTATATTTACAAATAGTCTATATGGATTTAGTGTTGTCCCTGACTTCGGTCAGTTATGGTCACAAGAAGGTTTCATGACATCCTCCGGTTCACCCATGCGGAATGATGAACATGTGAGAAAGCTCTTAAAGGCTTTGCAACTACCATCTGAAATTGCTGTTGTAAAATGTGCAGCACACAGGAGCAACAATGGTTATGTCACAGTCAGCAACATATAGGCAGACGAAGTGGCACGCTGTTGTGCAACTGTGGCCTGTACATTTAATTGAACATTCAGGGATGAATGTCAAGAAGACACTGTCTTTTTAATGTTGATGTCTGTAACTGACACATTAGAAGAACTAAAACGTTTGCAAGAAAATGTCACAGAAGCAGAGCAACAGAGTTGGATCAGAGCAAGATGTTGGAAGAATGCAAGTAATATTTGGATTTCAGCAGATGGAAGACCAATGTTGTCAGGTAGCCTACTATCACCTATGACACAACATTTCCACTGAATTACACACTTAGGCTGGAATGCGATGATCTGGTCCTCTAGGTAAAACTGGTTTAAACCTAGATTTAGGGCTAATGAAGAAGATTTGTGCTATTGTTGTGTGGCATGTCAAAAGATGAACGCAGGGAAACAAACACCAGTTACATTGTGTCATGTACATAGATCAGTTGGTCTCTTCAACAGGATGCCGAAGGATTTTATTGAAATGCCTAATTGCAACGGGTTAAGATATGTTTTGGCAATAGTGTGCATTTTCTCCTGATGGGTGAAAGCCTACCCAACACGGAGGAAATGACAGTCTAACTGTGGCTAAACTGCTGCTAAGGGAAGTAGTACTCAGGTACAGCATACCGGTTTCTCTGGAGTCAGATTGAGTAACTCACTTCAACAGTGAGGTCATCAAGATGTTGGGTGCAGCATTACAAGTGGAACAGAAGCTAAATTGCCGTTATAGACCTGAAGCTTCTGGCACTGTGGAACAGAATAATGCTACAATCAAATCCTGATTGGCTAAAGCCTGTGCATCTACTTCCTTAAAACGGGCTGATGCTTTGCCTCTGGTGCTGATGAGTTTTCAAGGTACACTTGATATAAAGACTGGGTTATCCCCTCATGAGATCCTTATGGGGAAAACCAAAAGATTGCCTTCTGTACCTGCAAATGCACTTGTGAACATAACAGATGACAGGGTACTCGACTGCTGCAAAGGATTGGCCGATGTGGTGTGTTCTGTCTCTCGACAGGTCGAAGCTGTCACTGTAAATCTTCATCAATGGCAAAGCCACTGTGATTGGGTGTTGAGCAAGAAACATGTGGGAAAGTCCTGTCTGGAGCCAAGATGGAAAGGCCCCTACCAGGTGATTTTAGTCACAAACACTGCTGTTAAATGTGCTGGAATGCCAAATTGGGTGCATGTTTGCATACCCAGAGAACAAGAGATCTGTATCAAGAAATAGTGTTCTTTGAGCTAGAACCAAGATCAATAGTGAATATACCACCGCAAGCTGTACAAGTTAGATACAGTTACATAGGTTAGAGGTGCACAACAGCAAGAAGAAAGGGGTGAAGAACTACAGACAGGTGAAGAAATCCAGTTATCAAATTTCTCACAGAGTGGCATTGGGGCTTTTGTTATAGATGGTGGAGAAGCAAGAACTGAAGCTGAAGTTACAGTTGAACTGCCTTTAGAGCAACAAGAAGACCCTGGAGAAGGAACAAGGTGAAACGAATTGAAATTGAGTACAGCAATTGATTCAATAGCCCGAACAACTGCAGAGGAAAGAGAATCAAGCAGCACTAGTGACAAAGAAGGAGATCAACAAGCACTCAGAAGATCCAAAAGAGCCAGAGTATCTTGTAGAAGATATTCAGCACCAGAATGGACTTATTACGTGAGACAAGTGCTAAACATTCCCTTATCAGATTTCCTCAACTGGAATAAAGAACTACCTGAACTACTTTGAAGTTATTTTTGATATAGTTGAGATAGATACTGTGAAGCTCATTTAATGAACTGTGCTAATAAACTGAGCTCTAATTAAGAACGTTTTAGAAAGAATTAAGAAGAGTACATAGGCCCAAGATTGCAGTAGGAGTAGGGATGACATTTTTAGAAGAACACAGAGTAGGGTTAAGGAAGACTATACGAAGATTGCTGTAAATAAAGCTGCAATAAACTAACTGAATTACAAAGAAAAGAAGAAAAATAAAGACTATTTTTCAAACTAATAAACTTTGAAGGTACAGGATAAATATTTGCTGCTACACTTCTCATTTAGTAGGGTAAGATTTTAGACAAACATGTATTCTAACCAGCAATAGATGCAAGATTATTCTAGGTGTTATATTGTTATTAATACTTTTATTAGCTGTAGCGATACTGTCATTGATACATTTTACAATAAACGAACAAAACAACTCTCCTATCTTATATACAAAAAAACGACAATCATTATGGTGTGCATAATAAATACACTACACAGAACACATTTTATTTAACTTCAAATAATACAAGAACAAATCTTTTATAAAGCAAAAAACATATAGTCAAAACATCATACTTTTGGACAAACAAAAAAAATCACAAAAATCAAAACGACAACAATCAACACAACATATAATGAATAATCACAAATTAATCCAAACCACCGTGCCACAAAAATATATAGAACGACCTGTCACACAAATATTATTTAGAACATGTCTTTACATAAATAACTAATATATTTTCAATAAAGGAAGATAAATCTCCTTTTTTTCTGGCAGTAAAATATATTGTCCATCTAAATCTTATATCCTTGTGTACTGCCTTATGTCTTTGTGTGCTGCCACCTCCTTTATAACTATGATTCGTATGTCAGCTCAAATCCTCTGGTTAAAGAGGAGTCCAAATTTTGTTATTCCGTCCTCTCGATTGATCTTATAACACAATCAAAATTTCAGTGCTCCTACGCTATCGCCTGATTCGTATGTCAGCTCAAATCCTCTTGTTAAAGAGGAGTCCAAATTTTGGTATTCCGTCCTCTCGATTGATCTTCTAATAACACAATCAAAATTTTAGTGCTCCATCGCTATCGCCATGTGTTATAAGAAGATCAATCGAGAGAATGAATATCCCCGCTGCTGCTGCCCATGCAGCCCCGCCCATATTTTTTTGTGCTGTTTCCCGCTCCTGCCTCCCAGCTGTCTTCTCCTCCCCCCACCTACTTAATGGCAGCCTCGTGCAGCGGGCGCTCCAAAGGCGCGTCTAAGGCAAGCCCATCAACACCCGTCCATGACCCAAACTCGACCCAGCACCAGGATCCCTGGTCCTGCCACCCGCTGCCTCTGCTGATCAGCAAAACCCATCACACTCAATCCAGGATGCAACAACTGCAAGCAAGCATCTCCAGGGAACACAAACAGTCCCTTCAGCTGCTTCCGCTGGTGCCACACCTGCACCACCACCAAGATCCGGAACCCAGCATAACCCACCCGCAACAACTCTCTGAACCCGAAAACCCTGAAGTGCATCCTTCTCAATGTCCGCTCCCTCCATAAACATGCCACCGAAATCTGGGACCTCCTTGACAGCACCACCCCGGACGTCACATTCCTCACCGAGACCTGGACCAACACCACCTCAGGGCCGGACATCCCCATCACCATCCCCCAGGGATACAAAATCACCTGGAAAGACCGCCCCAGCCACCCTGGGGGGGAATCACCATTGTCCACAGGTCCAACCTCAGGCTGACACACACTCCGTAGACTCCAAAGAATCCACAAACCTGATGGAACACCTCCACTTCAAGCTATACACCAGACCGACATCCACCATCAGGGGAACCATCATCTACCACCCCCTCCGGACCTCGTACACCATTCGCCGACTCCATCACGGACTGCAGCTCCTCACAAATCATCACTGCCAGCAACTACACCCTGCTGGGAGACCTCAACTTCCACCTCGAGAATCTACAATACCCCAACACCGCATCCCTCCTAGACAACCTCCACAACATAGGACTCCGACAGATCGTGACAGAGCCAACACACTCAGAAGGACACACCCTCGATCCCAGCTTCACTACAGGAACCTCCGATACCTTCAGCCACACCACAGAACTCCTATGGAGAGTTCACTGATGCATCTACTTCACCTTCAACCCACCCACCATCAGCAGACCCAAACTCTAACTATCGCATAGAAACTGGACAAGAATACCCAACAATCAGCTCACCGCCGCCCTCGCCTTTGCCGCCCCCACCATCGCATACAACGACGACCCAAACACCGCTGCATGCACCTTCCACAAATGGGTCACCGACTGCGTCAACACCATAGCCTCCCTCAAAAAGAACAACAACACCCATTTAAAGAGAGCCAGCTGGTTCACCACCGAACTCCAAGAATCAAGACGCACTTGTCGCTGCCTCGAGAAAATCTGGAGAAACACCATATCCCCATAAGCCCACAGCAACTTCAGAGCTGCCACCACCGCACACCACCAACTCATCAGAAACACCAGAAAGAAAGATATACAAGAAAGAATCTCCTCAAAAGCACAAAACAGCAAGGAACTCTTCAGAATCATCAAGGAGTTCGCCCAACACAACAGTGAATCAACTGACATCCCACCGTCACAGGACCTCTGTGACAGACTCAACACCTACTTCCACCACAAAATCAAGACCATCTATGACAGTTTCAACAAGTACAACCTATGCACAGAACTCAGTCTACCAAATCCCAACACCAACAAACCAACAATCTCCACCTGGACACCCTTCACCACTGAAGATACGCTAAAAACAATGAAGTACATACATTCTGGGGCACCCATGCCCCCATCACATCTTCAACAGAGCTGCAGACACCATTGCCCCCAAGCTCCGCCTCACCATCAACCGCTCACTAGCTGCCACCACCTTCCCCGACGACTGGAAACACGCAAGATCAACCTCCTCCTCAAGAATCCCTTGTCAGATCCCACCGACCTCAAAAAATCAGGCCCATCTCCCTACTTCCATTTCATGCAAAAGTCATTGGAAAAAGCAGTCAACAGCTAACACCACATTTATAGAAGACCACAACATCCTGAACATCTCTCAATCTGGATTCAGATCAAACCACAGCACCGAAACAGCCCTCCTGGCCTCAACAGACAACATCCGCTCCCTACTGGACAAGGGAGAGACGGCAGCACTCATCCTACAAGATCTCTCGGCGGCTTTCGACACAGTCTCCCATCACACCCTGATAAGAAGACTCCACGAAGCTGGCATCATAGACAAGGCCCTCGACTGGATCCCATCCTTCCTCTCTGGCACAACGCAACGAGTGAAACTCGCCCCCTTCCTCACGGATCTCACACCCACCACCTGCGGAGGTCTCCAGGGAACTTCCCTCAGCCCCACGCTGTTCAACGTCTACATGGCCCTGCTA
The DNA here is from genome assembly GCF_031143425.1 of Pleurodeles waltl. Taxonomy (NCBI): domain Eukaryota; kingdom Metazoa; phylum Chordata; class Amphibia; order Caudata; family Salamandridae; genus Pleurodeles; species Pleurodeles waltl. The sequence goes on along the minus strand of NC_090442.1, from coordinate 397,065,921 downwards.
GCCACCCTTGTCAGAAGCTACGGAATAAACATCCTCTGCTATGCCGACGACACCCAACTCATCCTCTCCAACGAACCCGACAAGGCCAGACACAACTTCCACGAAGGCATGGAAGCAGTCGCCAACTGGATGAGAAACAGCTGCCTTCAACTCAACACAAACAAGACAAAAGTACTCATCATGGGCCCTCAACCCAACGCATGGAGCAACTCCTGGTGGCCTCCCACCCTTGGAAACATGCCCAGCCCGCCAGCGAAGCCCGCAACCTCAGAATCATACTGGACCCCGACCTCAGCATGAACTATCAAATCAACTCAGTCACCTCCACCTGCTGCCGCACCCTCCGCCTCCTATGCAAGACCTTCAAATGGATCCCCCTCGAACATAGAAAGACCGTCACACATGCCCTCATCACCAGCAGACCGGACTACGGCAATGCATTCTACGCCGGAATCAACAAAAACTCACCCACAAATTGCAAAACATCCAGAACGCCGCAGCCAGGCTGGTCCTTGACCTACCCCGACACTGCCACATCTCCCAACACCTACGTACACTGCACTGGCTCCCCATAGAGCAAAAAAACACTTTCAAGATCCTCACGCACGCACACAAAGCCCTCCACAACACCGGACCAGCCTACCTGAACCAGCGACTCAACTTCCACGTACCGCACAGGGCCCTACGCTCAGCCCAGCTCTCTCTTGCAGAAGTATCCTCCATCAGGAAAACCAGAACAGGAGGAAGCTCCTCCTACCTCGCAGCCACCGCCTGGAACGCCCTACCTATCAACATCAGACAAACCTCCTCCCTCCTCAGCTTCACGAAGGAACTGAAGACATGGCTTTTTTAAACCCCATCACGGGTATACGCTACACTCCCCCCCTAGCATCTTGAGACCCTAACGGGTGAGTAGCTGCGCTTTACAAGCACTGATTGATTGATTGAGAGGGCATTTGTGCTGGAACATTTTTTACAGTGGGGGTGCTATTATTATTGTTATATCACCTAGGTGATATGGTTTGTTGATTCCCCTTATTGCACTGCAGAGATACGAGAACCCAGGGAAAATATCGCAAGAAACATTTTATAATAAAAATTTGAACTGTGAAGGATGCTTCTAAAAGTGTCAAGGTTTGATGCAATAGGCATAGATAGTCTCAGTAAAGTAAGAGCAATGAGCAATTAAGTAATTAAGCAATTAATGGGATCATCTGTTCTAAAGGAATGATACCGGCAGGTCTTCAATTTTTTTCTCTATTGGTTGATAGGCCCACCTGGTCGGAACTGCTCCCTACACATAATATGCCTGATAAGTATTCTGTGTGTATGTATTGCATTCCAGGCATAGTCCAATAATAAAAGTTTCAAAGTTATAAATAGTAGAGCGTGACATATTTTAAATGATTTTAACTTCAATGTTTTAAAATATTTTCTTGTTTTTGTGAAGTGTTTACAATTTGTTATCTTTATATTACTAACAATAATGCAAGCAATATATTTGTACTCGAGTCACTGGCAGCCTGAAATAGCCCTCGGTTTGTACTGGTCAGAAGGGTCTGTCTGATAACTCTTCGCTCCCCCTCATCCTGCTGCACATATGACAGTACATGATGTTGACATGGTACTTCGAGGTTTCTGTTGGCTATTTGTGAGCAACTTATGTTGGTTCCATGCCTACCTACTTGCTCATCTATTGGTGGTTCTACTGTTGAAAGGGTAAGATATGAATGGGCCAATGTGTGATGGACAGACCGCTAAATAATAATCACGTAGTGGTAGATTTCAATAATCCTCGCCAGACTCCATGAGATACGTTGCATGGCTAGCTTAACTCATCTACTTATAGTAGCTTTTGTCATTTTCCTTCCCTTCGTGGGACATCCAAACAAAACAAACTTCAGTTAACTAGAATTAATTTGTCCTTCCTAAGACACTGAAAGAGCTCTTTTAACATCTAGAGAGTGTGCAGCTTTGTTATCTTCACCAGTTCAAACATTTAGACGAATTAGATTATGCAAAACATAGTATTGAGATTGTACCTTTAGTACAAACTGTGGGCCTGGTCTAAGAACTATTCTGTTTCAAAGAATCTTTAAATAGGGTAGAGTGAATACAAAAAATTACTTTTCCTCAATCTGCGAGCAGATGCGATAACCGCTAAAAAGGTAACGTTGGCTGATAAACCACTGTAAATCTGTTGAAGACAAAACTTCAAAATGATATCTTTGTAATCCCAGCAGAATAGTCAGAAGATCCCAAGGGGTTAATGGAGAACAGACAATTAGTCTTTTGTTCTTAAAACTTCAGAGAAGTCTAGACACTAAGGAATTTATATCTTTTAAGGCACCTCAAGTCTCTCAAAACCCATTACAGTTGCCTATTGTGCTTAGCGTAGGTGTTGCAAGGTCAAACTGAAAACCATCTCTGAGAAAATTTAGAATAAGGACAAGATTTATGATTTTCTATACCCCTTTCTTTGCATCAAGATTCAAAGTGTTTACAGGGATTCACATAACAGGTAACAGTAGATTGTTTCCTGGAACCTTGAATATCTACTGCAACCTCTCTTGATTAACCCTTTTCTCTGAAGTCCTAGCCTGTCAACTTCCATGTTGTGAGATGAAGACGTCCCAGTGTCAAAAACAGGACATTCTGGCAATGGCTTGGTGGTTTTCCATGTGCAGAGATTTGGCCTACTGCTTCCAGTGTGAATCTCAACCTCCATATTTAACAGCAAATCTCAAATGAATTCTAAAGAAGGTTCAATCCTTGGAATGGAAAAACTAGAAAGAAAAAAAACCTTCCAAGCTAACAAGCCAAAATACATGTACAATAGCAAGCTGGAAAAGATAATGAGTAGGAAGCGAGAAGCCAAACTAGAACTGCAAGTGAGCAGTGTGAGTACCAATAACATTGTGACGTACTGAGCAGCAGTTCAGTCTCCATAAAAATATTCACATTTCAGAAAGGACTAGAAGGAAGTTCAATCCCTCTATTTGTCTTTGATAAATTTGATATTCAAAATATTAGAAATGAAAAGGGATTCCAACTAAGAAAACCTGGATTCGATTTGCTAAGCTGCGGAATCATAGTAATATTTACAAGACTTTAAAAATAAACATAAGGCATGGCCAAGATGGCGGCGTGAGTGGACGTGTTTGTCCGTGCTCCGCCGCCTGGGCCCTTAATTTTGATGTTGATGCAGGAGCGGCCTGCCGGCGGTGCCCCATTGTGAGGCCCAGGATCGGGGGCGGCACTGGCGGCTACTTGGGAGCCTGACGCCCGCGAGGCAGAGGCTCCGGCGGGCGAGAGAGCGGACCCGAAGGTGCCGGGTCGGTGCCTGAGACGCAGAGGCGCAGAGGGCCGCGGGCTTTCCCGTGCTGGGAGCCCGGGCCCGACAGCCAGCTAGAGGAGCGCCGAGGGTGTGACGGCGCCCCAAAAGAGCCTTGCCCTGGGGAAGTGAGATCAGGCCAGGAGGCCCGACAGAGAGCTGGAGTAGGGGCCCTGGCAGACGTGGAGGCGCAGAGGACCCTGGGCTCTTCCGTGTTGGGAGCCCGGGCCCGACAGCCAGCCAGAGGTGCGCCGAGGGTGTGAAGGCGCCCAAGAAGAGCCTTCCCCTGGGGAGGTGAGGTCCGGCCAGGAGGCCCGAGAGAGACCTTGAGTAGGGGCCCTGGTGGACGCGGAGGCGCAGAGGGCCGCGGGCTCTTCTGTGTTGGGAGCCGGGCCTGACGGCCAGTCAGAGGAGCACCGAGGGTGTGACGCCGCCCCAGAAGAGCTTTGCCCTGGGGCGGTGAGGTCCGGCCAGGAGGTCCGATAGAGAGCTGGAGTAGGGGCCCTGGTGGCGACTGGGACATTTCTGCTGGGCCCGGCCTGGGGGACCCTAGGGAGGAGAGGGGCTGAACTGTTGGGCCTGGTGGCCGGTGGGAGCTGTGACTGAGGCCCTTGAGCAGTGTGGTGGACCAGGGCTGCAGTTTAGTGGCGAGAGCGGCACGCAAGGGTAATTTCCAGAGCAGAGGCGAGCGGTGTCAGAAGGAGGCCAAGGTCGGTGGCGGAAGGTTGATGTCCCTGGTGAGGCCGGAGGCCTGGAGGAAGTGACATTTGGTGAGTTTGCAAGGAGCCCAGTTTGAGCTATCTAAGTACCTGCAGGTGGTGGGCAGAGAGGATGCCGACCTCCAAGCCTAAGCGAGATCGGACGGTGTGGGATATGCTGACTGGAACGCGCCAGGGGCCAGGAGGGGCGCCGGAGGAGCTGCCGACAGTGAGGGCTCCAGATGCAGTGAAGGAGGCGACGGATGATGAGGCAGCCCCAGTTACCAAGGGCTTTCTTACCTCCTTATTTGAATCACTCAGGAGTGTCCTTCAGGCACTCCGTAAAGACATATCTCATGAGGTGAAGGAGCTGAGAGTTGAGCTTTCATCCCTGGGTGAGTGTGTGACGCAGGTTGAGGATGGTGAATTGCCCGCGGCGAGGAGGTGGCGGACCTGCAGCAGGAGGTTCTACGCCTGGGGGAGCAACAGAACCTCCTACAGATGACAGTGGAGGACCTGGAGAATCGGTCGCGCAGACACAACATCCGCATTAGAGGTGTGCCGTCTGGGGCTGAGAAGGACGACATTGGAGGTTTCGTGATGGCGCTATTTCGCTCGATCTTAGAACTGGAAGAAGCCAAGGAGATTGCCCTTGATAGAGTCCACCGCGTGGGTCAGCCTGGGGGGGCCGGGGACCGCCCAACAAACATTCTGGCATGTGTCCATAACTTTGGGCTGAAAGAAAGTATATTGCAAAAGACGCGCAACCTTCCACGGGTCCTCTTTAGAGGATACCAGATTCAATTATACCAGGACCTCTCGGTTCGGACCTTGCAAAGGCGGCGTGAGTTTAAACCCATCACCGAGCATCTACGGGAGTGGGCGATGTCCTACTCCTGGGGCCACCCGTTCCACCTGGTTTTTCGTTGGGAGGATCAGCTTCGTCAGGCCAGATCAATATCGGAGGCTAATCGGATCCTGGGCTTGGAAGTGCCTGCCCCAGATTCGGGTTCGATGTTGGGTCCAACCGCCGACAACCGCCCACGCTGGCAGAGGAAAGAAAGAAGAAAGAAACAGCAACGCCCAACTGCGGTGGAGCAGATCTCAGAGCGCCAGTCGGCAGTGAGCAATGTGGCAGCTGGGACAAGTGCCTAAACGAAGAATGTGGGGGGCCTGCTGGTTGGCTGGGGGCCGCGGCCTGGTTAAGGCGGAGGAGGGTCCGGGTGGCAGAGCAGGCGGACTTGGTCGAGGAGCACGTGTGGTTCTACAGCCAAGTTGAGATTTTTACCTCCTAGGATGTGTGAAAGAGGGCTTTTTTGGTATGAGCACCGGTTGTGCAGTTTGGTTATCTGTCCGAATGCTCCCCTGCGCGCCTGGTCACAAATGATTTTGGTGGCTCTCTATATGAGCCGGAGCGATTGAGCTACTACTATGGATCCTGCCCCCTCCGCGGAGTTCCTCCCTGCCTGAGCAACTGTTTCCCTATACGGTATGACAGTTAGGTGCCTTAGTTTAAATGTCCGTGGGTTGAATAATCCGAATAAGCGATTAGCGATTCTGTCAGGCCTGGAGAAATCTGGGTGTCAAATATGCTTATTACAGGAGACACATCTTTTGCATAGGGACACATATCGCATGCGCACAAGGTGGTTCCCTAGGCAGATTTGGTCCTCAGCACATACAAAGCATGCAGGGGTGGCGATATTGCTTTCCAGGTCCTTTTCCGGGGAGATAATAGGGAAGGTGCATGAAGTACAGGGCAGGTTCCTGGCCATCAGAATAAGACTTGGGGCCTTTTCTTTCACCATCGCTTCTCTTTATGCGCCAAATGTCCAGCAGGAGGCATTTCTGAGGCAGGCGATCTCCCCAATCCTTAGCTCACCAGATAGAGCTATTTTGGTTGGAGGTGATTTTAACTTGGTAATGAATAGCGAGCTTGACCGCTCAGGCCAACGCTTTGGGCAGGTGGGAGCCCTGTCAGGGGCGGGGTGCCAGTGGTTGGCCAAATGTGGGTTGGAGGATGTCTGGAGAAAGTTGCATCCTACGCTTCAAGATTATTCCTTTTACTCGGCTGCAACCAGGACGTATCCTCGGCTAAATCTTTTCTTGGCCTCGCAGGAATTAGTCTCCCGGGTTAGAGAGGCCACGATTGAGCCTTGAGCTCTGGCTGATCACGCCCCAATTACTGTGGAGATTGCTGTGGGGGTGGGCCGAGTGAGTACCCCGAGTTGGCGTTTTAGGGACTCCCTGCTCCAGAGTGAGACAATGGTAGAATCACTACCTTAGCTTTAATGATGATGGTAGCTCCTAAACCGAGATAGTATGGGAGGCTATGAAGGCTGTGGTGCGGGGAGAGGTGATGGCACTGTCCGCGAACGATAATAAGACAAGGAGGGAAATAAGGGTGGAGCTGGAACAGAGGGTGGCTGCCCTGGAGCGCTCCCACAAGGCTACTGGCGCGCCGCGAACCTGGCGGGAGAGAAGGTGAGGCAACAGCTGAAGAGGCTGGACTGGGACAGAGCGGAATATGCGATAGCGAGACTTAAACACAAATTCTATGTTGGGAGCAATAGGTGCGGGAAGCTACTGGCACACCGATTGCGAGCACAACGCGCAGCGTCTGCGATAAAATTGATCCATTCCCCTTCTGGAGTGGAGGCGGGTACGAGCGATCAGATTGCAGAGGCTTTTGTGGAGTTCTACTGGGGCTTATATACGGCTGATGAGGGAGATGCTGCGGCTTTGGATTTATTCTTCGAGGGCATAGCAATTACGCCATTCAGTGAGAAGGAGGCGTCACTGTTTGACCAGCCGATAAGGCTGGAAGAGGTTATATCGGCAATTTCTCGACTAAAAGCAGGGAAGTCCCCTGGCCCTGATGGGTTCACGGCCTTATTCTATAAGACTTTTTGCGTGGAACTCGCTCCACTTTTGGTGCGCCTCTTCAACTCCTTTCGGACAACAGGAGCTCTGACACCGACTATGCTGGACGCTACTATTGTAGTTATCCATAAACCTGGTAAGGACCCAGAGGAGTGCGCCTCATATAGGCCTATTTCGCTCCTAAATATAGATGCTAAGCATTCTTGCTACCCGTCTTAATTTCTACATGCCGGGCCTTATTGACCCGGACCAATCAGGTTTTATACCAAATCGCCAATGCAGGGATAAAACGAAGCGGCTCCTACACCTATTGGATAAAACGGATCGCTCCCACAGAGAGGCGCTTTTTCTCTCTATCGATGCAGAAAAATCTTTTGATAGGGTCCATTGGCCCTATCTCTTTAAGGTGTTGGAGTGATTTGGTCTGGGCCCCGTTTTCAGGTCCTGGATTAGTTGCATATATCGGTCTCCCAGAGCGGCGGTTCGAGTTAACGGGGTGCTCTCCCTGCCCTTCTCGGTGGGACGGGGGACCAGGCAGGGTTGCCCGCTTTCTCCCCTTCTATTCGTGTTATATATGGAGCCTTTTGCGCAAAGGTTGCGAGACAGCCCCTTGGTCTCTGGTGTGAGGTTCGGTGGAGTCCACCATCTTGTCACTCTCTATGCGGATGATGTGATCCTAACTTTGGCGGAGCCCGCGACCTCTCTGCCAGCGCTTATGGAGATAATAGCTGAGTTCGGCCGGGTCTCGGGATTTCGGGTTAATATGCAGAAGTCGCGGGTCCTCGGTTTGTCGGTCAGACCGGATCATGAGGCAGACCTGAGGGCTAGCTATCCCTTTATTTGGTCGTCCGTGAGCCTCCCCTATTTAGGAGTTGAGCTGGCGACCTCGGCCGCTAACTCAGCGAGCTTAAACTATGCGACACTGACCTGTGAGGTCCAGCGGGACATGGAATCATGGGGGAGGCATAAACTATCTTGGCTGGGTAGAGTGGCGGAGGTGAAAATGACAATTTTGCCGCGCATCCTTTACGTGTTTCAAGTGCTTCCGCTGAATCCACCCCCTAAAACGTTGGTCACCCTTCAGGCGGCGATCCTGAAGTTTATATGGGAGGGGCGACCGGCGCGGCTGTCCCGACGGGCTCTGTACCGATCCAAGAGCGGGGGAGGTTTGGCGATCCCTTGCCTTCAACGATATTTTCAGGCGACCCAACTGCGCTTTCTACTAGAGTGGAATCGCCCGTTCACTGAGAAACACTGGTGCTTTATGGATCAGGCAGTAGCGGGCTCACATATATGGAAGGAGCCTTGGCTCCGACGCCGGTATAGGGCGGCCGGACTCTATTCCTCCCCTGTCACAGGGGTTACGATGCAGACATGGGATGCAGTGGCTGTTAGGACTGGATTGACATCCTTTCCCTCCCCAATGACCCCCATAGGAGCAAACCCTGACTTTGAGCCTGGATTCCGACTGGAGGGTTTGAGACGTTGGTACGAGGGGGGCTGCAAAAGGGTGGGAGGTCTCTTTGACGAACAGGGGGTCCTGTCCTTTGAACAGATGAGGGAAGCGTACGGCTTAATGGAGGCAGATAGATTGTTGTATTATCAGACCCGGCACTGGGCGATGCAGCCGGCGAATAGAGCGTTAATAGATAGGCCTCTCACACCATTCGAGAAATGGCTCCTGTTAAAGAAGGATGATAGAGGAGTCATCTCAGAACTTTATCGACTTTTGCAGGGGGAACAGCGCCCACCAAAGACCAGAGGACAGATGCGTTGGGAGAGGGAGTTGGAGAGAGAGCTTTCGGACGAGGAATGGGACAGTATCTTCTATAGAATACATCACACAGCCTATAACGCAGCGGGACGGAAACATCATATAAGGTGGCCTCCTATTGGTACTACACTCCGGTGCGTATTCACACATGGGACCCTGGTAAATCTGACTTATGCTGGAGGGGGTGCGGGGGCACGGGTACACTTGTGCACCTGTTGTGGCGCTGTCCCAAACTTCATCGCTACTGGGAGGGTATAATAGATGTGATCGACATGGCATTCCACACAAAGATCCCCAGATTTCCATCATACATCTTGCTGGGGCTACCTAATCTGCTTACTTTCCCCTTGAGGTCGTTGAGGGGGAGACAGATGGCCCTGGCACTTAATGCAGCCTTACAGCTGATTTTGACCATGTGGGGTACGAATAGGGTCCCGACACACAATGCGTGGCTACAGAAGCTTTGGTTTATACTTGGCATGGAGAAACTCACAATGGCTTCGCAGCAGCGGGCGGGTGACCTGAGTGATCTATGGAAGCCATTTCTGGAGATTCTTTCTGCTGAGTTTACGGAGTTGACATGCCCAGCGTACTTGAGAGTCTTGAGGCTGACCTGAACTTTGATTAGCATGTTGACTGAGAGATCCCCATGGGCTGTGATGTGGTGGGAGGAGAGGTGGAGTGGAAGAGAGATGGTGGGTTGACACGGTCGCTGAAGGGGAGCATCGTTAAAGTGTTTATTTATTTGTACGTTTGTTTGATTGTTATAAACAGGACTCGCAGTTTAAAGGATCTCCTGTTGGGGCTCTGCCTGTTGAGTTATTGTCAACAAGAGACTTGTAGCGAGGCTCTTCGAGCCAGAACTAGAGTCTAGTCTGGAAGACTTCTACTAGTGGATATAGAGCATTTACAACGGAGATGTACACTATGGTGCTCATTCCGACCTAGGCGGGCGGCGGTTGCCGCCCGCCCGTCGGAAGCCGCCTGAATACCGCCCCGCGGTCAATAGACCGCGAGGGGTATTCTGACTTTCCCGCTGGGCCGGCGGGCGATCTGATTCAGATCGCCCGCCGGCCCAGCGGGAAAGCGCCTTCCACAAGGAAGCCGGCTCGGAATCGAGCCGGCGGAGTGGAAGGCGTGCGACGGGTGCAGTAGCACCCGTCGCGCTTTTCAGTGTCTGCATCGCAGACACTGAAAAGCCTAGTTGGGCCCTGTTAGGGGGCCCCTGCAGTGCCCATGCCATGGGCACTGCAGGGGCCCCCAGGGGCCCCAAGACGCCCGTTCCCGCCGGCCAGGTTCTGGCGGTAAGAACCGCCAGAGCCAGGCCGGCGGGAAGGGGGTCGGAATCCCCATGGCGGCGCAGCATGCTGCGCCGCCATGGAGGATTCCCCAGGGCAGCGGGAAACTGGCGGGAGACCGCCAGTTTTCCCTGTCTGACCGCGGCGTTAGCGCCGTGGTCAGAATGCCCTTAGGGGCACCGCCGGCCTGTCGGCGGTGCTCCCGCGCCCGTTTGCCCTGGCGGATTGTATCCGCCAGGGTCAGAATGAGGGCCTATGTATCGAACTGCGATGTACTGTGCTTATATTATATATTTGTACTTAAAATAATAATAAACAGATTTGATCCATAAAAATAAACATAAAGTCAGGACCTGGTAATGTTATAGAGAGGTCACATATACACAATGAAGATAACTAGTATGCAGCGTTACAGAGGCAATTTATGCTATTGGGGAATTTTCTAGAAATCATGTATTGGATGTAAGCATATATCTTTCATACCTGCCACCATGCATCGTATGGTGCTCTATACTAAAGCAGCAAGCAACAAGGAAGATTTCGATTTCTCACCATGTGGAGGGAAGGCTTTACAAGAATCTTTCTAGATGCTACTTCACCCCTCACTGCCGAAGCTCTGGGTTTATTAGGTTGTTTTATGAAAATGAACCTATTGAGAAGAGGGGCAGGAATTTCTTCTGAAGATTTACAAGAATGATCACAAGATAGGTAGCCCTTCCAGTGAACAAGAAACTGGAAGTTTCCCTATTCCAAATGTGATTCACACATTTAATTTACTTCATACTCCGGTTGTCCATTAACTAAGAGTGGTAAAACAGTTTTCTTTTTTTGATAAATCAGGACACACAAAATCTGGTTTTGAAATGGAAACAAGGAAAGAAGTATAAGTCTTCCAAGAGGAAGAAGGACTTATTCAGATAGCGATAGGATAAATGAACTTAGAAATTGAAAAAGGCTCATAGCACTTCGGCTTAACTTTGGTAATCAAATAAGTGTTAGGAAGGTTAGCAGCTGACAACCAAACCTCATCCCTTACTCTATTGAAAGGGGCAGATCATTTATGTTCATTGGCCTGCCTACTTTGTCTCAATCTAGTAAATTTTAAGTTGGTACTCAACGTCTATTTTGATCAATTCTTCTTAGGACTTCTAAGACAGCAGGAACAGACTCCTCTTGTTCAATAATGTCTGCAAAACAGGATGAAATCTGCAAAGCACAAAAATGGAGAAAAACCTGCAGAAGGGTGAATAGTTATTATAGGAAAATTCAGAAGAAGGCTTTTCCAATTGTCTTGTCAATTGTTCCCAATTTCCAATTGAGAGGCTGATGGCGTGTAGCAACATAGCTATTCATCCAAGGTCATTCAGTTTGTCCATTCGCTCGAGGATGGAAACTGGAGGTTAGTGCTCTTTGTATACCTGATTTTTACATGAAGATTTTCAGAATTTGGAAATGTATTGAGGCTCTTGATCTGAAATTATCATGGTTGGTAAAGCATGAAGTCTAAAAATGTAATCCAGAAAAATTGCACCCTTCAGATGGATGTAGATGATCAATGAAATCTGTGGAGATTATATTTCTATATCTTGATTGTAATTCAGGATTTAAAAGTAATCCAGATTTCTTGTCTGTCTGCCACAATATTGCTATTTCCAGGATTATTCAAGATCAAGAAGTTGTACTGTTCGAAAAAGCCCTTCTAGCTTGTCTGCTATTACTACATTAAGGCCCTCATTGTGATCCTGGCGGTCTGGGCCGCCATGCCGGCGGTGGCGGTAAATACCACCATCCAGCATGGAGGCACAGACCGCCATATAATGACCCGCCCTAAACCCCACGGCGGAATTCACCACCACCGCCAGAGGAAACACTGGCAGGGCGGTGTATTACAATCCGACAGGGCAGCGCTGCAAGCAGCGCAGCCGTCTGAATAATGATACCCATCCCGCCAACCTTTTCCCAGCGGAAAGGCTGGCAGAGTGGGTATCTTGGGGCGATTTGGGGGCCCCCTGGGGACCCCTGCACTGCCCATGCACTTGGCATGGGCAGTGCAGGGGCCCCTGTGCAGTGCCGCATCGCGCACGTCACTGCCCGATTTACGGGCAGTGATCTGTGCGACAGGTGCAGCTGCACCCGCCACACACCAACATTGGCGGCGGCTCCATTTGGAGCCGCTGTCAATGTTACGGCCCTTTTCCCCGCTGGGCCGGCGGGCGGAAACACTGTTTCCGTCCGCCGGCCCAGCGGGGAAAACATTATACGGCCGGGGGGAGGTAGTCGCGCTGGCAGTTGTCTATTGACCGCCTGCATGCCGAGATCATAATGAGGGCCTAAGTCTGTCATAGAACTTGGAGATTTCCATGATCACTTAATAAGGGCACCCTTAATATCTATCAGCTCTTTCTCATGTAAAGAGTAGTTTATACAGGCGACCAGATGTTCATTCTGCTCTGAGTCTTCCTCAATTAGAACAGCTCCAATGGCTCTATGAGAGACACTGGTTTCTAAATTAAATGGTTCTGAGACATTGTTACTGTAGAAATAGGGCTTTCAGAAATTCTTCTTTTAGTCTATTAACTGCTTGATTGGCTTTTAAACTCCACTCAACTGTTTTATTATTTTAATAGAACAATGATGGAAATAGCTATATCGTATTAATTACAAACAAACTTCCTTTAATAGTCAGTTAACCCACAAATCTTTGCATCTCCTTTCATCAATACTTTATTTATATCCTAGTATAAATACTACTAAATCATTATCAAATTTCAAGCAGTTTACGTACAGGTTGAAAACATTATGCATTCAACACATACATGTGGAGCCAGAACATGTGCATTTATAAGATATGATTATATGATTGGATATTGATTAAATCAAAACTGATGACTTTGAAAAGAGAAGCAATGCACATTTGTAATTCTTCTGTTTATCCAGTCATTCATACTGAAGCCACTAAATTTCCATCTACCTCTTCACCTGAAACAGGATTCTCTTTCTTTTTAAGAGAAACCTCATTTTCTGAGCACTGAATATTCACACAAATGTTGCAAACTCCAAAATCAACAAGGACTGGAACTTAACAAAATGTATATTAGTTCTTCTCGAATCTTCTCCAGTGCAATGTGCAGGGAGGGAATTGGAGGAAAAGCATAAATGAGACCTCTGTATCATTGGAGAGACAGATCACCCACTCCAAGTACAATGTGTAGGGAGGGAATTGGAGGAAAAGCATAAATGAGACCTCTGGGTCATTGGAGAGACAGAGCACACACTCCAAGCATCATCTGTCTGTACAGAATTGGGGAAGAAAGGTTGTCTCTGGTTGCAAAGTGGCCTAGCTATGGGTACCTTAGAGTTCGCTGTATCAGGCGGAAAATCCCCCAGGATAGGTGGAAAGATAGAGAGGAAGGAAACATTCTGTTCAAATGATCTCTAGAATTCTTTCCTTACCACAGAAGGTAAACTGTCTGAAGAGACTTTGTTTGACTCTCTGCACAGGCACCTTTTGTTTTGCTTTCTAAGCTATGCTCCTTGTACCCCTGTTTGTTTAAATATGCCTTTATCACATGATTGTCTGTCCTTACGAGGATATTCTTTCTTCTAATAAAGGAGCCAGCTCCCGAACAGCAAGCAGAATCATTGACAGCTCTCTCCAGTTGGACAATCTCCTTGAGATGGTGATAATCAATACTGTATCTGTTTGTTTTGTAGAACAGCTACTCAACCCATGCTCGAGCATTGGTAGTGGGGTCTATCAGGGCTTAGGAAGCAAGAGATATATCCTTCTGGCAGCTGTCTAGAACTTACCACCATGTCAGAGCAAGACATATATTTTCTGTAATTGGAATTACCCCATCATAATCCTGTGATGCAGGATCCCAATGTTGTAGCAGGTGAGCTGATAGTGGTTTCAATTGTAACGTGGCCCAAGGAACCACAGTAGTGGCAGCTGCCATCAAACCACATAGTCATGACCACTCCATTGCTGTAGCATTCCAAAGGACTAATAGATGTGTCAGCTGCCTTTGCAGGGATAAATATCGGTCTTCAAGATTAAATGTATAGCATGGTTTGATCTCATAAAGGTATCCAGTGCATTGTCTCTCCTTCTGTAGCTGAAGATATGGGCCCTCATTCTGACCTTGGCGGGCGGCGGAGGCCGCCCGCCAAAGTCCCGCCGTCAGATTACCGTTCCGCGGTCGAAAGACCGCGGCGGTAATTCTGACTTTCCCGCTGGGCTGGCGGGCGGTCGACTTCAGACCGCCCGCCAGCCCAGCGGGAAAGAGGCTTCCACGATGAAGCCGGCTCGGAATCGAGCCGGCGGAGTGGAAGCTGTGCGACGGGTGCAGTTGCACCCGTCGCGTATTTCACTGTCTGCACAGCAGACAGTGAAATACATGTAGGGGCCCTCTTACGGGGGCCCCTGCAATGCCCATGCCAGTGGCATGGGCACTGCAGGGGCCCCCAGGGGCCCCGCGACCCCCCCTACCGCCATCCGGATCCCGGCGGTCCGACCGCCGGGATCTGGATGGCGGTAGGGGGGGTCGGAATCCCCGCGGCGGTGCAGCAAGCTGCGCATCCGCGGAGGATTCAATGGGGCGGCGGTACACTGGCGGGACCCCGCCAGTGGTGCCGGTCCGACCGCGGCTTTACCGCCGCGGTCGGAATCCCCATTGGAGCACCGCCGGCCTGTCGGCGGTGCTCCCGCGGTCCTCCGCCCTGGCGGTCTTTGACCACCATGGTGTCTTGATGTTCAGTAAAAAATCCCAATTACTGTAGTCTGGATTGTACCTTATGGGTGTCCAATTCTGCCGCCTTTGAAAAATACTATAGCCAATTATCCAGATATGGATGTAAATGAATACCTTCCAGTTACAAATATATCACTACTGGAACTAATACCTTTGTAAAGATCTTTGGGGCGAAAGATAGGCCTCTAAATTAGTAGTGAGCTTTATCCACTAAAAATCACAGGTATTGATGATGCCGTGGGTTTATCAGATTATGAATGTAAGCATCCGTTAAATTTTGTTTTGTCAGGAAGTCTCCTAGAAATGTGTCCTGAATACAGACTGAAGTGATAGAAGTGTCTGAATGGTGTATACTTAAGATAATTATTCAGTACCTTAAGATCTAAAATACACCAAAAATATCTATCACGCTTGGCAATCAGGAGCAGCATAGACTAAAAGCCTTGACCCTTCTGATCTTGGGGCACTGGAAACATGTTTTAGAAGAGCCTGAACCCCTTGTAACATGGTTTGTGATCTTTCCTGATCTCTCAGGGCAGGAGAGTTCGTGAATTGAGTTTCTTCGAGAGGATCACTGAATACTAGAGAATAGTCATTGATGACTATCTGTAGAGCCCAATTGGTCTTTATTTTAAGTCCAAGACTTGAAAAACAGTCCAATTATTTCTCCCACTGTTAATAACTTGGTATGGTCAGGACTTTTGGCTGTATTTGTTATGTTGTGGGGGGGGGTCACAATTTATCTTTCTTGAGCATCTGCTAGGCCTCAGACTCAGCCACTAAAGGAATGCTTGGTCTCCTGACACCTTTTTACAAATTACAAACTAATGAATGACCTGTTTCTATTGTAACAATTGTATATCTCCCTCTCATCTGCTGCCTTTTGAACTGGATCTTTTAATTAAGGACCAAACAGCTCTGTCCCAAAAATGGTAAATAGTTCAGAATTGAATGTTGCCCCCCACTTCAACATATGTGTCCTGGCTGTGATAGAAACCTCTGAAGCTGTTTCTGATGCCCATGACAAAACAAAAGTTATATCTGATAAATAAAAAATGGGCCAACTGTTCTATATCACCCATCACTGGGTTACAGTCTCTAATTGGCCTTAAATAAACCAGGAAATCTTTCAGAAGTGATTAGTCTACATATGCTGAACACATTCTTGCTTTAACTGAAAATTTGATTCAGTATATGCTATTTTTATTGATGATTCAACATTTTTGTCTTATGTTTCTGGCAATAAAGATTACTAGTGCCAATCATGACTAGCAAACCATACTTCAATGCTGCAACAGGATGTGGTAGAACCATACTACAAAATTTAAATTGAAACCAATTAAGTCAATCAGTGTGACCAATTTGGCCATATAAGGAAAACTCCAGTCAGGAATAAATGTATGTATCACAAACCGAAGCTCAATGTCAGGCAGACAACTCTCAAGACAAGATTATAAAGATACAGGATCACCAAGTGTTGACCAAGGTAGGGAAATAAGTTCAGACGAACCAACATTAATAAAACTAAGCATTCAATAAACAAAAACATTAACAAGATTCTCTGAGATGCAGAAATCAAGTGCTGGTCAGCTCCGACAAGCATTAATGCCTTTTAAATCATCAAGGATCAATTTAGCAAGGCACAAGGAAAACCCTATTATTTGACAGATTAAGGGAAAACATGCATGAGGCGGAACACATGTAGGCAAAATACAAAAAGAACAATAAGAAGTTGGGAAAAGGTAATCTCAGGCAACAGGGTACTAACTAAGGTGGGCAAAAGATAGGTAAAAAGGGAAAGCGTCAGAATGTCAGAAGCTTGATTAAGAGTCTTCTGCAGAGGTTAGGGAGAAAATCTTTAAGTCTCACAGGGGCATCTCAAAGGGGCAAAGCAGAGAGGAAGATACCTTTCCAAGGGACTCTGCATTCAGAATACAGGGACAGGGGCTCAGATCCTCATCTTCAGATTCTGGAAGAGTCTCTCTGACCAAGGTCGAACTGGTCAAAGACATATGAAAGTTCATACGACAATGTGATTTGCTCTGAGCGGCAATCCATATGACATTGAAGGGGCATCATCCAATAGCAATCAATCATACGACTCCAGGTTTCAACATCAGCACATCTTCCCAGGTCTGTCTTGGGAACATCATCCATCCATGTAGCTCCACAGGAGATTGAAACATTTGTATATGATACCAGTCCACTGTTCAGGATATTCTACATTCAAGGACACTGTTTCACTCCTCTCTATGTCTAAAACAATAGGGGTCTATTCCCAAAAGCTAGTCTTCTCATGGGAATGAAGTCTGAAAGAAAGCCCATGACATGAAAATGAATCAGCATTCTCTGCACAGCAACAAAATACAGGCCTAGCAGGCCTCACTTAGACCAATGCAAGTGAGTTAAAACAAAAAAATTGATTAATATATCGTAATAAATACATTGTAATAAGCAAACTTATAAATTCGACATTAATATTCATGTTACAGCACTTTAAACCAAAGGACCTTGTTAATACATTTCAATCAATATAACGCAGAGCTGCAATTCGCTATTTTTGCACACTAATTTAAATCATTAATATTTAGAAATTCAATATTGTCTCAATACACAGTGTTAGTCAAAGGTCTAAATTATTGCCAATTAAATCTTTCAGACATTTGGTTATCGTCAATACCACCAGGTTTGCTAACGTTAGCCTAAACGAATGCACAATACAAATAGCTTCTCAGTGCATCTTTCTACAGTCAACTATTAGTGCTTTGCTTAATATAATGCATCTATTGTCGTGTATAGATAGCATCTGTGACATGAGAGACATGAGAGACAACACTACAATGTCAACTACATCAATCCCCCCCTTTGTAGGCAAATCAAGCCATCTCAAGTACTCCAACTCATTTTAATGAGACAGCTCAAAATTTCAGAGGCTTATTCAGGCAAGGCATTCTCTAGTCTTCTAAATGCTTAAGATCATTATAGCATATACTTCACCTTGTCTCCATTTCAATCTCCTCCATTCTCTTTCTATCATTTGCTCTCTTCTCCTTCAGCTTCTTGACTAATATGTAAAGATCAACTGCAACTAGGGCACATAAGCCATTATCAATAAGAGTCTCAAAATGGTTCCCACAATTTCTCTCCCTAGGTTTCCAAACCCCCTTCCAGTACCTGTCACATTTAACTCTTTCAGGTCCTGTTTCAAGTCAGCCATGTTTGCAATGTATTTTATATATCTCCTTACTATTGTTAGGTATATAAGTGCAACATTGCTGCGCATGTAACATTTTGCAAGGAGTATGTCTAACGCAAGACGATTTTGCATAACCATTGATCTAACACTTGGTAGAAGAGAATTAACATTTGAAGCCTGTGGGACCTCTTCTTTAAATTCAATAACCTTGTATCTTTTTGATCTACATTTTGAGAACGCTGTTTTATCTAGGTCCTTCCATTCTTTTAACAGAATGCCCGTGATAATATTTTATAGAGGAGGGCAGTCTGTTGCAACTGCTTCATATTGACTGTCAAATTAATCTGTGATTCCTAATTCAGGTTCTTCAAACACAAACAGCCTTCTGACATGGGTAGGCACTTCTTGTAGCTGAGATTCTTGGACATACTTTAGGCAAGGGATCTTGTTCATTGTCAACTACATCATCTGTTGGATCTTAAGGACAAGTATTACTTGAAGGATCTGCAGTCTTTAGAGTTGAAGATACTGCTTCTGCTCTCATTGGCTGTAAGTCCCCCCAAGGTAGATAAAGTTCCTAATGTAAGAGTTACCTTTCTCCTTTTATACTCCACGTGTGAAGAAATCCTGCAAGATTTGGAATTTAGGACGAACTCCCAGGGGTTACAAGTCTGAGCACTGTACTGCAGACATCTTTTCTGATATGGTCAGTGATGCTACTCTAAAAATTCTGCTTGTGCACAACCTGTTAGAAAATACTTGCTGTTGATAATATACAGACATACCTCCTATTTTCCGCTCATGCAGTGCATCAGGTGAAAGGTGTTGTATCCTCTCCCCTTGCAAAAACAGCTCTTGTGTAACCAGGAAACAGTTAATCCCGGGTGCTTACCTCTTGCTCTAGCAGAGAAATAACACTGTCTAGGGCAGCTCAACATGCTGTAAATGACAGAAAATATGCTTTCAAGACAAGTCAAAATTAATTAGGCTAAATGTAATTCCTCTCAGAAGGATGAATGAATATGCTATTTGCATTGATCTTACAATTAAATGTGTTATTTAAATGTTCATAATGGAACAGACCTTTAAGCAAATATACGACTGTGGCTACACTAGGATATGATCAGTTATCATTCAGAGTTATTCATACGACCACAAGGGGCCTCTAACTTTTCGTTCTTAAGTTCTAACCATTGTGCCTAGAAACTCTTGTAAATTCAGGCTTAATGGGCACGCATTACAAAATATGAAACTGCACCACCTGGAGTGCTACACCCCACACAACTCCCGCATCCCTGCCCATGTGGGCTTTAAAAATGGAGTCCAGCTTCCCTCCCCTCGTTCCGGGACGCTGCAGGAGTCTGCATCTGTAGTGCTTTCCTCTTATTTAGTTTCTAAGCACTAACATAACACAACAGAAATGCACTTCTGAGGTCAAAGAAGACTTTTATTGTTATTTTATTCTTCCCCAACCACAATGTTTATGAATGAATGACGAATTAGTAGCTTTCAAGTCCGCGTTAATCAAACAAAATATATCAGTTTGCAATATACACAGCAGGTTATATTTATAAAATATTGAATGCAAAGCAAAACAAATACTTCACCGTGTAGGAACTATTTACAGCTACATCTTTCTAAGGTCTGCAAGCTGATGACCCCTGTCAGCCGCGAGAAAGAGTGTCATCTACCCACACGGGATGCTGGCAGCTGGCGCCAAGCTCCAGCACGAGTTCCGGCAGATTCGAATCTGACTCTCTGCAGCCTGTTACATTCGTTACAAAGGTGTGCCCCCTCCTCTCAGACCTGGGAAACTGAGCAAGCCTTTTGGAGAATGGCCAGGTCTCCAAGACTACTCCTGTTCCCAAGCTCAAGGGAAGAGAAACGACGCCCATGTACTCTCTCTTATCAGGTCTAGTCTACTGTGAGAGCAAAACATCTTGGTTCTCTGGTGCAAAAACACAGCTTGGAAAAATACAGCTTAGATTCTCAACTGCAATGTCTAACTCCACGTTAAAGGCAATGGGCAGCTAACCTAAATATCAAATGCAATGTCATGTTAAAGGCAATAGGCAGCTAACCTAAATATCAAATGCAATGTCTAGTGTCATGTTAAAGCCAATAGGCATCTAAGCTGAATACAAAATGCAATGTCTTATATCATGTCAAAGCCCATAGGCAGCTGAGCTGAATATAAAATGCAATGTATAATATCATGTCAAAGCCAATAGGCAGCTGAGCTGAATACAAAATGCAATGTCTAATATCATGTCAAAGCCAATAGACAGTTAAGCTGAATATCATGTCAAAGCCAATAGGCAGTTAAGCTGAATACAAAATGCAATATATAATATCATGTCAAAGCCAATAGGCAGTTAAGCTGAATATCATGTCAAAGCCAATAGGCAGTTAAGCTGAATACAAAATGCAATATATAATATCATGTCAAAGCCCATAGGCAGAATATCTAATAGCATGTCAAAGTCAATAGGCAGCTAAATTGAATACATCATGTCAAAGTCAATAGGCATGCAATGTCAAAGCCAATAGGCGGCTAGACTGGATACAGCATGTCAAAGCCAATAGGCAGAATACAGAATGTAATGGCTAATGCAATGTCAAAGCCCATAGGCGGCTAAACTGAATACAGAAAGCAATGGCTAATGCCATGTCAAAGCCAATAGGCACAATACAGAATGTAATGACTAATGCAATGTCAAAGCCCATAGGCGGCTAAACTGAACAAAACATACCATGTGCTACTGGTGAACATTGAGCAACTAATATGCGCAGTGGTGAAACACAAAGTCATTGGTCAAAACAAACTTTATCAAATGGCAGGACATTCCGCCCTTTGACCAATGAATTTTTGTTTCACATATCTCATATTTCAAACAAAAAAAAAAAAAAAAAAAAAAAAAAAAAAAACATCAGCACAAAAAAACATTATGATCAAAGCAATCCCTGTAAAGCAATAGAAGTGAATTAACACATTGATTTCATAACCTTTCACATCAGATACATCTACATAGAAAAGACTGGGCAATTTTTTTTATTTTTTTTTCTGAATGAGTCTCTAATTCAACAGTGTTAGCAATTTGATGTGGCATGAGTTCTACTCATGTAAAGATGCACGGTCCACCTGAAAGGTTTTCTGGAAGGTAAGCAAAAGTCAGAGTTCCATACGAGAGGGAAAAAAAAAAAAAACACAGCAAACAAGTTGAACTTGAACTGAAGGCGCAGTTTGCGCAAAATGGATCCATGGTGCTGGCACTTTACTCAGCCAGGTTCAGGTTGGGGATTCGGTCCCTTCCCCGACCCCACACGCACACACCGGAAGGGGGACCACACAGCGCACTCAGGGACAGTGGCGAAACGTGGTCGGATCTGCAAAAGAAACAAGTATGACTTTTCTTGCAAATAACATTTTTCATTTAAACTGCACCCTTCCTCTTTCTTTCCCTGTTTTATAATCAGCAGGACGTTTTTGGGGCCCTTTGTTATATTTTCTGCAGGTTCTGGAGGGTCACTTGGGGCTTCAGCCCACACATCAGTACTGAGGTTTTTATCTGCTGGGCCACAGCTTCCTTTTTCTTGCACTGTCAGAAGGGCTGGGGCAGACTCATTCTTTACCAAACCTCCATTCACTGCACTTTTGTCAATTTGGGCCATTCTGTCTCCAATTTGTATGAATAAATCAGATTCTTTTCTAGGTATCAGCATAATTTCGATTTTTCCTTGGTAATTTGCAACAATCACTCTCCCTAAAACCTGATCAATTTGCCATTTCTGTTCTGGTAACTTTCCTCTCCCCAACTGCTCTGTGACTGCTTGCATGACAGATTGCTTTTGTGCATGCTGCACAGTTTTTATCAAATCTAGGGGAATGTGCATCTCTCTGATCTCTGCCCACCTGTAAGTGGCCTTTTCACATTTCTGGGGCACCCACATAGCTATCCCCACTAAGGCAGAATTCTGGGTGAACACTTCTCTCTCTGCATTTTTCTCATTAACATCTGCAAGGTAATTGAACCAGTTAGGTACAAGCCATGTGGCTAAAACATTATCAAAGAACCAAAAATCAGCATAAAAATGACACATCTCACGTAGCTCTTGCTTTAAAATCTGACACACATTATACAACGCTGTTCCTTCTACTGTGCCAGAAAGCAACATTTCAGTCAATGAATCATTAGTAAAACAAACATGCTTTTTATCTTCAGTGGACACGAATTCAAATGGTGCACACAACTTCATTGGTAATTCTTTTATCTGTGGTACTCTAGCCCTGTCTTGCAAGTACCAGATCCATTGTATGATTCTAGCTAGGGGCACTATTTTCTTTCCTTGTTCTTGAGTTACATGTACATCAGTTTTTCCTTCTTGCACTGCGCAGAAACCTAAAGTCTGCATTATTTCATTTGCCAAATCACAAGCGCGCAGCTGCATATTATTTTTCACAGTGACCATGTACAAAAGTGTTAGGATTTCTCTCAAATGAAGGCTATTCTTTTTCCAAAAATCAAACAAGCTAATGAAACTCGGGGTGTCATCTTTCCTTTTACTTGTGCATTTTGCAACGGTAACTCGTAAATCACATTCTGGTCTCTCTCCTCCTGTTATCAGTTAAGGAATGCATTTTGGCTGCCAAAAACCCTGGCTCACACGGAAACTCAGTGCAGCTCGGAGCTGTCTTAACCCCCTCATTACTGGAATGGGACAAGAAAGATTCTTCAAAAACAGCCCTTTTATAACTTTCAGTCTTATTTTGAATTATTGTATCCTGGCTAATTTGCTCACGTAAATTCCTATTTTCATGTTCCAACTTCCTACATTTCTCCTGCATTTCTCTGTAAGCAGATAAAGGTATCCAGACCTTTCTGTCATCATTACTTCCAAAACACACTTTTTCTACATATATACAACGGGAATTATTTCTCAAAACAACATCAGGCATTTTAGCTACACATGCATTTTCTTCTGTAATTCCCCAAACAGGAAACAATTCACAGTTTTTCTTAGCACCATCAGGCAGTTCATCAACACATGTATTCTCAGACATGGTCTGCCGTGCTACTGTGATTCCCCAAACAGAAAACAATTTCTGTAATTCTCCAAACAACAAAAAAACAATTACACTTTTAAAGTGTGCACTTAGAAATCTACTAACTCGTCAAACCCTTTAATCACCTCTTAATGACCGACCCCACGACTCCAGGTACCAATTGTAGTGCTTTCCTCTTATTTAGTTTCTAAGCACTAACATAACACAACAGAAATGCACTTCTGAGGTCAAAGAAGACTTTTATTGTTATTTTATTCTTCCCCAACCACAATGTTTATGAATGAATGACGAATTAGTAGCTTTCAAGTCCGCGTTAATCAAACAAAATATATCAGTTTGCAATATACACAGCAGGTTATATTTATAAAATATTGAATGCAAAGCAAAACAAATACTTCACCGTGTAGGAACTATTTACAGCTACATCTTTCTAAGGTCTGCAAGCTGATGACCCCTGTCAGCCGCGAGAAAGAGTGTCATCTACCCACACGGGATGCTGGCAGCTGGCGCCAAGCTCCAGCACGAGGTCCGGCAGATTCGAATCTGACTCTCTGCAGCCTGTTACATTCGTTACAAAGGTGTGCCCCCTCCTCTCAGACCTGGGAAACTGAGCAAGCCTTTTGGAGACTGGCCAGGTCTCCAAGACTACTCCTGTTCCCAAGCTCAAGGGAAGAGAAACGACGCCCATGTACTCTCTATTATCAGGTCTAGTCTACTGTGAGAGCAAAACATCTTGGTTCTCTGGTGCAAAAACACAGCTTGGAAAAATACAGCTTAGATTCTCAACTGCAATGTCTAACTCCACGTTAAAGGCAATGGGCAGCTAACCTAAATATCAAATGCAATGTCATGTTAAAGGCAATAGGCAGCTAACCTAAATATCAAATGCAATGTCTAGTGTCATGTCAAAGCCAATAGGCATCTAAGCTGAATACAAAATGCAATGTCTTATATCATGTCAAAGCCCATAGGCAGCTGAGCTGAATATAAAATGCAATGTATAATATCATGTCAAAGCCAATAGGCAGCTGAGCTGAATACAAAATGCAATGTCTAATATCATGTCAAAGCCAATAGACAGTTAAGCTGAATATCATGTCAAAGCCAATAGGCAGTTAAGCTGAATACAAAATGCAATATATAATATCATGTCAAAGCCAATAGGCAGTTAAGCTGAATATCATGTCAAAGCCAATAGGCAGTTAAGCTGAATACAAAATGCAATATATAATATCATGTCAAAGCCCATAGGCAGAATATCTAATAGCATGTCAAAGTCAATAGGCAGCTAAATTGAATACATCATGTCAAAGTCAATAGGCATGCAATGTCAAAGCCAATAGGCGGCTAGACTGGATACAGCATGTCAAAGCCAATAGGCAGAATACAGAATGTAATGGCTAATGCAATGTCAAAGCCCATAGGCGGCTAAACTGAATACAGAAAGCAATGGCTAATGCCATGTCAAAGCCAATAGGCACAATACAGAATGTAATGACTAATGCAATGTCAAAGCCCATAGGCGGCTAAACTGAACAAAACATACCATGTGCTACTGGTGAACATTGAGCAACTAATATGCGCAGTGGTGAAACACAAAGTCATTGGTCAAAACAAACTTTATCAAATGGCAGGACAGCATCCAAACCATAAATAGAGCAATACATAAAATAAAAGAAAAAGAAAATTCTTACTGACTTCAGACAGTTCTCTCCCTGGAGACAAAACCAAATATGTCTGAGGAAGGGGGGGTTGGGTATTATGTGAGTAAAGAAAGGAAAGGGAAGAAATGCTAAAAGTTAATCTTTCTCCCCTTAAATATACTTAGCAAAGTGTCTCAAGGAAGGTGACTTCCTCAATTTAGTAATGACGGGGACAAGGAAAACAGAAGGGGGGAGGGTAATGCAAAATGCTCTGTTGCTACCCAGCTAGGCCTATTCTGTCTAAATAGCAATACAAATATACAAAGCAGAAGATGGTCCAGTACCTGCAGGGGCGCTTAGGTTTATAGCAGCATAGGTTGCAAGGCCATTGTTGTGATTTGTGGTTACACCATACTGACTATTTATTTGTATCCTCATGTCAAGTTACATAGAATTGAGTACCGTATCACACAAGGGGAAGGATCATGGGCCTTCTTTAATTCGGAATGTCACCAAACTCCCATAAAAAAAAAAAAAAGAACAGAGAGCCACATACTGAGTGTGATGTCACTCCAATCTTGAGAACACCAATCTTGAGAACACCATTACAAGAAACTGCCTCCACTTTCTAGCTGATCTCTCTCACTTTATACCATGCTTTCTGACGTAGCTAAACACAGAACGCTATGTTGCGCTTTTGCACAGTACTTATTTGTGGTACATATCTTTCAAAGAAGCAGGAGCAGTGATGCAGACAGGGGCAATAACTGACTGTTTCACCTGCAAGGCAAATTAATGGTTATTAATCATTAATGAGCATCAAAGAAAGAAGAGCTGTTCAAATGGAAACTACTGCATATATAGGTACAACCACATCCATAACAACAGTATTGACGTGTAGTCCCAGTGTGTGCGGTCCATAACAATATCTGTCACTGCAGATGGCAATCATTCTAGATGTACATGGAGATTCTGAATGTTTGGCGTCTCAGCTCTACTCTTCTCTCTATGCGTGGGTCATGGAAACACGGGTGTCTTTCTGTGCTCACGAACTCAGGTAGCCGACTGTGCATGTATCTGCACCATTACGTCGACACAGTGGTAATGTTGATAATCAAACATACCCTTCCACATGCCATAGGCATTTGTGAACTGTTAATTAGGCGAGCAAAGCCTTGCGTAGATCCCGATTTGAAAGTGAAAACCCACACGCATAAAAACTTCTTTCCAAACTACCAATAGTAATAAGGTGTACAAGAGAGAAATTGTTGTGCTTCTCACACCTCTAGTGTATGTATATGTTACACATATGTATAACATATACGTATACGTGTTATACACACGTATATGTTAAGTAAAATAATTGGTTGACACATCTCGCTGTTTATCCACTCCATCCACACTGGGTCTCTGTGCTGTTTGGGCACCCCATCATCGTAATTATCGGATAATTCATACCACAGTGTCACTGGATGTGAAGCAGGGTTCACAGAGTGAAACTGAGGATAATTATTATCTTCAGTATCACTCTGGGAATCCTGCTGCATGTCCAGTGACACAGTGGCATTGATAATGTCCACAAATTATTGTAGTATGCCGCTTGTAGCATATCTTGATGTTGTGGTAAGCCTGTCTGGAGCATATGTCAAGCTATCTCTTCCCTCCCCACCAAGGCCCCAATATAGTGTTGGTAAAAGAATATTTAAAAAAAAACTCCAGATGGTCTCAACTGTGTTGCATAATCCGTCATGAAATGCATCGTAATTTTCTTACGGTAGTGTTATGTGTATGATCCCAACCATATCAGGAGCTGCGGCTCTTAGATATTGCTAGCGCGTCTGACCTTAATAAGTAAACTTACAAGGGGATGCGAATAGGCCGATGAACCTTTTGACTACACTTAAGATGCTCCCACCACATATCCCGTACATGCAGATCAATAATCAATAACATTAGTAATCAATTGGAATCAGTAATTGTCACACACCATGAACTTGCAGTCATGAATAACCAAACCTTTTATGTAAAAGTTGGAATATTTATTTCCCTATATAAACAAAGCTAATGTGACGTAGGTTAATCTCAAAATCAATTGATAAACATACAGAAACAACACTGGCTGACCGAAACGATGAGAGAATCGCAACCTAATCAAAGCTTGAGCTACTACACATTCTAAGGTTACAGTGCAAATTAATAGCCAGAATAACTGTGCAAACGATATTACATGCATTTAGTTTCAGCAAAAGAAAGACATCAGCTGTCATTTCATATAGCGAACTTCATCAGTGAGCTCCCTAACTAACATCAGATTAGAATTAGCATGTTTGGGCTTCATGCAAAACAATTTAGTCAACACAAGTTTGGAAAAACATCTAACTATGGCTCTATCAAAATAGCGGTTGGTACCTAGAAACAAAAGCAAATAGACATAGCAAACAACATCATAGTCAATATACCTATCCTTAGTTTGGATCAGCAAGCTGTGACAGTCTTCGTCATCAGGACATCCGTCTGGGTGGGGCGTGGTAGGCGAGCCAAGATGGCGGGTGCGATCTGATTGAGCTCCACAGCCAAGCCCGGTTTATCTGACAGAACCACGGTGCGTGGGGCCGAGAACACCTGCAACCGTGCTCATTGCCGAGCGGGGCCTCATGTGAATCGGCGGTCCCGATTGAGGAGGTGAGGGAGGCCCGGGTACCCTGCCGGAGCTGCCACATTGCTTGTGGGGCTGATGGAGGTGGCCTCCCTGGTGGAGACAGGGAGAGTGGGTCTGGCTGGAGAGAGGACCCACAGCCGGTCACAACCTAGGGAGACGACTGTGAATGAACGAGCGTCGGCGGTGGCGCTTGGGCGCTATGCTGGATTGGAGGTGCTGACGCACCCACACTGCCCGCTGACCTCCTGCGGTGTAAAACGGGCCTGAAGCTCGCCGTGGTGGCGCATGCGATCCGGAGGAGAGTGGTGCTGTCCCTCCATACGCTGGGCTCACTGGAGCTGCAGATGAGTGCTGGTGCGATCGCGCGCTGCAGCTGTTTGGCCCTGGACTGCCCTGCATGGACCTCTGTTGGAACGGTGCTGTGGTGAGGGGAGAGGCTGCTCATGCTGCTGCGCCCCATTGACTTTGGTGCGCATGCAAGCAGGCCTGTCCCGCTCCTACACCTGTCGTTCATGAACTTGCGACTGACCCTGTTGGCGGCTGCGCCCTATGCGGAGGGGGCTCCTTTTTTACCTGCTGGCTGCCATCTGTCGCTTTGAGGCCTGGAGAACACCCAGATGTGCTGCATCGCCTGGTAGCCCAAACCACCTACCACAGGCCTGTGCCCAGTTTGACCTTCCTTGAGGTGTGGGTGAGACAGAGGAGGGAGCTGATCGTGCTAGCGCGTCTCCCTTTCACACGACAAGTGCAAGCGGGCCCCCCTGCCCACGTTGGCTGGGAGGTGACTGGTGCCTGGGGAGGCGCCCTGCAACATCCTACACACTTTCCTGTGGCAAAAACATGGCAGGCGCGGGCTGCTTCCGGGACTGGAGTTAGGCCTTCATCTGAGGCGTTCCATCCAGACAGTCACAAGTTGGACGCTGTATTGGCGGCGGTGAAGCGCATAGGCACCTCTCTGGAACAGGCCCTTACATCACTTGAGGGCAAAATTGACAAAATGACCAGCGACCTTACCTAGCTTCATACGGACCACCGCAAACTGGCAGACAGAACATGCACGCTCGAGGACAGGCTTGGTGAACTGGCACCTACGACGTCTCAGCTAGAGTCTTCGCTGCATGACGCTCTGACCCGGCTAGGTAAGCTGGAACATTGTGTTGAGGATGCCGAAGTCCGCACCAGGAGAAATAATATTCGGGTTATAGGCCTCCCGGAAGGTGTGGAGGGCCTGGATGCGGTCACCTACTCTCAGTCCTGGCTTCGGGAGCTAGTGCCAGAGGGATCTTTGATGCCTTTCTTCTCAGTGGGACATGCGCATAGGGTCCCTACCAGGGCGCGGCCGCCGGGGACCGGACCGCGTCCTTTCTGTTCAGTCTACTTCATTATGCAGACAGAGACATTATCCTCCGAGTCGTCAGGTCGCTGCCCCTGATCCGAGTGGACAATGCCCAAGTCACGCTGTTGCCCGGTTATACGCTTGCTGTACAAAGGGAACGCGCCTCATATCTGCCTTTAAAAAGTAAGCTCCGGGCTCTTAACCTCACGTACTCCCTCCTATTTCCTATAACAGCTGAGAACAAGACACACTTTTGTACCGCACCAGAGTCAGCATGGGAGTGGCTGGAATCTACTAGTCACATCAGCGGACAAGACGCAGAAACAGACCCGCCAACAATGCAGGGCCGCCGCTCCCGCAAAAGACAAAGCTGCAGAAATTGAGCAGCTATCCCGAGGAAGGTGAAGCATGTTCCCGATCTGGAGCAGATCATACAGGAGCGTCGCTGCTCGTTGCAATCGGCGGCAGCCATTAATGTACTCCTGGTCATTTAATAAGCGGAGACAGAACTTTCACAATCCAATGGTGAGGAACCTTCCTCTATCAAGAACTCATCAGAGGTGGGATCCCCGGCTCATCTGGAGGCGACACACCAGATGGCAGATGATCTGCTCTAACGTTATTATTTTGACTTCTACCTGCTGATTTTGCTCCTAGATGGAGTCCTCGAGAGGATTGGTCCTCCCCAACTTCCGCAGGTTTTCTAGACGGGAATGGTGCCCATGCTACCTATTTCATGACCCGGTGGGGAATCTGCCTGCAAAGGAACAGACCTTGACGTCCCTGGGCACTGGCGGTGGCTCCCTAAGGGGTGCTTCACGCTCCTGTTCTCCACACACACTCTTCCGCTCCACTGCCATTGTCCCCTGACATTCATGTTACCCGGGGGACCTGCCCTATCCTACGATCGCCCGCAACTCAACTTGCCTACCCCACTCTCCTAATAGTGGAGACCTATTGTTTGCACCTGTTCTGTTAACTCTAGTAGTTGCTCAGTTTGGGCAGATACCAGTTGTTCCTCTGCTCTGTTGGTATTTTCTTTGTTTGTTTTGGAATGGTGCCTGGAACCTCTCAGCCTACCGATCTACCGGAGCCCCGCTGTTGTCAATACAATCTCTTACATACGTGACACCCAGACAATTAGTCGCTACCATTACAATGACCCACCATGAACCCCTTTTCCGTCCTTACATTAATGTGCGAGGCATACACTCGCCAGCACGCAGCTATTCCATATATTCATATCTTAAAAGACACTCAGTACACAAAGCTTTCTTGCAGGAAACACACTTCCCGCAGCCTGAGGTACCTCGCTTGCGGCGACGATGGAGGGGACAGCTCTACGCGACAGGTTATTCTTCCTATGCCATATGAGCCTTTGTTTGGATTAGGCCGGGCACCCCTTTTGTGGCAGAAGAACAAATGATTGACAAACAGGGGCACTACTCCTTTGTGCGGGGAAGACTTGCAGACCGAGCCCTGGTGTTGGGCTCCATATATGCCCCAAACACAGATCAGGCCTCCTTCCTCCACTCACTCTCCAGTCAGCTTTCAAGATGGAGTGGCTGCCCTTGGTTAATGCGGGGGGGGTTCAATAGTGTGCTGGATCCCAACTGGGACCGATCCTTCCCTCCATTATCCACGGCGCCTACTATGGTTGCTACGCGTGTGCTGAACACCTGGATCCAGAATTGGTGTCTGCTAGATATTTGGCGCCACCGTAACGCTAATGCCAGAGCTAACATTTCAGTTATATTAGGCCCAGCGTTACTGAACTGTTTTCTTTTCATGTCTTGGTGCTGTTTCCTGAAAGCCTGATACTCCTGCGCTCTGCTGATGAAGATTCTACTGATTGCTGATCCATTTAGGAGAGGTATAACCAATGTGCATTTGCCTTTCTTGCGGGTTTTTCTTCCTTAGAAAATCCAACCACTTATTTTGGTTAGCGTTATAGTTAGATGATTTCAAAATTAATTTTTGTCTTATTTTATTTTTGCTTGTAGCCCACACATGCTTTTTTAATTAGACTGTTGGTTAGGGACAGCTGATCTAATTTCTAATTTCTAATTTTGATTGTATATTTACTAATTGTGATTCATTCAGTCGCACAAACTAAATGTATATTATTTCTATTTTCGACTTGATTCTGTTGTTATTCAGTATTCTTCTTTTTGAGTGTCCAATGTTAAATGCTTTAATTAGATGGGGAGTTTTCAGGTGTTTTGGACAGCCTGTGATGTTTCTGTATTTCTGTCATTTGGTCTTGAGTATGATTCACATGATCTTAGCATTGTTAACCTAAAGGGCAATAAATGGTTTCACTTTACTAAACTGGTGTGATGATTCATGGCCACTTAGGTAATGGTGTGTTTAAATTACTGACTTTCCAATTAAATATGTTGATTATTTGATGTTATATTTGATGATTAATGGTTCGTATTGTCTGATTGGACGATTTCACACTCCTGTCTGAGTCAAAAGGTCCAAGTCAACCTTTGGGGGTAATAGATGTTCTACCCTATATGTGTCACCTAATCACAATAATATAAAATAAAATAAGGTCTGACATGCCCATATCAGTGTTTGTGATGTCTGGAATTTGCTGCAGTGCCTGCTAAAAGTGGTATGAGCTTAAACACAGTGTTGTGTCGAAGAACAAACAAAATGCCGCCATAAACACTAAGAAGAAATGTTTATTCTTATTTGGTCAGCTCTGATGTCCTCAGCAGCCGCTCCAGGCCAAGACAGTCGAGTCAACTGTCTTTCATGGAACATCTACT
Source organism: Pleurodeles waltl (assembly GCF_031143425.1). Lineage (NCBI taxonomy): Eukaryota > Metazoa > Chordata > Amphibia > Caudata > Salamandridae > Pleurodeles > Pleurodeles waltl. The sequence continues at coordinate 397,034,501 of NC_090442.1, read as the reverse complement.
GACCACCAGCTTACGGATGGAGCAAACTGACAACATTCTAGAGCAACAATAGTACAAATAAACATTACTTATCCCACACCTTTCAATTAAAGCAATGTACGTTGTGTATACATCTGCAATTAAGCTTAGATGACATATACATTTGTGCTAACACCAACACTATTTCAAGTGCTAAAGGACGAGCTAGTTAAGACCTTGGTTATTACCACTTTGGCTTTGTTAGTGCTTCCTAGCTGTAATAGCTGCTGGTGAAGGCATAACCTTTGCTGTACTTGTACATTTTCTATTGTTTCTCACCTGCTATTTTGTGGGTATGTAGTCAGGCAGTTGAACAACTTTGTATTATAAATTTAGGTTTTAGAACACAACGTTCAAATGTATTACAGTTTCAAACAAGGTTTTACAAAAAAAATACTTAGAAACTGCTAAAAGACCGAAAAGCTTCACGTTTTAATAAAATACATTAATAAAACTAAATTACACATTTTAAGGTTAAGCACATTTGCTTAAAATACACTTAAAATACAAGTTGTTTTTTTTACTTTTGATTATGGCTTAATAAACCAATATAGGCATTTACAAATTTGGCCTGTTGGACACTTTAGCATTGTCAAATGGGCAGTCTCGAAGGGGCCAGTGTGTGGGCCTTTGGTTTTGGTCCCGTGGGTCGTTACAAATCCAAAGAGCTGGCTCATACAATGGCCTTCTCACGCAAGCTCATCTAGCAGTGCCTAACAGGCCAGCCCAACACTAGCAAACTCCATGACAAAGTTAATTATTTTCCCTTTCTCCACAAGTGTATGTTCTTGCTGACAAGTAGATGTGCAATATTTAGGGAAATCCTCACAAATACAGATGTCTATGTTGAAACAAAATAGAGGCATATGAAGAAAATGTTATCTATGTTTTCCAACACTGGAAAACAGAATCTTAATTTTTTATACTGAAAGGAAATATTTCCCAACTTTTTTCAATGTTATACAGTGGTGGTTCCACCTATGAGGGATTTTACAAGGTATTTCGAGGATGGTCAACTGATGTATTATTTCTATGTATGTCAACCACTTATTTTCCAATAGTTTAGATCAAATCAACACTCTATGCTCATTTATATCTTCACCAATCACTTGTCTTTATTTCTCAGTAGATCACACTGGGTAAAATGGTGTTGAAACCCAAACTTGGAATACATGAGGGATAATTGTGTCCTACCTTTTTCCATTTTTTATTGCGAGTTGTCGTCAACTTCAGACAACATCGTCAAGAGAATAATATTTAGGGCAATGCATATTTCTCTAAAACATGAGATGAAAATATGTAATTCTGAATATGAGGATACCAAGCCGCTTTTTTAAGTGAAGCTCAAATTGTTGTGTGAACTACGGCCTCACAAGAGAAACGTTTGTGCGTTGCTCTCAATTGTGAATATTGTAAGAAAGCCTCCTTATTTAGGTCTTGTCTCGTTTTTTATCTCCATATGTTGCGAAAGGTACTGCTTTCACTTTAAATGCAAATACCAAGCAAGCTTAAGCCACCATCATTTTTTTTATTTTTTATTGAGTAATGCTTTAGTAACGGAAATACGTTTCATACAAATTGCATCTAAATGTTTCCTCTTTCTTACTTTGGAATATAAACAATCCATAAATGTGTGCAATAATTTCCAAACAGCTTGAAAATCATCTATGCAGCATTTAAGCCTCAGCTCTGAGAAACCAAAGAAGGTTAATCTTATTTTAAAGTACCACAATTAGCTAGCATTATATAAATCAACACAGGATTTAGTATCTGTCATAAGAATACATTAAAAGACGACGGTGGAGATATGGTGGAGATATTTACGTGGAAACTGGATTTCTTATAGAGCAAGCAGGAGGCCAGAAAGGTGAAATTTGAGAAGTATATGTGCTACAACTCAAATCCTTCACTACCACTATAAGAGTCAATGGCACTCCTGTACAATGTCAAATTGCCTACCCCTTCTTTGACCCACAACATCACTTTGTATCAATCAGACCATGGACAGTAACTCACCGTGAATCCCCAAGCTAACAGTTTGGACAACAGCACATTCCAAATCACTCCATCAGGTGTGGCATGATAGTCTGTTAAATAGCAACACAGAATGTAAACCCCTGGTTTGGTTGTATATGGATGCAAGAAAAATAATTTGTAGAAATAGTCACTATTTGACAACAACATGATTAGTTATCAGAACACCCTTTGATTTAGATACTCTTTTATTCAAATTAAGGATCAAAACCATGATCAAAACGTTTGCAGTTACATTTACGAGAATAATGGGTCTTTAATCAAGGGAGCATCAGGATTTCTTTTTTGTAGACGGTAACAAAGTACATTGTTCTTAGAGAGAGCTAGGATAACGCTATTTAGATTAAATCTCTATTTACCCAATTTATAGTAATACACTTAGCCTATAATCCTGGAGGTCTTTATGTACTGGGGCTGTCATAAGCCTTCTTCTGCCCAAAGCTGTTAAGCGCCACAGTTGATTCAAATCCTTTTCCTTAAATATTCATTGGTTTGCTGTTTGACTTTTACTTTGCTTCTTCATGTATTTCAAATAATTCTGTGATTCTGCTTCTCAAGGCATTCAGTTGTTGGATTGGGCGTAGAAATGCCGTACTTGCTCAATTTGCTCTACTCTTTTTTCCTCACCTCGATTAGTTCCGTTCAGTGGTGTGTTCAGACAACTATGTTGAACTTAATTTCGAGTGCCCCTTAGAAATGTATTTTATTTATTGAACATAATAAAATTCAATAACCAAGGATTTAGTATTTATCTGGCGGATACATGCCCTAAATATGGGGGTATGACATGTGGATGTCAGTGCTTTCTACACTAAAGGCTGCATTTACTTTATTTACCAAGTCTTCCCCAACTGAGTACATTTCGACAAGCTTTGACCTGCTAAACCTAACTGGGGAAGGGGGTGAGGGCTTGAGCACAACCAGTAATTACTGGGTGTGGTAAAGTTTGCGGTGCTTGCAATTGCTTTTCTCGTACAAACTGGTGTTTGCATGGGGCTTACCATGATCTGGCTCATTTGTTATCAGGCCCTAAGATGAAAAATGCTGCAAGTATCTCCTTGCATCAAACACGGACATGCATGAAACGGACCATGCAATACCACCTGCTACAGTCAGACACCACACACTTAAGAATTAAGAAAACATGAAGCCATATGTGAACAAAGCTTTTGGAAAACCACTAGTATCACACATTATCTAAAAAAAAAAGACAAAACAGAGTCTTGATGAATACGCTACCAGCATGGTGCATATACATTAGGCGCAAGTAGGCAGCTCCAACAACCTGGTAGTCCTATTCAATACAGTCACACTTGCTCAGAAAGCATGGTGGGCATGGTGGATTTACTTGTCTACAACCACCAAATCTCTATCTCTCTTACTAACATTTCCCACAAACTACTGTTGGCCTGCAAACATGAAAGAAGCATTGGAAACGCCAATTGAATCCTGACTAAATCATAAAAATAAAGTTTCCTGAAGTGAAAAAAACAAAACAAAAATAATTGCTATCTGTATAAAGTGCATTGAGGAAATAAAGAGTTTTATTTTGTCATGGCACAGTGTACTTTTGAGATGTAAAATAGTCCCCTTCATGCATTGAAGGTCAAACACTCCATAGAAGTCGAAATAAAACACCAAACAGTCAATAGAGTGAGGTAAGAAACTAATACTTCTCTTCACGTAGCCAAAGCCTGCTCCGTGAAAAATTCTAAGGGGCCAAAATCAAGTCTATGCTATGAAATAACTAGGTTTTAGAGGGAGGAGTTGTGTAGTGAATTAGTTTGAGTATAAGTAAAAAAAAGTGCTCCACTTCGAAAGGCATGAATGATAATGCTCCTAACTTGACTATTACAGATCCATTGCTACAGCTATTAAAATGCCCTCATAGATATCATTGCCATGGGATAACCCTTCTAAGGAGGCACGGTGAAGTGACAGACATGATTCATAGCCATACTAGTATACACTCAGTTAAGTAGATGAGGTCCTTTAGTGGAAAAGTGTACCCTTATTCGAAGAATAGCCCTTAATTCGTAGTACAGAAATATTTGGGAAACCACAAGCGAAATGCTAATGTCAGCCCATGTGTGCAAAATCCTAGAAGCAGTGAGACCCACTTTATGGTCATGTCAGATTTCGCTTTGCAGTTAAAAAGCAATAGTGGTTGTCACGACTCTGGAAAAGCCAAATTGGCATTAGGCTATTACCAATGATTCATGGACTGAATTTCTTAGGTGAGTTCTCAGGGGGCAATGGTCACTTGTGGCCTGATTTTAGTGCCAAGCTGAGCAGAAGGTAAAAGGGGCAGCCTGGGCTATATTTACATACTATATTGCTGAGTTATGAGGAGCTAATCTAGTTGTGTGTGCAATGCTGAGAGTTTTAGAACCGATTCTTTGTCGGTCAGGAGAGCAGTGGCTGCAATAGCATGAATCACTGCATGCAGAACCTAAACTCCTGTTTTCAAATGCCAAGTAACCCTGTGAGTGATCATTTATTAAAAGAAAATTATAGAGAGAGAACCGCGCACATTGAACAAATGGCAGCGTATATTTGAAACAGAATTTTGCTATTTGGTCTTGTTGCCCATTAATTTACCTTTATGTGAGTTAGTTTTGCAAATGTCAAAATCTAGTCACCTAAAATAAAAGAAACTGTTCACTTCTTAGGCAAGTAACTGCAGGTTGCTAGCTACAGCGGTGGAGCTACATATAATAAATTCTTTACAAACCTTCGCACGACCTTCTGGGCAATTTGTTTTACTACACTAAAGACTAATAGTGTCTTTTGAACAAGATACAATATAAAGCAAGTAAGTAATTGTCAATATCGTTGAGCAAGAGGGTAAAACTTCGGGTAACTGCAAATGTCCCAGTTGTCATGATCATCTGTCTTAGCCTGGGCAGACAATTCCTCATACCCTTTCTTCATTGCTCACACACATCACGCAATCTGTTGTGTGTGTGTCTCCTCCAGAACGAGTATTTCTGTCCACCTAAGGTAAGGATCGCAGTTCTTTTTATATTTAAATCTGTGATATGTGACTGGTCCCTCAAAACTTTGATTCTACAGTGGCAATGTTCCTCTGCTCAATGAATTCTACTCTAGAGAGAGGGGACAAGTCTTCTGTGGTCACTGTGCCCTCATATACCACCCACAGATGTCCTGTGCCCTCATTAGAGTGTCACCAACTACCAGCAGGCCAACACGTAAGAGCTGCTGCCGCATGCATCTCTGAAGTACAAAGGTGGGAAGGGACAGTTGTTTATGAGCTGGGCAATGAGAGGATATCCAACTGGGCACAGAGATCCACCATTCAGAGAAGTACTTCATAGAGCCGAACGGGAATCTAGAAGATTGCAGCCATCTTGATACTCTTCTTGGCCACACAAGTATCCAGTACATATATTTGACTCGCCCTGCGTAAAGAAAGGGAAGAATTTAAAGTCAGGATTTCAGATGGAATGATTCATCAGTTTTGTCTGGTGGCTTTACTCCAATGTTTGGGATGCTTTTTCTGCAACAAATGAACTTCGCTGCTCTTTGAAGCTATGTTATACCAAATAGCCACACTCAAAAAAGAATTAATAATCAAGTGTGGTCTTACAACAGTTTCATCACAACATGCGGGTCTTAATCTGTAGAATAAGCTGTCTAATGATCCTTACTTAATGAAAGGTTTTCATGTTGTTTTTTGTTCTATTTTTCAGTACACACCGGAGAAAATGTGTATATTAAAGCAGTAACATTGATACATCTACAGGATAAATATTTAAGTTGCGTTTGCCTTCTCTACTCCATCCCCTCGATGATACTGAAGTCTTGATTACGAGATTAAAAGTAATCTTGATTCTGGCGGAAACTAGATTTTACAAACAAATCCTTGACGACAAGTGTTGCGGTTAAACTCTTCAGTTTTTACCACGGAGACCTATCCCTTGAGTGAAAGCATCCAGAACTTATCTGGGGAAAAATCCATAGGAGAGTGAAAAATATGCAAATAATCAGTGGACGGATACTGATCTTCGTGTCTTTCGTCATTTAGAGGTAAAGAGGTAATAGTGAACCTTGCAACTGCCATACCAATTACTGTGGAAGCCGGATTGGGAGACGTCCAGACCCTTAGCTGGGACAGGAAGCAAGGAGATTGGTCGGTAGTTTTTGAGTATGCTGGGGTCTGCTGTGGGTTTTCTGAGTAGTGGTTTGATTTTGGTGTGTTTCCAAGCATTGGGGAAGGTTGTGGTGGTGATGGAGTAGAGTGGTGAGATCCTGGCCGATCCTTTGGTTTATGAGATTCCGGGATATATATTGATACTGATATTGAAAGTGGGACTTGTAGAGTCCACCATACTCAAAGGTGTCAAAGCACTAACGGAAAACAACCAGTACCACACAGGGAACAGAGAGGGCTCAGACATTAGGGAAGGTGAAGAGGAAAAAGCCATGTTTTCAGCTGTTTTTTTTAAATGACGCAAGAAAGTCAGCTTCGGAAACATGGGCCGGAAGAGGGTTCCTTGGTAGCGGCCGAGAAGGCCCAGCCTTCCTACCCAGCCTCGCGGAATCTAGGAACCTGCACCAGCTTACAAGAGGAGGATCTGAGCAGACAACCCAGGGAATACTAATGGAATATGGAGTTGAGTTGACTTGACTTGAACTATTTTGGTGCAAGGCCAGAAAAACAATACAGACCGCCTTAATGATAATTCTTTTCTTGACAGGAAGCCAGTAGAGGAAGTGGATACCTTTTCTCACCAACACATGCCTTGAAATATTAAGGATGAGACGTGCAGCTGCATTCTGGATAATCTGAAGCTTGTTGACACAGGACGCATTGATGTTGAGGGAGAGTTGCAGTAATCCGGGCATGATGTAATAAGTAGTATAATGACTACTTGGCGCATATTCTCTGGGATATACGGAAAGACCTTTCTCAGAGTCTTGATGTTGAAGAAGCACGTGCTAGTGGTGCAGCTGACCTGAGTGCTGAAGCTCAAGGTGTAGTAAAATATGGCACCCAGGATTTTGGATGATTTCACCGGGGTGGGAAGACACATTCCACCAGCCACCAGATGTTAGACCAGATTCCTGAGTGCCGTAAACCAAAACCTCTGTTTTGTCATCGTTACGTTTGAGAGCGTTGTCTTTCATACATCTACTAATGCTAGACATACAATGACTGAACTTCTCCGCTACAGAGGTAGGGTCATTGGAAATAGACACAATAATTTGAGTATCGTCAGCGTATGACAGTATTTTGAACCTAAAGGAACGCACCAATGCAGCCAAAAGAGCAACTTGCACATTGAAAAGAGTCAGGCTCAGGGATGAGCCCTGAGGAACTCCACAAGGAAGACTGAACGCCTCCGCCTTGGAGCCTCTGCAGCTCAACGCTTGAACTCTATTAGTGGGAAAAGAGGACAGAAACCTAGGAGCAAACCCACCAACCCCAATATCCTGAAGCCGTTGAATGACCCGTGCCAGCCACACAGTAGCAAATGTTGCAGATAGATGAAACATCAGCAAAATGCCCGCTTAGCACCCCCCCATGCTCCCTCCCCCCCCGGTCAATCTGGTGGCAAATATTGTCCACCACCACAGTGAGGGTAAATTCGGTGCTTTGGCCAAACTAAAGCCATTTTGCAAAGGATCAAGAACGTCATGAGCCTCAATGAATTTAACAAGTCCTTAATTAATTATTTTTTGAGGATCTTGGCTGGCAAAGGAAGCTGGGAGATGGGGTGGAAATTTTTAAGATCCTCAGGATCTTCATTAGGTTTTTTTAATAGCGGGGTGACAATTGCTCCCTTCCACGAAGTAGGAAAAAATGGCTTGCAGAATAAGGGCAAACATGTTCTGCAGGACATCAGCAACTGGTTTCAGAGCCAGAGGAAACATTTCAGCAGAGCAGTGATCCAGATTAAACACTCAGCAACAGCTTTCCCTGGTTTGCTGCAAGGAAATGGAAGGGAATTCCATGAGTTGTTTGCCCTGAATGCCTGAACAGGCGCTATCAGGCAGTAATGCACTAACCAGCAGCAAACCAAAAGTGGAATAGATGTTTAAAATGTTGTCTCAAAAATATAGAGCCATGCTGTCACAAAAATTGTGGAAGGAGCTCACCAACAGCTGAGACGGGGTGGACAAATCGTTAGCTTGTAAGATTTTTTTGCAGTTCTAATTTTTTAGTGAAAAAACGCTGCCTTAGGAGATTTACTGTTGAGCTGGTAGCACACCAAATGGTCTTGTGCTTTTATTTTTCTGTTCCTTTTTCCTCCATATCGAGGGTAGCCCTCTACCTACACTCCTGTCTGAGACTGTCCTGTCTAAGTGCTGTGAGTTCAGCCAAAGACAAGGGCACAGAGGGTTTACTTTTAGTCACTATTTTGACCTTGAATGAATCTATACTGTCCAGGGATGTTGTAACTCAAGTTTGAAAACAAGATTCGACAAGGCTGTCTCTGTAAAGGTTAAGCGCAGTGCTTAATTTGTGCTTGTTGTTTCCTGTGCTGAGCACCGGCACTTATTTTTGAGAGTTGGGGCTTATTCTTCTGCCTCAAGCATTTGCTGCGAGAAAAAGATACATATGGGAAAGACCGAGGAAGAGAAAAACGAAAAAGCATCACAATGGGAGAAAGTAGAAAGCTGCAAGATTGAGCTGAAGGGGCAGGAAGTGGCTTTATATGGGTTGAAGAGGCCCAAGACAGCTTCAGGATTATGCCTCCTCAGTCTTCCTTGTTTACACATTTAATTAAAGCAGCCGCGTGTTTAAGAGGAGGGCTTTGGGCATCCGCACCTTTTTATTTACAAATTAAGCACTGGTTAAGCGCCTGTTCTAAGTTAGCCGAAGTTATCTTGCTCATATTTCTACAGACAATGGACTCCAGAGGAGCCCGGCTAACTCTGGACTTGGAATGAGGCAAAGAAATGCTAAATACAACAGCCTGATGGTCCGTCCACCTAAAGGAACGAGCACAGTCAACCGTCGGATTTGCATGGTAGAGAAAATACCATCAAGATTGTGACCAGAGAAATGAGTGGGTATACCAACCCTCTGGGAAAGCAATAGCTTTGACGTCAGTTTCAATAAAGAAGCTGTATCCTTACAGACGGGTCATCAAGATGGAAATTAAAAAAATATATATATATATATATATATATATATATATATATATATATATATATTTGTTCTGAATATTTAATCAAAGATTTTTTACAATAAATAGCTGACGAACAATTTCCGTTTGAGACTTTTTGGATTTTTCTATCTATTTCCCAGCCTAATGTGATCCCTGGGACATTGTGCAGCCGTCCGGTGACTTTCCCTTTTCACTGGGTTTGAACTATATATATATATATATATATATATATATATATATATATATATATATATATATATATATATATATAAAATCTACTGGCAGTCACCGGTAGGTAGTTATAGTTAGGACCATGTTTCCATAGGATACGTTTTTTTTTTACTTGTCTATATCTTTGGCACAGTTTGCCGAATCTTCACAAACTTTTCCAAAAAAAAGAGTTGCAGTGATTCTTGTTGCGCAAGGAAAGTTTAGGGTGATCCGTCAAACGGGGACCAAGAAAAAGGGGCTAAAAAAACATTGTGTTTGCCATGTTAATTTCCATAGTATTCTTCAGACATGACTACAAGCCGAACCACTGGATGGAATTACACCAAATTTGGCAGAAGGCTAGCTGTTAGTATGCAGATCACGCTTTTGCTTATTTGGAGTAAATCTGTTCAGTAGTTTTTGAGAAATTTAAGGAAATATAAATTCGTATATCTCTGGCCGTGAAGTATTCGCGAATAAAGACGAACTTGCGCAGGTAAATGCACAGCTCTGATTGGCTGCCAACACTTCAAATCGGGAAGTGTTGGCAGCCATCTTGGGACTCGGCTTGAGCAGAGTCCCAGAAAAAAAGTAAAAATATAATGAAAGTGGCCAGGGAAGGGACACCCTGACCCCTTAGTACTGGTGGTGGTGGTCGTAGTAGGGGCATTTTTGAAATTATTTTTTTGCTGTGAGCTCGCAAGATTCGCAAACTCGGGGCAAAAATATTTTAAAAACCAAGCACAGGCTCCTGTGCTTTTTTTTTTTTATAGGTCCCCGGGTGGGCCAGGTCCCAGGGCATTACACATTTAGGGCGTGATTCCAAGCTTGGCGGGCGGCGGGAGCCGCCCGCCAAGCGGGAACCGCCAGAAGACCGTACCGCGGTCAAAAGACCGCAGCGGTCATTCTGGGTTTCCCACTGGGCTGGCGGGCGACCGCCAAAAGGCCGCCCGCCAGCCCAGCGGGAAACACCCTTCCACGAGGAAGCCGGCTCCGAATGGAGCCGGCGGAGTGGAAGGGGTGCGACGGGTGCAGTAGCACCCGTCGCGAATTTCAGTGTCTGCTAAGCAGACACTGAAATTCTAAGTGGGGCCCTCTTACGGGGGCCCCACGACACCCCATACCGCCATCCTGTTCCTGGCGGCCGAAACCGCCAGGAACAGGATGACGGTATGGGGGTCGGAATCCCCATGGCGGCGCAGCAAGCTGCGCCGCCATGGAGGATTCCAATGGGCAGCGGAAAGCCGGCGGTACACCGCTGACTTTCCGTTTCTGACCGCGGCTGTACCGCCGCGGTCAGAATGCCCAAAGGAGCACCGCCAGCCTGTTGGCGGTGCTCCCGCGGACCACGGCCCTGGCGGTTTTTACCGCCAGGGTCAGAATGACCGCCTTAGTGTGGGGGGCCTCCCAATCCCCCTCCCACAGCTCCAGGGACCACCACCTCCACTGAGCTTTTATTTTCTATATGTGGGGGTGCTGCGCCCCCCGCACCCCGGAGACCACCACCCCCTGGGGCAACGTGTGAAAAAAGAAAGGGTGTCCACATGGGACCCCCGTGCCTCAGGAACCACCACCCCCGGGGCTATGTCCTGTTGGAGGGGGCTGCGCGGCCTCCCTCGTGGAGCCACTAGTGGCCCTGGGGACCGTCACCCCCGAGGACCAGCTCCTGCTATGTGGGTGCCCACTTCCGGAACATAGATGTTTGCTGTAGCTTGGCTGCAGCGCTGCAGCCAAGCCAAAGCAAACACTTTCGTTTTTGACCGCAGACTTTTAAAGCAGGCCCGCTGTCAAAATCTGAAGTTTCATAGTGTGCAGAGGACAGGGTTTAAATGCTTAAGCAAGCACGGAGCTGCTGTCAAAGCAGCTCCGTGCTTGCTGAAGCAATGGCACTTCAAGGGAAGCCTTAAGACACCCACTCAGACACTCACATAGCCACTCACAGACCCACTCAGACCCTCATGCACTCACTCACAGCCCCAGTCAGACCCTCATGCACCCACTCAGATCCACTGTTACGCACTCTCACACACCCACTCTGACCGCCACACACCCACTGACAAACTGATGCACCCACTCACAGACCCGCGCACATACTGACTCACCCACTAAAAACACTGACGTGTGCACTCACACTGAGACAGCCACTCTTACCCCCAGATACAGCCTTTCACACCCACAGAGGCCACAGCTAACTTCCGCTGTGCATGCGCAAAGTGCAGTGCAGAACATCCGATTGGGTAGTTAAGGGGATTGGCCGCAGGGATTGGCTGCAGGCCAGGAGGCCTTACATGGTGGTGGTTGGATTCACGTATAGCAATTAAAATTAGAAATTCACTGAAAAAATCAAAGGTTACAGGGACATTATAGTTAGGTTTTGAATTTACTCGTACAAAACCATAGCAATTCAGCAGTTATAGCTAGAGTTCTTTCAAGAAACTAAAACTCACACCCTAAGGTAACTAGAACTTGCGCCTTCGCCATGGTTTAATGTGACTATGTGGTTTAATCTGTGCACGTTTAAGACATGTGTAGCTACCGAGTTTATTGTGAGGGGATTTTTTATCTGAAACAAGTGTGGCACAACCACCCACTGCACAGAATGTTTTCCTTCCTTTATTTGTAGTCAGCAGCGAGGTAAAAGGAAAACACGAGATGCAATAACGTATCTCGAAATTGCACTAATTCTGCTGCCACATTAGGGCATGCCCACTTTATTGCTAGTAACCTATAAAAGAGCGTTTCTTTTGTAGTGAATTATGCATTTCTTATTGTAAGGAAACATTTAGAAAAATAAATAAATGACAAGCTAGGATGAAGGGAACATGTTCTCTCTGCGTTGGGCATTTAAATTCAGCGGTGCATTAGAACATTACAGTCAATCTCTTCAAAATTTGTAGAGGTGCACTAAATTATGGCAGCAGGTGGTAGCAGTGTAAGTGCAATTGTGCCTCTACTAAGCATCACTGAAGCCACCTCCCAGACATTTAACTTTTTGGGGCTACGCACAGGCCCTTCCGCCACTTGCCTGTCACCACATAACTGCAGGGGACACTTAAGACATGCCTGCAGAGGACTGATACCACATAACTGCAGGGGACTGCTTACCACCCGGTTACATCACTCAGTATAAAAGAACAAGCCATAAGGGAACATGCACTTGCGTGAGTGGACTTACATTTTAATTGCTTTATTATTTTTAAAAGTAGTTAAAAGAATTAAAAAATGCAACTTATTGACAAGTACTGTGACTTTCGCAGAACCAAAATGCAGTATGTTGAATAAAAGGAGTTTCCACCATTTTTGGTATGAACGTTACTTTTATCGTTATTTACAATGCAATTTATTTGACTGCGCACTATGAACGGAGGCGCCCAATATAATTATAAATAACAGATTTTTTTGTATCGAAATAGAATGGCACGTTTTCAGGAGAGCAGCTATATATCAGAGAAATCCGGCCGAAAGCTTGAGTGGCGTCACAGGCGCTGTGAGTGTTTGCCCCTGAAAGATATTAATTGTAACAAGTAAATCAGTTAGAAATGTCAAAACTTCAAGCAGTTTAAAATATTAATTCAAGGCAAGCACCGCGGTCACTGCCAGGCGGCGGATCGAATGCATTAGAATAACAATTTACCACATCTCCTTTATCAGCTACCCAGGAATGTTACACCGCTCAGACGTGCTCAAAGAAAAGGACCCTAATATAAACATCAGGTTGCACGAGAGGCCTGGTGAGGTCACTGTCTGGGGGAACATTAGCAGACCGAACGTGAACTTTTCAACCTGCTGGTCGCAGACAGGCCTGGGGCGCAGTCTGCTGCTGAGGTCTCTGCTGTTCCCAGAGGCTGACGTCACCGGGGAGTGTTCGAGAATAATTCACGTCCGCAGGGAGAAGGGGGGAGGGCACAATGAGGCAGTGTCCTGGCATTCCCAGACGCATGTGAATCAGCGCAAAGAGCGCCTTGGGTCTTTCCAAGCACAACTCCCCAACGAATGAAAGGGTGGAGCGGCCGGTGATTTGTCACACACGTCTGGGGCTTTTTAAAAACATCATTTTAACCTCGTGACTGCACACACACACCAGATTACAGATTGGTACATGGTTATGATGTTGCAGTCAACAATAGGCGGTGATGGTATTTTTTTTGCATTCTAAAGCACAAACCATGCTTGAGAAGACATAAAGCAGGAAAGCAAAGCTTTTCTTGAAGAAGAAGGCGTCTTCCTCTCGGAAGTTTATGATCTTTGGGACTTAATTGATCGCACGCATCTACCGGTATTTTCTATTCGTACTGCATGCTGCTTCACTTCACCACCATGTTATTGTTCCCTCTCCCCCAAATCACTCTAAGGCTTTAAATGCCTTAAAAACAACAAAAAATATTCCACCAAATGATTCACAAATAGTAGCAAGAGCAAATGAGTACTTTGCATTCACAATGTTTTAAAAAATAATCTTGATAATCAAGGTGCACCACATCAGGGATTAGCTACTACACTCCCCATTACAAGAAGCTGTAAACTACAACTGCTATTGTAGCAACAATTATATGAACATATGGTGGAATGGACACTATGGACATAAATTTATACACTATGGCCCCCATTACGAGTTTGGCAGGTGGCAGAGGCCGCCCGCTAATCTCGTTCCTCCATCAGGCCGCCTGTGTGGCCTGAACACCGCCAGCCCTGCGGTGAACAGGACTTTAACATTGACGCTGGCTCCTAATGGATGTGGTGGTGTGGCGGGTGCAGCAGCACCCGTCGTGCTTTCCACAGCCCGTAATTCGGGCAGTGGAATGTGCAACAAGGCTGTCCATGGGGGCCCCTGCACTGCCCATGCCAAGTGCAGGGGCCCCCATGGGGCCCCCGGCACTCCCTTTCTGCCAGCCTTTGCAGGGTGGGGCTATCATCATGCAAAGGCTGGCGGAATGGGGACTCATAATACCCTGATTACAACCGCCAAGACCGCCAGGCTGTCGACTGGCGGCAACCTGCCAGTGCCAGCGGTCTCACCGTGGTGCTTTCGTCACAGTTGTAATGTCGCGGTCGGACGCCACTTTGGCGGCGGTCCGACCGTGACCCTGACAGTCTGGTGACCGCCAGAGTAATAATGGGGGCCTGTGTGTGCCCATAGTTCTTATAAGGCAATCCAAAAAGAATTCGGTAGTCGTTATTTTGATTTCTTTAATATTTATTTCATATTCCAAATAAAATCAGCCTAGCAAGCATGTTTCAGGCCGTTTCGACATAAACTTCGGAAGGGCGCTTTTAGGACTTGAACAAATATGTTAAAAATTACAGCTAAAATCAGTTGCTAAAGTTAAAATCAGATCAACATCAAAATGTTTATCCTCTACCAAACAAAATATACACCATAGTGAAACATAATCGGGATGTCTGTTAGCCCAAATGTATAGTAGCTGAGAGGAACCCCAATAAGTGACATTGAAAATTATTCATAGAATTGAGTACACATTATTGTATGTTACAAGGAATTTAAATTTACATTTCTCATCAATGTTCAAGGCCATAATATAGTTCTCAAAACAATATAATTACCATAAATCTCTACATCAAAAAGTTTCAGGTGCTATCACAATAACACATGTAAACCCAAACTCCTTACACATCTAGAATGCAACCCGTATAGGCATGTGAGGCACTGTCTACCAATTTGACTTGTGTGAACGTCTCTTTATCAGAGAATGCTGCACTGGGATATAGATATCAGTCCAATACAGCACCTGTGGCATGGACAAAAACCAAGGCACCCCTTTCAGCAAGGGACACTGGAACACACCTGCTCCCCATGCCCATCATGTATTCCCGTGCATGCTGCTCTGCAAACCTTGGCTACATGCAATGCTGATCAGGAGAGGCTGCATTGGCTTTCAAAGTTCCATCTACTTCTCAGGAGGGTGCAAAGGAGCACACAGGGAAAAGGTCTATGAAAGAACTATTTGCACACCAAGCATTGTTTGAAGGTGTGCAGCATTTTATATTACCTTTGTTCTTACCTACTCACCCGCTACAGAGATCCCACCTTCAGCTCTCATCATCCTTTTTGTCTCTAGTAGACCACTCTGGCATTACAGCCTTTGGCTGGGGACTAGTTCGTCTCACCATCACTAGTATTTACTGTGCAATAGTCCTCTTTGAATCTTGCCTTGGATTGAAGGTCTTGTGTGGAATTCCAGGTCGCTCAATGTTTCCAAGTCCAAGCGTGAGTAGCTCATCCAGTCCAGGGTTTTGCTTTTCATTCTAGAACTTGCAGTCTTGTTTATCCCATTCAAAATGAAGTGTCTGAGTGCAAACCAAAAACTGGACTGGATGAGATGCTTATGCATGGACCTGGGAAACATGAGAGAAACTTGTTCATGGAATGAATGTTGATTCATATATAAAGCATACAGCGAATTACATTACATGTATGTGCATCCACTCTTCCTACATAAATCAACTAAGGTGCAGGAAGATATATATTTCCTGTGACAACACTGTGTGGTACAGAGGGAAAGCTGCAATTTGAGCCCAGTTGCTTGGTTGCAATATTTTCACTCAGATCACATCTCACCCCTGCTTTCTACAACGTCTATATTTTATTGTTAGTAAATCAGCCTTCCATCGATTGAACAAGTAATGAATCCGAATAAGAACATATTCCCAAGGTCGCCAGGTCTAGGACTCTTTAGAACTAGGGTTACTTTCTGCAGTGTCTAATTGCTACCTATATTTCAACTCTCAAGAGTTGCCTACTTGTTACTTTTGGGATTGGGGAGGGGAAGGGCTCCCTGTCCAGCCACACCACACATTATTGTAATGTTCGAAAATGGGTTATTGGTAAGGACAAGTAAGTGCCTACACTTAGCAATAGGCCACTAACCTCCAGTTAGGTCCAGTTATGTCTCAGTAAATTAAACCCAGCTCAACCCTTGGTAGCTTGGCAACGAGCGACAAGGCTTAACTTAGGAGACAAAGTGTAAAGCATTCAAATATCACAATAGAAATAAAAACACAGGAAAAAGTTTAAAAATCCCAAATCAATTTATTAAAATAGGAAATATTTGTAGCTTTAAAATGACACCAAAACAAATAAAATCGGATAAGGGGAACCGGAGATATGAATTTTTAAAGAATTATTGGTTTCTAGTGCATAGAAACAAAAAGAGCCAATCTGGTCATCTGATCGCACCTCGACCGGGGCAAAGTCAAAGTTTAAGGCCAACCGCGATGGAGCCCGGCTCAGCTACAGCCCGCAGGAGGCCTCGGTCAAAAGTTTACCTTAGGACGTAGTCATTTTTCTGGAGATTTTCTTCAGCAGGACGAACCTGCCAGTCCAATCCGACCTCCTGGAACTCTTCCTCGGATACGTGTCGCGGGAGCCCTCCATGGAGATTTTTACCTTCAGACTTAGTCGTTTTTTGGAGGTGAAAATCCTTCGACCAGGGCAAACCTGAATCTTGATCCGATGTCCTTGGAGCCCTCTTCGTATACACTGCCTGGGAGGTCCCGGTCAACTTCCTACGTTAGGACGTAGTAACTTTTTTGGAGAGTTTCTTCACCGGGATGAACCTGCAAGTCAGGCCGGGTTGCAGTTGAGGCAAGCCGGCTAGAGTTGCCGCAGCGGGTCGGTCCCTCTATGGAGCTTTTTTTCAAAAGTTCTCCAAACTTCTCCAAACTTCTAGATCTTCTTCCAGATGTTCTTTTAAGGTCCTTTTTAGGTCCATAGTTCACCCCAAGGTTCCAGAAGCTCTGAGATGCTCCTTGAGGATGCGGACTACAACTCCCAGACTGCACCTGGTGCAAACTCCTTTTTGGCCACTAGACAGTGGTCAACTCGTTGGTTTCTTCAGGAGTTGGTGCAGGGGACTCTGGTTAGCAAGTTTTCACTTGTAGCAAACAGGGAGTCCCTCCTTGAACCAGTTGAAGTCAGGCAAAGTCCTTCTTGTGGTGAAGCTCAAGTGTGCAGCTGGTGCAGTCCTCCAGAGTGCAGTGTCCAGGTGCAGGTCAGGGGTCCAGCAGGGCAGTCCTTCTTCTTCTGTAGTTCTTCCTGGTAGGGATCTGGTAGGGAACTGAGGTGTGGGTTCAGGTCTGCCAGTTTTATCCTTGCTCCTGGGAGAAAAACAGGGGGGTCCTGGTTCTCCAATCAGGGGCAGGGTCCTTCCCCCTGTGATGACCACTTCCTGGGAAGTGAGGTAAAAATCAATCCCAGGGAGCAACATTCCTCAAAAATCCATCATGGCTGAAAGTGATTTTTGGAGGTTACATCTGGGTGAGCCTACCCACTGGTGTGGCTAAAATCCTAAACGCACCCCTCTCCTGCCCTCTCCTAATCTAATCAAGGGGGCACCTAATTGTCTGGGTTTGCAGGATGTGAGGGTGTTGCTGGGTTGCTCCAAATGTCCTTCTCTGCCTTTGAAGACCAGTTTGGCAGCCCTCCCCCTTCCTGCTTCCCCATCTGCTGAGGGGAGATCTCCTCCCCTAGGCACATCTCTTTGTGCTGAGCCAAGCCACTTCACACCTCATCAAGGCAGCCTGGCCAGGCTGCCAGAGGCTGGCCAATCAGAGCACAGCAGAAAAAACACTGCAGGGCTGAAGTTGGCAACCTTTCAGGTAAAGTTTAAAACTCTTTACCTGAACAAGTTATATTAAATCCAACAACTGGAAGTTGTGGGATTTATTATAATAATTAATTTGATACCAAACTTCTGGTATCTGTTACTTAAGGGGATTTTTAAAATTAAAATAAAGTCTCCCCATTCTAGCCTATGGAGGCCATTCACTACAATGAGGGAAAAACAAATTTGGCTGTTTTACCTCACCAGGGCTTATAAAACTATTTTGATAAGGTCACTGCTTATAGTTACATGGCACCCAGCCCTAGGGGCACATAGGGCACACCTTAGGGGTGACTTATATGTAAAAATAAGGTTGTTTAAGGCTTTGGAACTACTTTTAATTCCAAAGTCGAATTTGCATGTAACTTTAATTTAAAAGCAGCCAGCAAGGCAGGCCTGCCTTTAAAATGACACCGGGCACCCCAGCAGTGCACCTATGGGTGCACTACCTATGCTGGGGTCCCTAAACCTACATGCTCTACTATATACTAGGGACTTATAGGTAGGTTGACTTAGCCAATTATAATTAGCCTAATTTGCACCATCAGAGTCAGGAAAACACCAGCAAAAAGTGGAAAATGGGGGCAAAAAGTTAGAGGGCCTCTGCAATCAGCCCTGTTCTCTCACATGTAGGAAGTACTGGAAGACAGAAAAGGAGGTGAAGTGAAACTGCTTTGTCTCCCTGGCTCACCACATACCAAGACCTGGATGTGTATGCCATAGTCGTACCCCACCTTGGGTGCATGGGTTGAGGCATCAATTTATTCTGTTTTTCTCTCTTTATTGCTCTCTTCTATACTTTTTTCTTTTCACCTTCTACTTATCTTTTTCTTTATGACATGTCTCCTTCTATTTCTTTCTCTTCCATTTTCTTCCTTCAAATACCTTTTATTTCATTTTCTCAATTCTTCCTCTATTTCTCTTCTTTTATGTATTACCCTTCCTTTCTTCTTCTCCCTTCTTGTGCTCCTTTTTGTTTCTTTATTTTTGCTTACTCTTTATCTCCCTCATTCCCTTTTCTTTTCTTTCATTCCTTTCACTCTTTTTTCTTAGTCCCCTCTCCTTTCCATTAGTTTACTTCTTTTCGTGCCCTTTCTTTCATGGTTTATTTCTTCTCCCCCTGTCTTTCTCACCATCATCCTATTTCCTTATTACTTTTCGTATATTTCTGCTGTTGCTCTCCTTTCTTTAATTATTTATTTTTATCTTTGTTAAGCTTTCTTTCTCTGCTTTTAGTGTACTTTTTTGCATTCTTTCTTGTCTGTATTTTTACTCTCATTCCTTCACTCATTCTATCCTTACTGTTTCTCTCTTTCTCTCATTTCTTTACTTTTTCTTCATTCCTTTTGTATTTCTTTTTATTTCATCTCCTTCTTTATGTCTCTTTATTTCTTCCTCTCCTATGTTTTTTATTTCTATTTCTCAATTCCGTTTCTCATCTTTTTCTTACTTACTCTCCTTTGTTTCTATCTTCCTTATTCATTCAATTTTTTTCTTCTCATCTTTTTCCTTTCTTGTTTTCCTTTCTAAGCATGTTAAAGCGATCTCATGATTCATTATTTGTGTGTCATGACTGCCCAGAAGTTTACATTTTCGGGGTGACCATATAGATGTGTTTACTTGTAGACAGGAATGTAATCTACCTGTGCTTTACAAAATCTGTTATCACTAATGTTCTTTGAATAGATACAATGTATATATTAAAAATATACCTTTCTGATTTGCTTGTTTGTGGATATCAATCAATGGACATCATGGCAATTAGACAGTGAAGAAAGGGGAACTCTTTCCAGCTCTCATACTGAGAGTAGGGTCTTCCTATCAATTCCATACCAATTAGACCACACATCATTATGAGGGTCCACATCGCAGAATAATTAATAAACAAGAGCAAAGGAACATTAGGGATTCCTGGGTTCCTCACACGTAAATATTTTGATTTACAACTCTTGTGCTCTGAATGCTATACGCTCACTAGAACAGGACTGGTACACTTCATGGGCACTGTTTAAGTTACTTGGCCTCTAAGTTATTTTATCCAATCCCTATATTAGCCAGTAGCTTGTGATCGTTTTCAGGATCTGAAGTAGCTCTCACTTAAGGACAGGTTGGAGACTTTGGGGGTGACATACTAAACCAGGTGGCGGGAAAGGAGTCACACTTTCTGTTCATTCAGTCTTCATTCTCTGTGCACAGATTTGCAGGAACTGTCAGTTCTCCTTTAATACACAAGCACACACCCTTTGGCAAATCTGTATACACAACATATCTCCATTATCAAGCCATAAAACATTTTCAGTATAAAGCAAGGAAACCCATGGCTCTGTCACTCATTTGTAGGTCGAAGCCTACCAGACAGCAGAGCTGTCTGTTTGCTAAAGACATCGTGGGGCTGTTTGGAAAGTTGACCTAGGAATACTTTCCAGCTTGAGTTAGTTTATTCTGTGAAGCTTTGCCTGTTTGCAGCAAATGTAACAAGATTTACTCTTATCTTGTCACATTTGCTGTGCATTTAAAGCCAGACATCAAATGTCAGGATCTGTATATGAAGTAAGCTTGGGGTTACTTCTCTGACTTCAAAGTGAGAGGCTTTATCAGACAATCTGGGGACGTAAAAGGGGGTCATTTTTTCCCTTTGATTCTGTGTAGGGTTTTCTTGTCTTTTTAATTTTCTCTCCCTGCCTCTGTTGCAGCTTCTGTCTTTTGCTAGTGCCATGCCACCTTTGGGTACAGTGCGCTCTACAATTTTATTTTACTTACTAAAAGCTTTTTTTTCTAGCACACAACAACATTTAAAAGTCTGTAGGTGAACTATGCAAATATTTCAAAATATTAGAATTAGGAAAGCACAAATGAAGCACTCTTTTTGCAATTCTGAAGTGTGATGGAAACAAGTATTTGAATACAATCAAAACAAAATCAACTAGGTGATGCCATTTCCACATATTATTGTTTGAGGGCTGTATAGTTTTATCTGTAAAAGTGTATGTTTCTGCAATTGTGATGGGAATTTCAATTGAAAATGTATAGTCTATAATGGCAGTGCACTACCACACCATGCATATTCCACTCTATGCCACTGCACTCTACGACACTCTACTCCACTGTACACTGCTTTACTCCACTCCACACCACACCACACCACACCACTATACTCTATGCCGCTCTACTCCTCTCCACTCTATGCCACGCCACTCTCCTCTACCTTATGCCATTCTACTCAACTCCACTCTACTTCACTCTATGCTAATCCACTCTATGCCACTCCCTGCCACTCTAATCCACTATATGACCCTCCCCTCTACAACTCTCATTGACACGCCATTCTATACCACTGCACTCCATGACACTCTATGCCACTCACGCCACTTCACTGTACAACATTCTACTCCGCTCTACAAAACTTCACTCTACAGCACTTTATGCCACTACACTCTACTATACTCCACACCAGTTTACTCCAATCTACAACACTCCATGCTACGCCACTCCACTCTATGATACTTTACTCCATTCTACTCCACTCTATGTCACCCAACTTCACTCCACTCTACAACACTTTACTCCACTGTAAGACAGCTAACTCCACTCTATGCTATGCCACTTTATGCCCCTCTACTCAGTTCCACTCTACTCCACTCTTTGCCACTCCACTCTATGCCACTCTGTTTCCACTCTGTCCATCGCTAGGACACTCTACACCACTCCATGCCACTCCACTCTACTCTATGCTATGCCACTCCACTCTACAACAGTTTACTCCACTCTACGACATGCTATGTCCTTCCACTCTACAACATTATACTCCACAATATGCTCCTCCAATCTATACCCCTTCGCTCTACACTCCATTGACTCTACAACCCTACACTCTATGACATTCCACATCACTGTATAACACTCAAAGACATTCTATGCCACTCTACTACACTGTACACCACTCTACACTGCACCACTCCATGATTTTCCACAACACTCTATACCACTCACTCTACACCACTCTGCTACATACTCCTCCGCTATAGTTAATCTACTCTATGCCACTCTACTTTACTCCACTCTAGGCCACTCTACTCTGTCCATGCCACACTACTCTACGACACTCCACTCTACTCTTCTCTATGACACAATACTGTCCTCCACTGTACGATACTCAACACTCAACATTACTCCACTTTATACCATTCTACTCTACTTTACTCCACTCTATGATGCTCTTCACCAGTCTACGCTATGCCACTCCACTCTACTCCACTCTGTATCACTACGCTCAATGCCACTCTTGTAGGAGGCTGGCTCGCTATATAGGCCCTCATTATGAAACTGGCGGCCAACACCGCCGAACGCCATGCTGACGGCCAACAAAAGATCACCAGTGGCGGTGGATGGCATACCGCCGTATAAAGATGCCAAAAATGAAAATCGCCAAATATTGCCAACCTCCACCCACCACCAGGGCCAATGACGGCAGAAACACAGGACACCTCACCCGCCAGCACCACGCATACAAACCCCCCACCCACCAAATAATTATGCACAAATCAGCTCGGTGGACAATGAAAGAAGAACGACCATTGGCGGTACCAAGCGCCGCAGTCAGCAATGGGAACCGCCAACAGCAAATGCACACATTGGCAGATTTGAAAAGCACACACCTGACACACATCCACACCACTATAAAACACACACACACCCCACAATCCTCTTCTACGCCAGTAGCACAACACATATTGACACCCCAACACGCATACACTGAACAAACCATCACACAAGTCACACACACAAAATCACCACTAAAACACAAACACTGCACACCCACCATCACAAACCACACTCCCAACCACACAACAGCACCGTCACCAACTCACCTACAACACACACCATGGCACCCCCTAAGCACCCCCGCTTCACCGACAGGGAGCTAAGGACCATGGTGGGCGAGATACTCAGGTTCCAGCCACAGCTATTCGGGGCACAGGTGCAGCAGACGCCCTTGGCCAGGAAGATGGAGCAATGGCAGAGGATCGTCAACAAGGTCAATGCAGTGGGAACCCATCCACGCACAAGGGATGACATCAGGAAGAGATGGAACGACCTGCAGAGGAAGGTGTGTTCCATGGCATCACAACACAACATTGCGGTACAGAAGACTGGTGGTGGTCCCCCACCTCCTCCCCCTGAGTACACAGAATGGGAGGAGAAGGTCTTGGCTATGCTGCACCCAGAGGGCCTCACTGGACTCACTGGAGGACTGGACTCGGGTGAGTCAATGATAATACCCTGACAGTCACCACACCTGTAATGCATGTATTACCCCATCCCTTCCACTACCACCATGCCCCCATCACTACTCAGACCACAACACCCAGACACTCCTATCCATGTGTCTAGCATGCCCACAACCCCCATACAAATCACTATCCAGCCCCCTGTGCACATTCACCAACCCATGCATGTAATGTCAGGAGCACTACAACACCCAGAATGCACCCCCACCCCCTCACTAAATGCTTCAAAAAGAGCACAAAGGGATCCTGCATGCTACTACATGGGAATGTAACCACCAGTCACTGCCGAGCAGTGCTGCAAGGGACAAGAACGTGGAGGACACCCACATCTCTATTCTCTCACATATAGGTACCACCACCCATGCACCCTGGACGGAGACGTCAAGGGGTGCCAGTCCTCCACCTGAAGATGAAGGCCCCACTCAGGAGGGTGCAGAGGGATGTCTGGGCAGAGAGGAAATCCCTGGCCCATCCCACATTCCTGGACAGTCACCTTCCGGAAGCCCTACCCAGGACACCACTGACAGCCCTTCCACTCAGCCACCACCATTAGCTCTGGCCCAACGCCCCCACACCAGTGTCTCCAGGCCACGGACTGGCTGCCCATATGTACAGAGGCCCATGTCTCCACCCACAACCAGGCAGGATGATGAAGGGCCGAGTGCAAGTGGGACTGCCAGACCTGTGCACGGAATACAGGCACAGGGGGCTAGGGCCAGTGGGAGGGTATCAGTGGCCCAGGGGGTGGCCCAAGGAGGGATGCTGCTGCCCAGGAGGTCATTGCTGAGGTCCTGGGAGCATACCACAATTTCCAGGAAAGGATGGGCCAGATCCTGGCCACGTTGGAGTAGAATCAGAGGCTGCAGGTAGCACACCATCAGAAGGCCATGGAGCAATGGAAACAGCTCAATGCCACCATGGCCTCCATTGCAGGGGTGCTGCAGCACCAGACCAACATCCAGCCTGCATCCTCCACCCACCTGCAGGCCCCTCACACTAGCCAGGACACTGCCCTGCCATCAACATCTGCAGCAGCTACTGGAGTGGTGGCACTTCCAGAAGACTCACAGGACACCAGCACCCCTTCCCCTGCAGCCCAGGTACCCCCTCGCAAACGTGGCCTCAGACCCAGACATCCCAGTCAAACACCAGCCAAGACCAAGCCCTCCACCAGGAATTGACTGTGTCCTGAACTGTCTCCTTTGTGTGCCACTGAGATACCTTGTTGACATGCCACTGCCATTTCACCATAATCCAATGGCCCCATGGACTTTGCCCCTGTGCTACCAACAGCTGTGGAAATGTACCTGAGGATATTGTTCACCATGTGCCCACTCCCTTCCACTGTCCCATCACTCATGTATGTTTTATCTTCAAATATATACAATTGTACACACAAAAAAGTTGTCCTCATTTAATGTCAGCAAGCAAATGTTAATGTGTATGTATTAGCCAGTTTCCATCATAATACCGCTTTAATTGCATGAAGGGATCTAACAGACTGTCGTGTTTGAAGTATGTCACACTGTACATTCCATTGCTGTAACACACATCTGTTTCTTCATTCATAAAGTAGCAACATCACTGGTAAGGGACACCACAGCACTTAGTACATAAGTCTCCCAGAAACAATGCAGGAAACCCATTTGCAGAATAGGAAATGTACCTCAGAGTCACTGGAAGTACAGCCGGATTAGCTGGGTTCTGGAGTTGATGTCTTCCCTCTCTTCTTCTTCATCACTCTCATCCATCCTCTGAGGTGGCAGGGGTAGTTGGACAGCATCCTCCTCTTCCAGAACTGGGATAGCTTTTCTCACAGCCAAGTTGTGTAGCATGCAGCAGGTCACCACTATCTGACACACCTTGTCAGGGCCATAGCACAGGGATCCTTCAGAGAGATGCAGGCAATGAAATCTTGCCTTCAGGAGTACTATGGTCCGCTCTATCACCCTCCTAGTGCGGCCATGTGCTTCATTATAATGGAGTTCAGCATCTGTCCTGGGATTTCTCACAGGTGTCAGGAGCCTTTGCATGTTTGGGTAGCCAGAATCCCCTGGAAAAGTGGGTGAAAGAAGGCTAATACACATACTTACTACTTGCATGCAGCCTGCCTGTCAGGAATGTCACTAGTACAGTGTCATACACACTCACCTATGAGCCAAGCTCTGTCCCCCTGTAGTTGTGTCATCATGTGTGGCACACTGCTGTTTCTCAGGACATAGGAATCATGGACTGATCCTGCGAACCTTGCATTGACATGAGAAATGTACTGATCAGCAGAACACACCAATTGGACATTCATGAGTGAAAGTTTTTACGATTTCTGAACACCTGTTCATTTACTCTTGGGGGTATGAGGGCTATGTGGGTACCATCAATGGCACCTATTACATGGCGGATATTTGCAAAAGCATATAATCCTGATTTGATGGTGGTGAGATCAGCCCTTTGAGGGAACTGGACATAACTTTGCAGGTGTTGCACAAATTCATTCAAAAAGTTTGACAGGATGTGGCTGAACATTGGCTAAGAAACACCGGCAGCCATGCCCACTGCCACTTGGAATGAGCCTGTGGCTAAAACAATGTAGCACAGATAGTACCTGCACAGTTGTAGGTATGGCATAGGGATTCCTATTTGCTGGCATCAGAACAGGCTCCATTTGTGCACAGAGTTCCAGGATTGTGGCTCGATTCAGGCCGTAAGTAATGATGATGTGACGTTCCTCCTTGGTGGCCAGATCTACCAGGGGTCTGTAAACAGATGGGGTCCTCCCTCGCCACATGGGTCTGTACCTATGGGGGAGGAAGAGAAACACATTGAGTTGCGACATACACTTCCATAACAAGGTCCCACTATTCATGTTGTACATGCAACACAATTGCCCCTCACACAGACACAAAGAACATGTTAATCCTGTCAGGGCAATGTGTGGTGAGGTGTGTATGTTTTATTGCATCACAGTGTAGGCACAATTCCCAACATGATTCCATGAGGAGGACCAGTAATCATAACAGTACTCGACGAAGGGGAGATGGAATGGAGCAATGGACTAGGACCCCGGCCAGACTATGAAGGCGTGGTGAATGTAAAATGGCATCCCCCTGCCCTACAGGTAGTGTAGTGTAGGAAGTGACCTCATTCCCCTGGTGTTAGTCGTCATGGCGGTAGGCGGTGTTCACCGCCGTGCACCTGATCATTGGATAACATTGTTGCCAATGGGGAAGCAGGGCCAATCATGATCACCGCCGTCTGTGACGGTGCACACCGCTGCGGTATATACCGCCATTTTGCCATGCCCTTGCCACTTGACTCCTGCAGCTCGAGTAGGGAAGAACTCCACTGCGTGTGCTGCTGTGTCCTGACTCTGGTCCTTGAATTGGCACGTGCTACAGGGGAACATGCCCCGGCATTCATCACGGAGGAGCTGGAGAAGCTGGTGGATGGGGTCCTTCCTCTGTATGCAAAGCTGTATGGGTGACCACAAGAACAGGTGAGTTACTATTTGTCCTCCTTGAATGTGTGTGAATGTGGCGGATGATTGTAGGCATTTTTGTTGGCTGTGTGAATGCTTACCTGTTGTGTGTCTGGCAGTTTTGGGCTTGGCTATTGTATATATGTATGTCTCCATGGGCTATGTCAGGTTGGACTGGCATGGCATTTGTGTATGGGGCACCCACACTGGCATCTGTTTCTTTACTCTGTGTTTCCCATGCAGGTCAGCACCCTTCAGAAGAAAGGATTATGGCAAGCCATCGCCATGGAAGTGTGGACCCTGGGGGTCTACAACCATCAGAGCACCCACTGCAGGAAGCGGTGGGAGGACCTGAGGCGCTGGGCCCGGAAGACCGGAGAGGCCCAGCTGGGGACAGCCTCCCAACGAGGGAGGGGTGCACGTCGGACCCTAACCACCCTAATGGCCCGCATTCTGGCAGTGGCCTATCCAGATTTGGATGGGCGCTTGAAGGCAGCACAGCAGCCACAAGGGGGTGAGTACCAACACTATTGTGATGCTACAATGAAGAGTGAAGTTAATTGGTATGGGGTGCATGCATTGTGGTGCCAGCCCATAGACAGGTGTGTCCCTGCAGTCCTGCCTCCCCTCTACATCCCTGGGATAGTGTCCTTAGGTAGTTATGGCTGGGAATGTAGGCCTGTGAGGGGTCCCCTGTTTGGGCTATTGGTTTAATGTGGCCTCATGGATTTGCAGATTTGTTGTCTTGGCACGGTCTCTCATTGTTTCCTATTGCAAAGTGTAGTAGATTAGAGGGCCAGGATGGTAATGCAGTGTACTATGGGATCATGCCTACCAGTCAGGGGCACATTCATATCATATATTGTGTCTGCTGAGGGTTGGTGCCTGAGATGGGTGGGAGTGTATGTGTTCCAACATGAATATTTTTCCTGGATTTGACATATTTCTTTGTTCTTTTGTCTCCCCCCTCTGTGCTCTTGTGTCCTTGTGTGCATTAGCATCATCTGTCGAGGGAGCTGAGGCACCGGCGAGTGGGGATGCTGCAGCCCACGGGACCCACGAGGCAGAATCCACCAACGCCAAGGGGACCAGTGGGTTAAAGGGCGAGGGGAGTACCACGGGGAAGGGGACTACCACTGAAGGTAGTGACTCCGACTCCTCCTCCGATGGCAGTTCCCTGGTGGTGGGGGACCCTACTGGGCCCACCCATTCTTTGCCTTTTTCCGCCACCCTCCATACCATCACTGCCCTCCAAGTAGCTCCTCACCAAGTTGCCCGTGCCCGCTCACCCAGGAGGGTGGGTGTCTCCTTCGCCCCCGGCACCTCTTCTCCTGGCCCAGTCAGCCTTGCTGCTCTCACTGAGGAGGCTATTGACCTCCTGAGAACCATCTCTGTAGGGCAGACAACCATCGTGAATGTCATCCAGGGGTTGGCATCCCAGAAACAGCAATGCAATGCATTCCTGAAAGGCATTCACTGTGCCATGTCTGGCCTACAGAGATCTTTTCAGGCTCTGGCCTCCTTTGTGATGGCAGCCAGTGTCCCTTGTCTTTCCCTCCCCCCTCCCACCACCTCTACCCTTTCCAGCACCCCACTCCCTTCACCCATAACAAGCACACATACAGACAGCCATGCACCCAAATCATCACACATGAAGCACACTGAGAAACAGAAGCACCACACGTCCCACCACATGCAGGTACATACCCAACATACCAAAGCAGACACACCAACATCCACCTCCCCCACTGTGTCCACCCACCCTCCTTCCAGAACAAACGCTCACACTCATCCACTCCACATACATCCAACACAGATAAGCATACTAAACAGGCACCTGCATCCACGTCCAGCACACCCACACCTCGTACCACCACACCCTCTACCTCCACTCCCAAACCTGTCTCCAAAACCCCTCCTGCTGCACCTAGAAAGCTTTTCCTTTCCCATGTTGACCTGTTTGAACCCACTGGCCTATCCCGTCTTATTCCTAAATGTTCCCTTGGCCTCACCAAGACTACTCCTTCCTCTTCAAACTCCTCCCCAGTCTGCCCTTCCCATTCCCGTGCCCCTTCCCCAGGGAGGAAGAAGGCCTGTGTTGCCCCTGGTCCCTCTGCCAGCCCCCGGTCCAGGCCCACTCCTCTTCTTTCCAAGGCAAGCCGAAACCCTCTCCACCTCCAGAACCTACACCCAAGACCCCCCTTTCCAAACCTCGGTCCCCACACCCACCACCTCCCACCCGTCATCCCTGAGGTGCCTGGCTGCCCCATTGATGCCCCTTTCTCAGTGAAGGATTTTTACATCGTAAGAGTTAAGAGTGGCCTATAATTGCCCTTCCGGGACTTGTATATGGACTGGCTTATGGCCTTGTTTGAACATTTATTTTTATTCCTGTTCAAGTAAATTTTAGTGCCCAGCAGACCTGTGTGGTCTGCACAGGTGTGTGCATTGATGCAGGTATTTGTTGGCTTGTGTCTGGTAAGTACATTTTGCTACTGTATGTATGGCTTGGGGTGTTTTTAGGGGTTGGGTGTGCGTTGCGGTGTGGGTGGGGTGGGTCGGTCTGTAATTGTGCCCTTTCCTCCCATGTGTGCTAGGCGGTCTTTATCGCCAGGTTCAAAATGACCACCATAGTGTACGAAAATGACGTGCATTGTGTAGAGAGTCCAAGCAACCCCACCCCTGGTATCCCGAGGTAAAACTAGATCACCTAATGTTCTATTATTGTGGTAGTGTGGGCGAGCAGTTAGGCTAATTCAGGAGTCATGCTACCTGTTTAGAAGGGGCCAGGGTATTTACAGTTCGAAACCACATCATGTTCCAGGCAAAAAGTAGGGGGCTAACCATGTCAAAAGAGGCACTTTCTCACATTACGCCGTCCCCAAACGAAAGGGAATAAAATGATCTTTCCCTTGGGGAGTCTTCATCCTCTAAGTGGAATGACCTAGGAATGCCATCTGCATTGGCTTGGACAATCCCAGGTCTGTGTTCCACTGTAAAGTCAAATTCCCTGTAGAGATATGGACCATCTAAACAGTTTGGGATTTTCACCTTTCATTTGTTGCAGCCACATGAGAGGTCTGTGGTCTCTCTGAACTATGAAGTGAAAGCCAAACAAGTATGGCCTCAGCTCCTTCAGGGCCCAGACCACAGCAAAGGCGTCCCTCTCTATGCCACTCCATTTTGGTTCTCTGGGGAGTAGTCTTCTGCTTATAAAAGCAACAGGCTGGCCATGTCCCTCATTATTTGTCTGGGCTATGACTACTCCTATCCCATGCTCAGAAGCATCTGTTTTGACATTAAACTGCCTGGTGTAGTCTGGAGCATTTAGGACTGGGGCAGAGCACAATGCACCCTTCAGAGTGTCAAAAGCCTTTTGATAACTCACTGTGCAGTTAAACCTTTTGGGCATAGTTTTGGAGGTAAGTTATGTTAGGGGGGCACTATGGTGCCATAATCCTTCACAAACTTCCTATAGTACCCAGTCAGGCCAAGGAATGCCCTGACTTGCGTCTGGGGAGTTGGTGCCTCCCAAGCCAGAATGGTCTGGATCTTGGGCTGTAGTGTTTGAACTTGGCCCAAGTATAAAACCTTTCTCTGCTCTATTTGGCACTTGCTTGCCGTGATAGTGAGGCCTTTCTTTTGCAGAGCCTCAAGGACCCTCCCAAGGTGGATTAGGTGATCCTCCCAGGTGGAGCTGTAGACAACAATATCATCCAGATAAGCTGCACTAAAGGATTCCAACCCAGCTACGACTTGTTTCACCAACCCCGGAAAGGTGGCAGGGGCATTCTTCAATCCAAAAGGCACCACAGTAAACTGGTAGTGCCCACTTGGTGTCCGAACGACTGGTGATGGTCGTTGAAGAGCCGCGATTCCCTGTCATAAATTACATATCAGTCAAACAGCTAATAACACATAACCGTGTACATACTCGTCTCTGACTACTTTGTGGAAGCTAGGTGTATCTGTTAGGTTCCCCTTTCCTGCTTTCAATGGCTCTCCCTCTCTCTTTAGGAAATTTCGGGAAACTATATGGATTGCCTGTAATTAAATAAGAACCTTGAACCTCCTATAATATCTATGACTACTCCCACTGTGACCCCAGATTGATCCCACGTCACCTTAATTAATGCCTACCTGTATGTACTTGAAGTTCTGTGGATATCTTGTTTGATGACCTTGCTGAGATTTCCTAAGATGGTGACTCACTCAACTCCATAGACATTTATATAGGTAACAAATAATGACAAGTTCTCAGGTAATTAGGTTTTCAGACATTCATGGATTAATTTACACACTGTACTTCCAAGGAACGCACATTCGGTGTCTTGATCACACTGAAAACATAGGCTTAATATCAAAGATTATGGTGCAAAGTTTGCATCACTCTGGAAACATAGGGTTAATATCAAAAGATTGCAGTGCAATGTTTGGAACACTCTGGGAGCATAGGCTTAATATCAATAACACAAGCAATCGGTTTTATTACTGTTACATCACAGCGTGAGTTGAGCATAGCAATGAAACTTTCAGGTCATTCACAGAATGTTCCGTATCACCAGCACCAATTATGCAAATATTATATTAAACTGAGCGATAACAAACTTATTCACAATACATTGTTTTTAAGATAATTGCACAAAAGGATTTTCTTTCTGCAACAGTATTTAGCAAGCAACAACGATAAGCGCTATTACGCAACTCGCGGCAAGCATCCCAATGACCTTAAATGCCAATGATTTGCCTTCTTAGGCGCATCAGGCTCCAAATCATACGACTTTCGACTATCAAGTCAGGAAGTGTTAAGTTTTCAAAAATAAATGCTTTTCGAGCGTGCAGCTTGTTACTGCCTTTTTAGTAGTCAATTATCTTGATCTTTTCAACTCCCCAGAAGAGGCATCCAGGGTACAGGACTGAACACCAAGATCAAACATGGAGAAGCAGAGGCTTCTCTGCAGCCGATGACCTTTACAGGAAGCAATTCACTCAGGCCGAGTGTGGTTTAAATACCTGCTTCATCCAGCCACACCCAGTCTGAGTCATAGGGATGGTGGAGGCTTCAGCAACACCTGTCCTAAACTAGCATTGGTTCCAACAAGCACTGGTCTTTGTAAACAAGCATTGGTATCTGTAAAAAATTCTTATGGGGTTACAACAAACATTGATCCCTGCAAATTCAGATGATTGGTTTAAGAGTTCTTAACTAGAGCACATCCAGGTTTGCAGGCCCGACAGTACAACCCTCCCAAGGCCCTCCCAATTGGTTTCGGTTTGTTGGGGTATCGATGATGGAACTGATGAACCAATCGGGGAACATGCACATGTCCTGCCAGATCCCATGAACGATCCTCTGCCCATAACCTTTCCAATCAAACAAGTAGTAAAGTTTATTACGTACTCATTTAGAGTCTATTATGGCCTTGACCTCATACTCTGATTGATTATCCACTGAGATTGGAAGGGGTCTTTTTGGCCAGTGTATAGAGTCTGCTACCGGTTTAAATAAGGAGACGTGGAACGCTGGGTGAATCGGTAGTGGAGTGGGAAATTATGGCTTCACTGCCACCTCACTAACCTTTTTGATGATGGCAAAAGGACCCACAAATCTTGGATGAAACTTTTGTGCTCCGTTCAAATTTGAGTGTTTAGTTAATAACCAAACCTTTTGTCCTGCTTCATAGTTTGGTCCCTGACGTCTTCTTTTGTCTGCATATATTTTGTATGTCTGTTTCGCTAATGTTAGGTTGTCGTGTGCATTTTTTTGAATGTTGCTCAATTATTGTAATAAATCTTGTACAGCAGGAGTGGTTAACTGAAGCAATACACTCTAATCCAACATTCCAGGAGGATACCCATGATTGCAATAAACGCAAATATTGCTCCATACACTGGTTAACTTTTTCGGTTTGCCTATCTGATTGTGTGTGGTGACTTGATGACAAGTGGACATCCATATCCAACTCCTGACAAAGACATTTCCAAAATTTGGACACAACTGCGTTCCTCGGTTTGGACACGACTACAGAAGGAAGACCATGTAGACGGACTATTAATTGTAGGAATACATGTGCTAATTAGTTAGCTGAGGGTAAAGCTTTTAGTGGGATAAAATGTGCCATTTTGGTCAAATGATCTACCACTACTAGATTAGTGGTGAACCCAGCCTGAGATTTCGGTAATTTTACCACAAAGTCAAAAGATACGGTGTGCCAAGGCACGGGTGGTGTGGGAAATGGTTATAAAAGACCAGTGAGGGCTTGATGTGAACTCTTCCCTTGTGCGCAGGTTACACAATTTGCTACAAAGGCCTTTGCATCTTTGGATATGGATGGCCACCAAAACTGTTGCTGAAGGCTCTCTACAGTCTTTTTCTCCACTGGGTGACCAGCAAGCTTACTAACATGGCACCACTCATGGGCTTTATCTTGCAGTGTTTTTGTGGGTAGGTATAACTTTTCTGCTACATACTTCAATCCCCCACAACTAGTAATGTCAGTAGTGTGGTGTTGCAGAGTTTCCATGGCTACTAGATTTTCCTGCTCTCGTTGCACCTCTTGAAAAAAATCTGAATCAAAGGTAGTGGCCCCAACTATCTTGCCTCATGAAATATTAAAAGGTGGTTCTTCCACTTGTTCAGTAATGGTGTGAGCTTGGGACCTAGACGGTCTTTTAAATCCTATGGCCAGCATGTCATCTAAATACTGTCGCAAATGTGAATTCTCCCTTTCACTTAGAGTGTAAATTCTACTATAAGGAATTTGCAAGCCTGGCTGTAAATCTATCAAAGGGGCGATGCAGTGGTAGCGTAGTGGCCTTCCCCTTGTCGGAGACATCTGCAAAATCTTGGTATACTGAAGGTAGCTTAGGTTCTTCTTTCTCTGCATTTACTACGCTCAAAGCAATACCTTTATCTGGGTGGACTTCCTCCCAACAGTAGTCTTTAGAGAACTTGGACTGCAAGGTAATACTTTGTGTAGCCCAGTTCATAGTGAGAGTATGCTTTTGCAGCCATGGGATTCCTAATATAACTTTAAATTGGGGGGCACATATCAGATCCCATTGTATAATTTCACAATGATTAGAGTATAAGCACATTACACATTACTAACTCACAAGTAGTTTTGGTGACTGGGCCTGAGGACAAAGGGCTCCCATCTATACTTTTAACTCCTTCAGAATTGGGTTTAGGCAAAGGTGGTATCTCAAGTTGTTTCGAAAAGGCGATATCCATGAAATTCCCATTGGCCCCCGAATCCACCTGGAGCTTGAGCAGATCTGGGCAATCTAACGATTGCCATTCCATCTGTGCAGATATTTATAAGTGATGGAATTCTCTCTTGGAGCTGGTTTGGGCCAAAAAATGGGAGACTTCTGGTCTTTTCACACCCAAACTAGTCTCCACCGTAGTCAGGTGTTCTAGTTTCCCTCAAACTTTTCACTTTCAGAGCCCTCAGCCTCTACGGACTATTTTTAGGCTTAGCCATACAATCCTTCAAAAAGTTACCCTTTTTTCCACAGTACAAACACAACTTTTAGTCACGTCTTCGTTGTCGTTCTTCTTTGGTAAGTGGGCCTCTAACGGTACCGATTTGCATCGGTTCACCTTAATTAGCGCCTTTGTTTGTGTCTTGTCTTTTATCGTTGAGCACTAACAGGTTGTGGTCGGTGCGACCTTTGTCACTCCGTCTCTCCAATAAACGATGATCCAATTTGACCACAAAATCAATTAGCTCTTTGCAAGAATCGGGTGGATTAACTACTTGCATTAAAAGATCCTTAAGTTAATCTTTTAACACTCTGTAAAACAAGGATTCCCCTCTTTTATAGCGGCCAATCAGACTCTGCCACCAGCCCATTAAAGGCAGTTATATATGTTAGCAAATCCCTATTTCCTTCCTTTAGATTAAGCAGCTCTGAGTCTACTGCCGGCATAAATGTATACTTGTCAAAAAAAAAAAATCAGGTTTAAAAGCCTGATAATCATTTAATAACGGATCATCCCGTTTTACTAAAGTAATACACCATGAGGCAGCAGAAGAGAGCAGGAAAGAACAAATGCCACCCTAGACTGCTCATTGGGGAGAGAGGTTGGTCGGCATTAAAAATTAAGGTGGCATTGATTAAAAAATATTGCGAACTAAGCAGGATCACCTGCATAGCACTCTGGGAGACCAAAGGTACTGAGAATGGTGTAGTGACCTGAATTACCCAGGCCTTATTTGGTGATTGTTCTTAAGCAGCACCCACTGGAAATGGTTGAGGCCTTACTCCAAAGAACGCAGGTATACCCAAAGGAGGTGGTTGGGCTGCAAGCGTGGGCTGAATTGCATCCAAACGCTGCGACAATACCTGGGTTTCACGTTGCAAACTCTCTAACATGTGTATTAAATCTGCTATGGAAACCTCTTGTGTCTCCATTGTGTCCAGGTGAGAAATTAAACATGGACTTGCTGTACTGTCAAGCACTAACCTGTTTGTCCCATGGATACCCAATGTTGACTAAGTTGCTTATTCCCAATTCCTCCTAGACATTACGTGCCTCCCACTTAAATGCACGATTGGCATCAGAACGCCCCGGGGCATGGATGAAACAGAGAGAGAGAGACACTGAAGCCACAGGTCCGGATCTGAACGACTAGTGAAGGTCCTTGAAGAGCTGCGATTCCCTGTGATAAATTACATATCAGTCAAACACCTCATAACTCATAACCATGTATATACAAATCTCTGACTCCTGTGTGCAAGCTAGGTGTACCTGTTAGGTTCCCCTTTCCCGCTTTAGATGGCTCACCCTCTCTCTAGGAATTTTCGGGAAACTATGTGGATTACCTGTAATTGAATAAGAACCTTGAAACTCCTATAATATCTATGACTACTCCCACTGTGACTCCAAATTGATCCCACCTCACCTTAATGCCTACCTAACTGATGTAGTTTCTCATTTTAACAATTACTCAATCGATGCTCTTTCATGACTAGATAGTAAAGCCCATCATAATCTTGTACCTTGTTACCTTATAACCAGCCACCCAGCATTTTTACTGAAAAATCCACACATTCTACCCATGACTGACTCTGGGTTTTTCGACTCTCCCTGAATTTTATTCTGTATTCTTCAGTTGTAAGTCCAAAACCCTCAATCAGGGTTGCCTTCATGAGGTCATAAGACTTAGCATCTGTCTCATTCAATGTCAGGAGTCTATCCCTGAATTTACCTGAGAATATTTCCCACAATAGAGAGCCCCAATGTTTTCTATCCACTTCCCTGGCTATGCAGGCTCTCTCATAAGCAGAAAACAATTTGGTGATGCCATCACCTTCTGTGTAAGGGGGCGAAACTCCTATGGGGAGTTTTAGGTTACAGAATTTATTTTTCTACCTAGTTATTTGTATGCTGCCACCAGAAACAGGTCTTAAGCCCAACTTTCTTCTTTTTATCTCTATTTCCAAAAGTTGAGCTTCTAAAGCCAACCTTTTGGTCAATCTTTCTAGAGCCACATTCTCCTGTGAGGGGGCTCCTACTTCTGGGACAGAGGATATAACTTAATCCTCAAAAGTTGCCATGCCTTGCTCCTCTGAAGGATCACCTTCTTCCACTGGATTTTCACTCTCATATTCTGCCATAAGATTTCTAAGTTTTTCTATGGTAACATGAGAACCAGTGTGCATTTTGTATGCTTTACAAAGAGTCCTTAGCTGGGTATAGGTATACTTCATGTAAGGGGTCAGGTTGAGTTCATGGGCCTGGTTTTCTGGATCAGACATTTTAAATTACTAAAATTGAGACCTTTTCTTAACCAAAGTAAAAAAACATTTTCTAAGTCCTAACTAAAGTAAAGCATTTTAAAACTTTTAATTACTATTTCAGGGACCTACCCAGGGTCCTAGCAATTAATTTTAAAAATGTTGAAAAATAGTCCAATTGAAAAATACAACTAGGCTAAAGACAATTTTTTGAGTTATTCATGTGATCAATTATTGACAAAGTGGTATCAGCAATTGCAAAGTCTTACAACCCACTGCTGATCCACCAAATGTATGAGCCTGGCTCCCTATACAGTGTACGAAAATGACATGACTGTGCAGAGAGTCCAAGCAACCCTACCCTGGTATCCAGAGGTAAAAAGAGATCACCCACTGCTCTATTTTTGTGGTAGTGTGGGCGAGCAGTTAGGCTAATACAGAAGTTGTGCTAAGCATTTGTTGGACTCACATTATCAATAAATGAGGCCACACACTCAGAAGAATAACTCAAGACCAAGTTACAAAAATAACACCGATTTTTATATAATTTTTCAGGCTAAGGGCTTCATCATAAGATAAGTACTTTTTTAGTTGTAATTTTTCAAAGTTTGGAAAATGTATTTTTTTTTATGACTAATTAAGCACCGTAGGAATCAATGGGTACAAATAGAAAAATGCATACAAAATCAGACAATGCTCTCATAATTGTCACCTTCTATTTTTAGGTCGAGGTCGTGGACAGGTTTAATGGGCCAGTAGGGGAAGTTCGGGCAGTTCCCGGTTCGAGCTGGAGCAATGGCTGAAGATCCTGGAGCTGGTACACAAAGGAGAAGGAGGCCCCTTGGAACCACACTGCACAGGGGGACTTAAAGGTAAGTCCGAAGGGTCTCCTCAGAGGCAGGAGGTTGCAAGGGCTTGGGACTACAGGAGCACAGCTGGTTGGTCAGTGCAGGGGCTAGGAAGGCCATGTGCAGCGTAGATAGATCGGCCAGGTGTTGTGGGTCTTGGAGTCCTCACAGTCAGGGGGAGGCAGCTTTGAGGGTGGATTGCAGGTCAGCTGGGCCACTCAGGGCGTGGATCTCTAGTGTCCAGAAGTCCCTTGACTGGTGCTTGCTTCTGTGCTTCTGGGAGTCCTGAATGGACTCTGCTTCTGGGTGTTTGCTGTTAGGGGTCCTGGGCCCAGGTTTTGGTACGCCAAGGCCCTGGAAAGTCTTAGTGCCACCAAACCTGGTGGGGGGTAGGGCAGATCTAGGCCTCTTGAGATGCTGTGCGGATTTTGGCTGGGCTACTGCGTTGGAGTCATTGGTCAGCAGCAGGCCAGTAAACCGGACTTCAAGGGTTCCTTGCCTGATTCCTTCATTCTGAGGGAGGTTCTTGGCAATTTGTAGAAGGCTGGAGGTGCTCTGGGGTTTTGTAGAGTGCTTCAGGTTTCCGGGAGACACTGCAGGGACAGTTGTCAAGTTCTTGTAGCAGCAGGCAGGGTTTGGCTTCTTTTTCTTTGTGCAATGGGGCTTCAGTTCTCGTGCCTTGGGTCTTCTTTGTCCTGGTCTTCTTGTGCCCATTGAATCTGAGGTCTTGGTCAGGAGATGCCACCTAAATACTTTATTTAAGGGGATGCTAGGGGAGTACCTGGTAGTAGCCAATGGGCTACCTACCTTAGGGTGCTACACTGACTAAGTGACCACTTCCTGTGGGAAAGGGACACAACCCTCACCCTAATCGGCTACTTTTCCTACCATCCAAGATGGAGAAAAATGAAATGGTGTGCTCACCTCCCCTACCACATCTGAGGGGTGGTACAGGCTGAGGGTGGCCACTCCCCCTATTCTTTCTAAGTTTCCTGCCCATTTCCCACCTAAAGTAGGGGTAGAACTGGGGGGCTGCCTTCTGCTGGTAGCAGCAGAGGCCGGGGTCAGATTTAAATTTAAAAGGTGGCAAGGCATTTAAAGCTGACCACTGGAGCAGGGTGCCTGGGGGAGGAGGTGTGACACCTGCAGCAAAGAAAGGCTTTGTCTTCTGGCTCCTGAGAGCAAAGGTTCTCATCCCAGGTGTCCAAAATCGTGTCTGGTTGTTTCAGGACTGCTAAGACCAGTCAGGAACCATGCCTAGGCTGTTAGGTTTTGCAGGGGGGCACCTCTAGGGTGCCCTCAGGGTGCATTTTATAATAAATCCCACACTGGCATCAGTGTGGATTTATTATTTGGAGTTGTTTAATACCAAACAACCTAGGGTTCAGAGAGGTCATCATATCGCTGAGGAACTCGTAGTGACCAGTGTACAGCACAAGCACTTATTAATCCCCATACACTTACTATGCCTACGAATTAGAAAAGACACAGTATGGGCATATCTGCTCATGCACATATGCCCTCAAATGCATTATAGTGCACCCAGCCTTAGGGCTGTAAGGCCTGCTAGAGGGCTGACTTACCTATGTTGCATACAGTGTTAGTGGACATGGCACCCAGGGTGAGTGCCATGTTGAGTTTGCGATTTAGGGGACACATTATCCTGCAACTTGCAATAGCAGTTTGCATGAGGCTTCTGTGGGGCCTCTCAGAGTGGCACAATTGGTGTTGCAGCTCTGGGGAGCCCTCCTCAGTACTCATGCCTTAGGTACCAGGGGTACAATTCACTGGGGACTTACAAGAGTGGCTGAAGTGCTAAGCACAATACAGTTTTTGGGGAAATAAATTTGGTCCTGAGAACCTGTTTAGCAGGGGCCCAGGGCACTTACAGTTCGAAACCACATCA
This sequence comes from Pleurodeles waltl, assembly GCF_031143425.1. Lineage (NCBI taxonomy): Eukaryota > Metazoa > Chordata > Amphibia > Caudata > Salamandridae > Pleurodeles > Pleurodeles waltl. Next base: position 396,995,215 of record NC_090442.1, on the reverse strand, counting down.
TGTTACAGGCAAAAAGTAGGGACTGACCATGTCAAAAGAGGCACTTTCTCACAACTCTACACCACGCCACTCTACAACACTCCACTCTGTCCCACTACATGCCACGCATTGTACGACACAACCACTCCACTCTATGACACTCCACTCCAAGGCACTCTACTCCACTCCATACCACTCAACTCCACAACACTCCACTCTACTCCCTTCCACTCTATGCCCCTGCACTTTATGCCCTTCCACTCTACCACATTTCATTCTGTGCGACTCTACTCACTCTACAACACCCTACCCTTCTATACTCCCCTCTACACCACTTGACTCCACTCTGCCCCATGACACTCTATGACCCTCCACTCCACCACACTCCACTCTACTCTACAACACTCCACTCTACAACACAACACTCCACTCCACTATTTGCCACTCCATGACACTCTACTCCACTGTACTCCCCTTATTGTACTCTATGTTACTCCACTCTATGGTTCTATACTCCACTCTACACAACTCCCTCTATCCCACTCCACGCCATTTTATTCCACTCTGTGCCACTCCACTGTAGTTCACCCTACTCTACAATACACTACTCCACTATTCTCCACTACTCCACTCTAACCCTACTCTACGCCACCCCAGTCTACAGCACTCTATGCCACTCCACTCTGCAACACCCTACTACACTCTACACCCCACCCCTCCACACTATGCCTCTCTACTCTATGCCATTCTACACCATTCTGCATCACTCCACTCTACACCACTCCACTCTACACCACTCCACTCTACACAATTCCACTCTACACCACTCTGCAGAACTCAACTCCATGACAATTCACTCTGCTCCATGACACTCCACTATACTCGACACTTCTTCACAACACTACCCTCTGCTCCACTCTACATCACGATATACTACACTCTACACCACTTTGCACCACTTTACTCCAGGACACTCCACTCTACAGCACTGCATGACACTCCTCTTATCTCTATGTAACTCCACAACCATCCACTCCACTCTTTGCCACTTCACAACACTGCAACACTCCACTCTACAACACTGTACTCCATGCTACCCTCCTCTAAGCCATTAGCTTTTAACCATGTTGAATAACAGCCATGCCGGTGTACAATATGGATAAAACACATTGGCAAAGCCAATAGCTCTTGCATAGATGTGACCTGTTGGCTTTGCCAACGTTTGTTTGTATACCTAATTTTCTAAGAGTGCTTATATGCTTCTCTCAGTGTTTAAATGTGTTTAATGCTGCTCTATTTTTCATTTTGTGCTTACAGTTTTGGCATTGCTAAGCCAAACATGGCCAAACGTGATGTTCACCATGGGTTTTCTGTTCCGATTTAGTTCCTAGACTGTTTACCTCATGATGACTACCTTTCTTACTCATTTGTCAATCAGGCCAATAATCAGCAGCAGCTGGTACTCACTCATTACCATGTGCATCAAGAAGCACTATTCATTTGTAGTTTAAGGCAATACTTTTGCTAGTGTTCATTTGTACAGAATATCTATTTTATGATGTCTTCACTCCTCACTCCTAATCCCTCACTCATCACCCCTCATTTCTCATCCTCATTCATCATGTTAGTCAATTATTCATTTATCACCCATCATTCATCATCCATCGTTAATCATCCCTCATCACTCATCAGTCAGCCATTATCCCTCACGCCTCACACATCACTCCTCATCCATCATCCCTAATCAATCATATACCATCCCTTATCCATTATCATGAGGGATGAGAGATGATGGTTGTGGATTAGGCATGAGTCATGCATGAGGGGTGAGGAGTGAGGAATGAGGATGCTTTACACATTTGGAATGAGTCACCCACTTCGGATTCCCATTCATTGTCCCAATAGTCCCCATCTTTCCCATTGGTCCTGCTTATGAGTGGGCAGTTCTTTTTCGACCCTAGAGCAAACCACCGTTTGAAGTAGGGGTCAGAATCCAGAGTTTTGTGCTATTTACATCTCCCGGTAATTTATTATTATTATTTATTTATGGGTATCATATCGACCTCACCCTTCATTAAATTTCAGCAGGTCAAACATGCCAGAACTTACGAGAGGAAAGGTGTGTGGTGTATACTGTAAGAAGTGGATTTTGGCATAGTAAGGGTGAGAAACAGCATATTATTCTCCCAAAACTCAGGATATACAATAATTGTTGCATCAGATAAATTACCATGTCAAAGTCTGCCACCCATAATTAAGCTTTAGACTTTCCTGAGTCCATCTACCCCGCAAATCTTCCTCGCGCTTCAAGAAAAACAAATCACCCCCATTAATATAAAAGGTGTAATAGTCACCACAGTTAAATTTTAACCCATTTCCGGCTCGTACAGTTCATTTTATGGTCTTACGCCCTATTCCATGGAGATGGTTTTAGGGAATACTCTGTCCTTGTGATGAGAGTCTGCGCACAAAGCATGTTACGCTGAAGTATTTTTCGGTACATTTTATTATTATCCCTGAACAGGTCTTTTTAAGACAATGGGCCTGATTCTAACTTTGGAGGACGGTGTTAAACCGTCCCAAAAGTGGCGGATATACCACCTACCGTATTACGAGTCCATTATATCCTATGGAACTCGTAATACGGTAGGTGGTATATCCGCCACTTTTGGGACGGTTTAACACCGTCCTCCAAAGTTAGAATCAGGCCCAATGTGTACCTAGTTTTAAACCGTGTGAATGTTTTTTTTATCTTTAATGCTTGCATTCTTTACCCATTTGTTCTGCTGTGTTAACTTTTGTAAGGATCAGTAAAAACGTGACTGGTATACATGCCGTGTGCATGTTTTTATTAATTTCCTTTTTTAACATGTTTGTTGTATGTGCTGTTTTACGTATTCTTTTGGGGTTTTAAAATAGTAACCGAATAAAGATTCTTTGACTGACTGACGTAAAACGCACCACCCCCTTTCCACATACACAAACAAACAACCGAGTTTAGGCACAGTAGTGGCTCTGGAGGGCAATAGTTTTATTTAAAGATGAGTTGCCTCCTCTCTGAATTATGTGTCCACTCTCCACCAGATCGAAAGAATCGAAAACATTGCACTGCCTGAGGCTGGAAATGTAAATAACTTCCTCACGTTGGCCTAGTGTTTTGAATTTATAAGGTTGCATTATTAGAAGCGTACTAGAAGCATAGCGGTATATCTTAGCACCTGGCTTGAGTGAGTCCGGAGGGAGGGACCCCTCCATGTTCTTTCAAGGCCCCCCACCCCTGTTTCGTTACACCAGTGCAGAAAATGCCTCACTGTACAGCGAGTGTTTAGCGTAAAATTGCATTAATTCTCAACACAAGCAGACTGAAGTAATGGTGAAAACCGTCAGCTAGACAGAAAGCACTTCCGTTATGAGAGAACACTTGCCACACCTCACTGGCAGATATTTTTTACAAAACCTAACCGCAACTTCGTTCTATGTAGCAATTTCAAAAACGGTTTATTCTTTTGCTTCGAGTATTTATTTATCCCAACGGCATCGTGAAACTTCCGTATTCACAAACTGATGGCGTTCAAAGTAGAAATACTCCTTAATAGGATGCCCAGAGTCCCTCTAAACGGCTCCCAGCATCGAGCACGACTCACCAAAATGCCGAGAGAGGCCCAAGTGTCATTGTACGACCCTGTCCCATCAAGGACCTTACAGAGTTGACCCATTATCCCACACCAGTAGCCTCATGTTTAGAGTAACTTACATTTGTTCACACTGTGTTTTATCCCACACTTGTCCCTTTCTAAGAACAGGTGACGTCTCTCACGCATTTTTACCAATCTCAGAAGAGTGGACGTCTGCCTGATGGAAGACTGACCTCGTGACTTGCTGATTACTGCACGTTTCAGCAGGGAGTATTTAACTCCTTGAGCGTTTCTGCTAACTCTAAGGCTAAGCAAAGGAAATGAGTGAAAATTACATCTCTGCTCTTTGACCCACCTAGTGATAAGATCACCACCTCCAACTTTACTCTGGACAAGCATCTAGTAAGATGGCTAAAATAATCATAACTCACCAGTCACTCCTAATTACCCCAATTCGCAATCCTGATGGGTCTAGGAATATGCGTCCCTTGAAAATTCCTACCTAGTATTAATACTGATACTGCTATTATTTATAAATCTCTTGGTAACTCATAGAGCGTTGTAGTACAAAAGGATGTCTCATCAGTACTGAGAGAATAAAAAGAGCGGCAGACTGAAACCAAAGGTACGTAGTGGATCAACAAACAAGAAAGGTCCTAAGGGCCATCGTAAGGGATGGCTGATTGGACACTATCTTGGGATAAACAGACATATAATTTCCTGCTTTTTGGCTTAATCAGTCTCGGAATCTTCATCAGTGATGAGAGTGGAAAAGGAGTAGGCACTAGGTCTTGAGGAACCCTTCCGTAAGACGTTAATTATCTAGTCCATAGTAGATCTGCGTGAGGTGGAGGGTTTTAAATTGTACGCTCCGCTTTGAAGAAAGTGAGTGATGTTCTTTTTTCAGCTGACACATGATCAAAACTTCTAAGGCCATCTGCTTTTCTTACCATCCAAATTTGAATACGTTATAATGTGGTGAATCACAAACACTGCAGAGTTATGATTTGAAGATTTATTTCAGATAACAGCACAGCATAACCACCCTCGACGATCTCCTCCAACAGAATCCCCAACCCTTGACATCATGACCACAACATTCTAGTTCTATAGCAAATTCCGTAAAGGGAACTTGCACACTAAAATGCTTACACATAAAATACAACACATTTCCCCCTTAAAATAATTAAACAATAAAAAGGAAGAAACAGTATAACATTAAAATAAGAATAATAGAAACAACTCAATTGTACATAATCCTTCAATTTTGAAGGCACTTGTCTTGTACTAGCTCCAGATTTAACTCTCCATGCAATAGAGTACCATCACCCCCAGCATCACAACTCTCAACATCCAAACTGTCATTACTAACACCAGACCCTTCATTCCCCAACCCTACACCTTCTTCCACCCTTTCTCTTCCACCACCCAGCACAAAATCACCACTTTCTCCCCTCTGATCATCACTGAGCATTCTGACACTTAGCTAATCTTTTCACATTCCAAACTTTCCCATCCTGTGTAACCACAGACTTATTATATACTTTCACAACTCTCAACGCCTTACCAAACCTTGACATCCCTTTACTAACAAAACCAGGCTTCTTCACTCTGACACAGTCCCCTACCTTAAATGATGATTCTTTTACCCTCCATTTATTGTCATACCACTCTTTATACTTCTCTTGTCTCTTCTTCACATTATTCCTAACCTCGTCCAAACTTATTCTTTCAAACTCTTTCTTGTGTTTCCTTTTAAACCACCACATACACAATTTAGAAACCGGTTCTCTACCTCTTAGTAATTTGAAAGGACTTACACCAGTGGTACGATGAGGAGTAACATAGTAATACCACAATTTGTCCTTTAACATCTCCTTCCAAAGCCCACCAAAACATTTTGCCCAACCAACACAGTCTTTCAAAACACGATTGAATCTCTCGACCTATCCATTCTCCTGTGGTTCATACAAAGATGTAGTCACATGCTTAATATTACTGTACTTAAAGAAATCGTGCATTTCCTTAGAAACCAATTGAACACCATTGTCAGCAATCACTGTTTCAGGATATCCTTCTTTAGAAAATATTTCTTTGAAAAATTCTATAATAACATTTGATGTAACTTGGGACACCAGTTTTACCTCAGGCCACTTAGCATAATAATCGATTAGTACTAAGGCATATCTAGCTTCCACAGCCAAGAAACAGAAGGGACCTGAGAAATCAAAACCTAATTTCTGCCACGGAGAATCAGGCCATATCACAGGACGTAATGGAGCCGGAACCGTCCTAAGCATTTTTTCAGCATTAATACAAACATCACATTACCTGACTTTCCTTTCTGACATCTTGACCATACCTAGCCACCAAAAACACGTCCGTATCAGCCTTTTCATTGAGGACATTCCCAGATGACCTTCATGAGCCAAATCCAAAATAACATCACGCATACTCCTTGGAGGAACACACTTGCCCCTCTTGAAAAACAGAGAATTTTCTATTTCTAGCTCATCTTTCACACTGAAGAAAGGTGCAAGCTCTCCTAAAACCTTTTCCTTCCCAGGCCAACCATTTCTTACATACTCTTTTACCACCTGTAGAACAGAATCCTCTCAATCACTTTCCTCCCATTTCTTCTCATCAATCACTTTAACATCATCAGATATAAAATCTGGCACAACGGCTACAAAATCCATGTCCACTGCATCGTACTTATTTCCCTCACCACCTTGAGGAAGACGAGACAAAAAATCAGCCACACTATTATTCTTTCTAGGCACATATTCCACACGGAAAGAATACTTCTGCAACCTAGAGAGTAATCTTGCTATTCGAGCAGCCGCATTCCAACCACCACCCGGAGATAGAATCCCCACTAAAGGTTTGTGATCTGTCTGGAGGACAAAGTGCGAGCCCCAAATGTAGTTCCTGAAATGTTCAATCATCCACACACACGCCAATAATTCCTTCTCAATAACAGCATACCTTCTTTCTGTATCAGATAACGTCCGCAAAGCAAACGTAACATTCCACACATCCTTGCCATACTTCTGAGATATCACTCCCCCAAGTCCATACATGCTCACATCCACAGTGGCAATACATTGTGCCTTCACATTGAAAGGTTTAAGTGTAGGAGCATTAGCAATCTCCTTCTTAATGACTTAAAATGCAACTCTTTGTTTCTCAGAGCACACAAAATCAGCATCTTTCCTTTTTAGCTCCCTGAACGGTTCCATCTTGGTAGCAACATTTTCAATAAACTTGCTATAGTACTCACATAATCCTGCAAAAGACAAAAGTTTTTCCAGATCATCTGGAGCAGGCGCATTAATAATGGCATCAACAAGCGATTTAGTGGGAATCACACCCTCCTCCGACACAGTGCGCCCAAGGCAGTCCACAGAACTAGCAAAGAAATGACACTTTTCCACTTTTAACGTTAACCCATTCACTCTTAACTTATTACACACTTTTAACAAAGGCTCCTTGTGTTCCGCCTCCTCTTTTGAAAAAACCAACACGTCATCCTGAAAACACTTCACAAAATCCTCCATACCTTTGAACAAATTAAACATAGCTCTCTGAAATACAGATGCCGCCAAAGCCAAACCAAAAGGCATATGCTTAAATTGATTCAACCCTTGTGGTGTAATAAAAGCTGTAAAATGCCTGGAATCTTCTGGAAGCTCTATCTGATGGTATGCCGACCTTAAATCTAACGTGGAGAAAACTTTTGCTCCATCTAATAAACTAACCATCTCATTAATGTTCGGCAAGGGATGACAATTTACGATAATATTGGAATTCAATGCCCTCAAATCCACACACAATCTCAGAAACTTATCAGGTTTACGAGCCAACACTATGGGAGAAACCCACTCAGAAGACTCAATCTCCTCAATGACCCCATCTTTAACCATCTCAGTCAAGGCATCCTTCAACTCCCCACGCACCCCAATAGGAACATTTCTCAACTTTTGAGTTACAGGCTTTGCATTCTCTTTCAATCTGATCCTGTGACTGTAATTGGTTAGTTTACCCAACTTCTTTGTAAAGACTTGCGGAAATCTGGACACAATCCTGTCCCCTTCATAACAATCTCCAATTGACATCATAGGTTCAGAAGATCTTGGGTTTAAAATTATTCCTAACTTTGCCTGATCTCTCCAACCCAATACATTCACTCGCTTCTCAGCCACATACAGTTTAATGCAGGCAGACCTCACTTTAAATTGAATTACAGTCTCTATAAACCCTTTAATATCCAGTACCGACCCATCAAAACTCTCAGCTACCATATCCGGTATCTTTAAATCAGCTATTTTCCGTATATCACCAAATTTTTCTTAAAATAATCACTAGAAAATGATAGTCCAAGGCGACCTAGAGTCAGCCATTACTTCAATATCCCTTCCTTCAAAATTAACATTGCATTTGGGTTGTTTAACAAATTCATTAACCCATCATCACCTCTGTTTTCATTTCATTCCCCATGGGTGAGAGACAATACAACACCTCTTTCACTTTCTTCACAGAGATACGAAACCTTATTCTTATTAAGGCTGTTGCCTCTTTTAAGCTCCTTACACACTCTTGCAAAATGTCCCATTCTACCTAATTTTTTACAATATTTTCCCAATGCGGGGCATTGTAATGATTTTGCGAAATTATTCTGACTTCCACCTCTATAACAACTAGAAAATTAATTCCTTCCATTTCTGTCTTCTTTCTTGTTGCTTGAAGTACTCTTGGCGCCAGTAACATTACTCTGAACATTTTGTCCCACTACTGCCACTACATCAAACTCCGAATTCTTGCACTTCTCTGTGTCTTGTACAGTTTTGATCCATTTCTCCGATTGCTCTAAAGCTTTCGCTGTGTTAATAACATCTTGCAACTTTGGATCCCCCATAACCCACAATTGCTCCTGAATACGTTTACTTCTAACATGGACAATTATTTGGTCAAAAATCATCTCATCAGTGATATGTCCAAAATTGCAGTGCATCGATAAACCTCTTAACGCCGTGAGAAACTCATCAAAAGTTTCCCCAGACTATTGTGACCTTGTATAAAACTTGAATCTGTTTAACGCAATACTTGCTGTTGGTCTAAACCTATTCTCTAATTTATTCAAAGCATCATTAAACACATCAATTTCATCCTCTTGAACTGTGACTTGAGGTAAAGTTCTAAAAATCATTTGTCCTTCCGAACCAAGACAATGTAACAGTATATTTTTCTTTATTTCCTGCGACATTCCTTCCTCATCGATTGCCTTTAAATACGTCAAAAATTCTTCCTTCCATCTAGCTCAAGGTAAAGGTGGATCATCCTTGTGCTGAAGAAATTTAGCAAGGGGCTCAAATTGCATTTTTTCCACAGTAAGAAGCCTTTAAACTTGTAGTTAAACAAAACAGTAGTCTTCTCCTTAGTCCACAATCAGCCACAATAAAGCACAAAACATAAATCAGACCACTACAGATGAAACACGCAACATTGAATACACGATACAAAATAAAAAAATATTTAGTCCTCCTCGTACTTCTTGAATTTGGATTCGCAAGCCAAAATCTTGCGTTGCCTAGTTACTTCATGGCATGCGCGCTTTACGCTGCTGTGTTTCTATTGTCAGCTACCATTCCCTTCTCATCTAAGGCCAACAGCACAGTGATTTCAGTACCTCTCCCCGAGCAAAAGCTCCAGATTCCAGGACCTAGGGCTAGATGTACGAACATTAGTAACAGTGATTAACAAACACTAATTTTTGCGAACCACTACATACCAAGGTGGAATCTGGCAATGATCTCTAAATTAGTGATTCAGAGTGGGTTGCAAATAGACCTACCTCATGAATATTAACGAGGAAGGTTACAATTTGTGACCCACTAGGATTCGCTGCCATCACAGGGATGGTGGTCTGCTAGGGTTAGAGGCCCATCATGTCTGTGATTGGTTTTAATTAAAGCAATCTTTTGTTTTCAAACGCAGCTTGTTTTCCTTAACCCCTTCGCTGCCAGGCCTATTCCCCCGCCTGCGCCGAGCCTTTTTTGGCAATTTGGGGCAGTTCGCACTTACGCACTCATAACTTTTTGTCCACATAAGCTATGCGTGCCAAATTTGCATCCTTTTTTTCCGACATCCTAAGGATTCTAAAGGTACCCAGAGTTTATGGGTTCCCCTGGAGAAAACCAAGAAATTAGCTAAAATACAGCTAAAATTAGTTTTTTTTCAAAAGAATGGGAAAAGGGGCTGCAGAAGAAAGCATGTAGATTTTTCCCTGAGAATGGCATCAACAATGGGTTTGCAGTGCTAAAATCACCATCTTCCCAGCTTTCAGGAACAGGCAGGCTTGAATCAGAAAACCACATTTTTCAACACAATGTTTGCATTTTACTGGGACATACCCCATTTTTTTCTATTTTTTGTGCTTTCAGCCTCCTTCCAGTTAGTGACACAAATGGGTGTGAAACCAATGTTGGACCCCGGACAGCTAAACATTTCTGAAAAGTAGACAACATTCTGAATTCAGCAAGGGGTCATTTGTGTAGATCCATCAAGGTTTTCCTACAGAACGTAACAGCTAAAATAAAGAAATATTGAAATTGAGTTGAAAAAAAGAGCCATTTCTGTCCACGTTTTCTTCTATAACTTTTTTTAACTATGGCAGATTTTTGAAAGCAATATACTGTTATGTATGCTGGACTCTTCTGGTTGCAGGGATATATAGTGTTTGTAGGTTCATCAAGAACCCTAGACACCCAGAGCCAGTAAAGGAGCTGCATCTTGCAATGGGTTTTCATTGTATAACGGGTCTACAGCAATTCTTTTGGTGAAATATAAAGAGTGAAAAATAGGTATCAAGGAAACCATTGTATTTCCGAAATAAGGACAAGATAAGGTGTTGAGAAGCAGTGGTTATTTCCACATCTCTGAATTCCGGGGCCCCAATACTAGCATGTGAATTACAGGGCATTTCTTAAATAGACGTCTTTTTTCCACACTATCTTACATTTGGAAGGAAAAAATTTAGAGAAAGACAAGGGGCAATAACACTTGTTCTTCTATTTTGTGTTCCCCCAAGTCTCCCGATAAAAATAGTACCTCACTTGTGTGGGTAGGCCTAATGCCCGCAACAGGAAATGCAACATAGACACATCAAACTTTTACATTGAAATCTGACGTGTTTTTTGGAAAATGCCTAGCTGTGGATTTTGGCCTCTAGCTCAGCCGGTACCTAGGGAAATCTACCAAACCTGTGCATTTTTGCAAACTAGACACCTAGGGGAATCTAGGATGGGGTGACTTGTGGGGCCCTCACCAGGTTCTGTTACCCAGAATCCTTTGCAAACCTCAGAATTCGGCAAAAAAACACTTTTTCCTCACATTTCGGTGATAGAAAGTTCTGGAATCTGAGAGGAGCCACAAATGTCCTTTCATCCAGCATTCCCCCCAAGTCTCTCGATACAAATGGTACCTCACTTGTGTGGGTAGGCCTAATGCCCGCGACAGGAAATACCCCAAACACAACATGGACACATCACATTTTCCCAAAGAAACTGACCAGTTTTTTGCAAAGTGCCTAGCTGTGGATTATGGCCTCTAGCTCTTCTGGCGCCTAGGAAAACCTAGCAAACCTAGACATTTCTGAAAACTAGGCACCTAGAGGGACCCAGAATGGGGTAACTTGTGGCGCTCTCACCAGGTTCTGTTACCCAGAATCCTTAGCAAACTTCAACATTTAGCAAAAAGAACAATTTTTCCAAACATTTTGGTGCTGCAAAGTTCTGGAATCTGAGGGGAGCCACAAACTTCCTTCCACCCAGCATTCCCCCACAACTCCCGATACAAATGGTACCTCACTTGTGTGGGTAGACCTAGTGTCCGCGACAGGAAATCCCCCAAAACACTAAGTGGACACATCAAAATTATTGAATACAAAATGACCTGTTTTTGCGGGGGTGGAGGGGTTGGGCACCTGCGTTATTGGTCCTGGGCTCAGCAGCCATCTAGGGACACCTACCAAACCCAGACATTTCTGAAAACTAGACACCATAGGGAGTCCAGGGAGGTGTGGCTTGCATGGATCCCCAGTGTTTTCTTACCTAGAATCCTCAGCAAACCTCAAATGTAGGTAAATAATCAAATTTTCCCCACATTTCCGTGTGGGATCACCGCACCGGCACAAATTTAATTTCCTACCAGCCAACGTTCTCCTCCTCATTTGTGTAGGTGGGCCAAGTGGCTATGACAGGGAAGAGCCAAAAACATGTCAAAATTGAGAGGGAACCAAAGCGAGTCCAAAAGGGCAGTTTGAAAAAAAATATTTTTAGGCTGACAAGTAGGGCAGAATTTTTATCGGTATAGATGCGACAATGCTGGGTGGTAGGGATTTTGTGGATTTCTGATGATTTCAGAAGATTCCATCACAAAAATGTGTGAAAAATGTGAGGGATAAGATCTTTTAGTGTGCGGGGGGAGAGCTGAAAGACTGTTACCCCCTTCAGTTGGGGTGGGGGCATAACCATGCCCACACTGGTTGCTAGCCACCACCCACTATCTTTTTTTAAATTCCCTGGCATCTAGTAGGTTTTCTGCCCCTCCGGGGAGTGGATGGGTGTAATTGCCCAATCTTCTCACCAGTAGGCAGAACAACTTTTTCTCCATTTATTTTGGGTGGGGGTATGGCCATACACCCAACCTCTTTTTTTGAAAAAAAATCTTTCCTGGTGTCTGGTGGGCTTTCTGTCCCCCTTGGGGGCAGATGGGCCTTACAAAAATAGGCAGATCTGCCCCCAACGGGGGCAGAAATGGCCAACAGTAATGTGCCCCCCATGGGGAGCGACCCTTGCCCAAGTGGCTGCCCCGCCAAACAAAGCACACACACACCAATACCTGGTGCCTAAGTGGATTCTGCCCCCACTGAGGGCAGATCGGCCTAATAGAAATAAGCTGATATGCACCCAAGGGGGGCAGAAATGTCCTAAAATAAATCTGCCCCGCAGGGGAGCAACCCTTGCCTAAGGGTTCGCTTCCCATCTGTAAAAAAAAAAAAAATAATCCCTTGTGCCCAGTGGTTTGGATTTGCCTAAGAAAAATAGGCCGATCTGCCCCCAAAGTGGGCTTAAATGGCCAAAAATAAAATTTCCCCCCCAGGGAAGCGACCCTTGCATAAGGGGACACTCCCCATTCGTGAAATTGCTGCAAAAAAAAATCCCTGGTGTCTAGTGATTTCTGCCCCCCCTTGGGGGCAGATTGTTCTAATAAAGATAAGCCGGTCTGCCCCAGTGGGGCAGATATGGCCTAAAATAAATTTGGCCCCCAGGGGAGTGACCGTTGCCTAAGGGGCCACTCCCCACCTGTAAAAAAAAAAAAAAAAAAAAAAAAAAAAAATCCCTGGCATCTAGAGGTTTCTGCCCCCCTTATTAGGCCCAACTGACCCCAAGGGGGGCAGAAAAGGCCTTAAAAACAAATGCCCCCCATGGGAGTGACCCTTGCCCAAGGGGTTGCTCCCCTTCATTGTTCATGCAAAAAACAATCTCCCTAGTGTCTAGTGGGCATTTCTTCAGCCCAATTGCAATGCGGTCGGACTGCAGAAATGCTCAGAAAGACATCAAAGGAAAGGAAAAGCCTTTCCTTTGATGCCTCTCTGATTTGACCCCCCCCACCCCCACCCCCCTCACCCCGATCGGAAAAGAAATGAGCTTCCAGCACGATGGGGGCGACCTCTGATGAGGTCAGGGCGCAATCGCGAGCTGACGTCATCAGACATCACTGGGGAGTTCGGGAGTGGAAGGGGAAGCGATTCCCCTTCCATCCCTGCCCAGGGGAGGGTGTGGGAGGCCCAAGGGGAGGGGAGCGCTAGGACTCCCCCCTTGGGCCAGTGGTGGTGACGTAATAGTTACGTCCTTGGCACAGGAACACTGATTTAAATTGACGTATGCCATTGCAGTCTATGCTTTAGGGGCAGAATATTCTTATTAAAAAAAATCTTTAATGCTACTCAGTGGTTTCAATATATTTTAAAACAATTATAAAATGTCACAGATTGAAAGCATGGGTCCGTATATTTGACAACTCCTAGGGCTTGCATATTTCCATTTTGCCAAAATTCCTATTACAACAGGTGCATTTATGTTACATACCTAAATAATTAGTATCATATTAGACCATGCAGTCATCTAATTCCTGAATGTCACTGTTCTTTAATATTGGATGCATTTCAGCTAGAAGAAATAACCGGAAGGAAATGTCATTTGCGTGTGACGCATAACTTAAAGAGGGCCTTTGAGGTGGTCTTTTGATCTCTTCAGACAGTACCCATGCCTCCTTACTATAATCCGGTTGGGTGAGCTTGTCTAGTCAAAGGCTTTACCGCTAGTTCTGACTGAATGTTTGTATATGCAGTTTGAATTGTCACTGTGGTGTGGGGCGGGGGGAGGGGTGTGTGTGTGTGGGAGGGGGCTTCTTGGTTACAAGGTGGGGCATCGCCTTTTTGGATAAAGGATTCTCTGTTCTGTGGACATACTCAAGCTTGTCAGTAGCACTGTATGCTGCATGTACACAGTTTTTACTCTGAATGAGGCAATGATGATTAATTCTTCAAATAGATTGGTTTCATCTTTCCCACCCAAGCAGGTAGGCTGAAGATGAGATGTAAATGCATTTCTGTTGATCTTACTATCCTCATGAAGCGTTGAAGCACTTGTGTTATGATTTGTGGATTAAAATGCTTCGAGGGAAGGTCATGCTTGTTTGACATTGAGGGTCCCATGAATGAATTTTATTTTATAAATAATGTTAAGGAACCCAAGTATTCAGGATTGTGCATTGGGTTTGAAAGTAAATGTAAAGTGTTTGTAATTCTCCAGATTTGATACTAAATACCACTTGCGCCACCACCCAATGCAATTACGGCCACCACATTAGAAGCCTCTCTCAAATCTCCTCCTCTTCTCCCCACCTCTTCGTTATTGTAATATGCGCTTGTTGCCATGGTGACTGTTAGCCCATCTCCATGCTTCATCCATAGCCCTTTCTGTTCTGTTGTGGAGGTGCCACACGCCCACAACCTTCCTTGTTTTGGCTTTTCAGTGCATGCACACTGGAGGTTATTCAAACCCTACAAATTTAGTAGTGTATGTATTGCCTAAGAAGGAGAGCTAGGGCACTGTCATCTCTTCTAAGGTGCCAGGAGTAGCAGGAGGCTTGGGAGACGTTTTGTTCACCACATTGTGCCTTCCTGACAGACGCCATTCACAAAGTGGCCACTCTTCGTTTCTGAATGAAAATGTATTTGTGCAGTGATGTCAAGGCTTCTTCATGAAGGGAATGATGCCCTTCACTTGGCGAGTATCATAGTAACTGAAATCAAAAATGTAACAGAACACATAACCCTAAAAAGCCTTTATTTAACCCACCCTTATACTTCCTCTTTTCCTTTTTTTGTTTACTTGAAGTCACAAACGTGTTTACAATCACATTTAAGAGATACGTGTTGACACTCCCATGGGTAGCTTTGGTTTGCGAGGAAGGGTTATGCTCACTCACATCTCTTCAGGATATGGAAAATCACATTTTGTGCATACCCTGAACAACTTTACAGCCACAAACAGCATGTGTTTGTTTTAGTGGCCGAAAAGGCTCCTCGGAGGAGGCCAGAGAGGGCACTAGCCCAGTTCAGTGAGGCATGGTCACATGAACCAGGCATATTGCAGAGTTAAGCTGGGGACTTCTTAGAAACATCAACCGGGGTCGGTTCTCACTAGATTCGAGGTTGTTAAACCGTTTATTTCCAGTATACTCTCCTTGCCAGTCTAAAGCTAGCTTGCAACCCACCTCTGACTGTGCCCGAGTGAGGGCTGTCGTCAAGGAGTACGCTGTTCTTAAATAACCTGATGGAGGCGCTCTGCTGGCACCTTTTCACGATCTTATGTGTGCCAGGCTTTCAAAACTAATTAAACACAGAGTGCAGAGCCCGTGTGACAGAGAACCTGACTTCTCCGGTGGAGAAGTGTGGCACAATGGTTAGAGCGCAGACCCTGAGGCAGAGATCTGGCTCAAGACCAGGGTTCAAGTCCTGCTTTGGCAGGTCTTGGGCTTAATTCCCTTGGACCAGATAATTCTCGAATCGGTGCCTAATCTAATTAATGGGTCCCACTCTGCAACTCTGGGCAATAGCTTGCTTAATCTCCACAATGCCCCAACAGTGCTTGGATGCCTGGCTTCACCCTGGGGGTGCCCAGGAGTGGGCACCTCACAGGGGAAAGCCAGGAGGGGTTCCATAGCAGTATGAGTACAGCGCCTTGAGACCCTAATGGGTGAGTAGTGCGCTATACAAGTGCAAAATTTACATTTTACATTTATCTAGCACACTCCTGTCAGACCAGGATGCCTGCATTCTTCTAACTGGATGCGACTTATTTTCGATCACAGCCTACCAGACAGCGCTACAGACATCCTGGGGACATTCAGAAAGTTAATTGAGGAATGCATTCCGCCCATTGCTTGCCATTGGCTTTATCGTTTGTGACTTGCATTTTCTTGCTTTCCATCACGCATAGCTAAAAGAAATCGCCATTTATAATGCGAATAGCTCTCGGACTGCCGAGACCTATTGGCTTTGTCAATGGTTCTTTCTACTGGCAACTGCTGTATAAAGTACATCCCGACATTTCACTTGTGCTCCCAATTGCTTTATAATAACTTATTTCTCATATAATAGTGCCTACAACAATTTACCATTTGTAAATACTATAAATAACAGGTGTTATTAGGACCAAGTGATTGATACTCAATGTACTATCTTTGAGAGGATAAAAGGCTGAGGTAGCCTTAAGTGGATTAAAATTCACTGCCTGCAGGTCGCTGCGGAGGTAAGTAGTGATCATTAAACACACTGAGCCAACCTGCTGCCCTTGCCACGTAGTTTAACCATTATGACAACATCAGCTATGTAAGATCGAAGACGCCTCTGCTATTTGGAGATATCATTCATCACCAAGTCCTGCTCCTTTGGATTTGTGGATCCCAAAGGCTGTATCGATAATGTATTTCATTTTATCTTTATTTTCAAAATCCTAATGGGTGCACAATGTTTGCAGTCCTTTGCCGCAAATCCCCCATACTGCCATCTTCTCAGGGTCTAAAAACTGAACACTGCAGTAAGCCAAAACCCCACAGGTATGAAATGTGAAGGCCACGTACACTAGCAGGCGGCCAGAACCCCATTGTTATGAAACCAATGGCTCCATATATTGGCAGCAGATCAAAATGCCATTATCTTTAAGTTTTGGATATTCCAATTAGGGTGGCCTGGCCACTTATGGATGGGCAGGTATATTGTGGGTGACAGCAGTATAGTGAACTTCTCAGTACATTGTTCTCAGTATATTTTTCAGAGGGACTATGTAACCATTACACCAATGGGAAACAAAGAACTTTGTATTAGGATATAAAAGTTGACACTAAATGCACGGATAATAAAGAACAATTAGTTCCACAAAGAAAAAAAACATAACTTCCACTGCAAGTCCACTCATCCTGTTCATAAGTCTGTCATTAGGTGGCTTTAGGTGAGGTTTTTCATCTTTGAGCAGCTGTTCCGTCTTTGCAGCTCCGCCCACCTGCTGGTATTATGTATCTGTTTGCTTTTAACATAATTACAATTTTTAGACATTAGACGGCCATATTGGATTTTTACCTTTACCAGTTTATACAGTGGATTCTGCCATCTTTAATTCATTGTGACTCACAGTAGGACTGTGCTTAAAAAATCTGCTCAGCTGTACCTGCTTTGTGGTGCAGACCAGAGGATAATGGCCTCTCTTCATTGGGCAGAAGACAGAAGGCTGGAGAAGCCGGGGCGTGGAAGGGCACATGAAGGCATCATCTCTTCCTGGACCAGGTATTTCCGGCTGCCAACAGCTCATGCATGATCAAGTTATGAGACAAATTCGCATAAAAACAAAGATTGCTGATAATTAAAAACACGTGGACCAGCTCCGCGCATAAAACTAAGACTAGCTGAACAGCAAGCAGACAGGTATACTGTGTGAGTAATTAAAGTGAATTCCTAAAAACTAAATGGTACACTTAAAATATTAAGTAGCTAATGGCGGGTGAGTCATGTAATTATACCAGTTCACCTCTCATAGGCAGCATGAGAGGCATAGCAGTTGAAATGAGTGAAGCCCAATGTTAAAAGATTCACAAACATATTATCGAATTTCTCCACAGCGTTTATTTAACATCTGTAGTAATCTACCACAACAATAAGAATTGGCTCACAACATTATACTTTCCCTTGAATGTTTTCATAATACTAATAATACTAATAATATAGAACTTAAATTACCAGACGCCTGCATGCACCTGGCCGCCTCAGTGTCCTGGGCATACCACAGAGGACCTCAGGTGCAAGATGTCTTGTGGTGGTCCACATGCATGCTTTCTGAAGCCTCATTCACAAAGGGCTTAATGAACAATCTGAATTTTGCTCTTGCAGATTTCGCCTGTAATTGGAACAAATATCTGATACAGGATTGTGAAACTATCCCAGGAATATTTTTTCTCTAGTTGGAAAATGTAATATATGCAGAATTGCGGCACACCTGCATTAGGACATGTACGTTTCTTATTCACACATGAAATATGTTGTTGCTCCTTATAATTTCCGGTTTGGAATTGAACTTACTCCAGCTACAAACAATAGCAAATTTACATGTGTTTTCAGAATGGGAAACTAGGTGAAAGGGGTATGTGGATACCTCTAAACATACCCATTTGTGGGTGCTCACCTGCTTTTCCAGGTTGCCACACCCTGGGATGGCCAGAATCCTGTCCTAACCCTAAACTTCGGCGGTACTGGTGTAATTTCTGCATTCATAATGTGTACCTTACAAATATAAAACTTTACCACTTCTGATCTGAGTGGCATTTAACATCAGTTAAGTGCCTATTTTGTGCACTTAGATCAGCAGATTTCTTTGTAAAACATGCCCTGAGAGCATTTTATCTTCAAAGATTTCCCAACCCGAAGATGCTTGTAACAAGCTGATTCTTTCCATGGTTCTGCTCCTTGCCATACTCCACACGTCTTCCAGTATGAATGTTTGCTATTAGCCTGGAACTGTTGCATGCTCCCAGAGAACCACTGAGTTGCCATTGCCTGAAAGCTGCTTTTAGATAGTGTAGACCTGTGTGTGAAATCCTAGCACACTAAGAGACAAATTTACGAACTTTTGGCACAGGGCAGAGCAGCAAGTCACCTTGCCGCGCTGCCCTGAGAAAATGATAAAGGGCAGAAATGCACCGTATTTAAGCAACACAGCACATTCCTGATATTTCCCCCTACGCTGGCGCCACTTTGGCTGCCTAGTGCCAACGCAGGCATCCTTGCACCGATGGACAGGGAGCATACCTCTGCCAACCAGAAACCCAATTTCTCACAGTTCTTGGACTAAGCTAAACTACACAATTTATCATCATCCGCTCTTATCGACTCTTCTGTTTTTCAGTGTACTACACAACCTTTCTTATTACGCCTGCTTCCTTCTACCTATGTTCTTTGCGCTTTGAGTACCTGTTCTGTCCAAAGCACACTAATACTTTATGGTGCAGCAGCTTCATATGACATTACTAAATAAATAAATATAAAATAAAAGGTTAGAAATAATGAAACCATGTCAAGTAGATCATTACTGGATACACCTTAACGAGTCTCTGATTATTACCCCTTTGTACATAAATATCCGTTAAGAAGTTTGTTAATTGCTAGGTGTATTTTAGGTACTTCAGAGCGCCACAGATCTGCCTAAAGATGAGCGTTAGAAAAGGTTGTTATCTAGTTTCTTTGGGTGAACCTCAACTCAATATTCTGCTCCGAGGTCATCAACTGTAAACAGTTCAGACATAGGCTAATCAGAACAAGGTTGTGTTTAATGCCTTCCCGAAACACATTTGGTTATATCTGCCATCAAGTGTGAGGTCAAAGCGTTCCGCAGTCTGGGACACTGGATTCCTAAGGTCCTGCTTCTTCGTTTGATCAAACTGAAAGCTTATTTGATGATCAAGTGTACTGTCATTAAACACAATATCCTGTTAAACTGATAGTGAGGATTAAGTTATACTAGTGTGTTTAGCATTTTATGAAGATTTTTGATACCGTTAGAAGTTTTCATTGACCAGCTTTATCTCTCTCATTGTTATCAACGTGCAAGTATTTATTTGCATAGTCATGTATAGCCATCTCCAAACGTATAATAGCACCGACCAACCTTTAGTGTGGATGTATTTCCCTATTTCATGTAAAGTATACTTTGTAGCAGCGTCTCACTTTTACAGTCCAGACAGTGCCATAGAAAACAGTAAAATTAATGAATGTTCAGAAAATGTCCAATTAAAATTAGCTTGCCCACTGTAGCTACTACGAATTGCAGGAGACCTCATCAGATCTAGTATGTGTCAGTGAAGTCTGCCAGTCTACTCTGAAACAATACGTTTAGGTCTGAGCTCAACAGGTGTATAGGCAGAAGCCAGCAGTGCTATATTTGAGCTTGTGGTTGCAGGTGGGGTCCACCAGCACTCATTTATGAGGATCTGCAATTACTGTATTATCATCAGACTTTGACCCAGAGCAAGAGGGAGCAATACACAAATGAAGGAAAGAAGGAGGAAGAAAAAGACAGAAAATAGTGATAAAGAAAGAAACCTAGGATGAAAAAGAAAATACAAGAGTGAAATAAAGAGCTTTGGAGTCCTTAGTGATGGGTAATAGAGGTGTGAGGTGGAATCAAGACTGCACAGCCTTAGTATTTTGTTCCTCCCTCAACATAGATAGCACTGGCTACAGGCTCTGAGCAAAACTTTGGGCTCCGGCACTTACTCTTTTGGAAACCAAGCACTGGAAGCAAGTAAACCACTCAGCTGCTTGAAGATATACATGGCGGCTCATTGGTGACACTGATTGGTGGACTGTTGCTGAAGAGGCAAAGTCACCCTGGATTCACCAAGTTGTATATGATAAAGAACTTTATGATAGCCCTTTAAAACGTCATGCAGGCTTACCATCTTACTGGTATTCAAGAACATGAGAGCAACTGTGCTCCCCCTGCTCCACATTGTCTGCACAGGCCTATTTTTTTTTTTTTTTTAAAGGCCATTTATTTTTCAGATTAGGCTACTTAGTTAAGTATCATCAGTTTAACTACCTTTGTTGAAAATGTAAGCATAAGGGACAAGCACTGTCATAAAGGAGTTCCCATAAGTCAAACGTGAGCTACTCTATTTTACAGCACTATTCGCCATGCTATGTGATTGCTTGCAGACAGACCAATCTGTGTTTTGTACATCAGAAAATGCTCTGCATATATTTACCTCAGGATAGAGCTGTGGTCTTATGGCTATAATATTCTTCTATTATATGTAATTTCAGCCTGTAAGTCTTACATGAAATCACAAAGCCTCAAACAAAAGTACAGGAAACACACAGCTGACTAGTACAAAAACCGTCTCAAGCAACACAGACCCTTGCTCGGAGAGGTCAGGCCAAAGTTTATTAATTTCCCCCTGGTCATGAGTCATACAATAGGTAAAAATTCATCTTGACAAGTTATAATTCATCAAAAAGGAACCATACCTTAAGTTGACAAGCACTATAAATTACGTTTACAACACAATAAATAATTGGCTGTTTACAATCTGTGCCATGAAAGCGAAGGCCCATCGGGCCGGAAGCAGCAGCTTCTAGACTTCCCTTGCTACCGATGTGTTTTAATCTGAAGCTGTCCAGGCCATGTTTGGGCCGCAAGTGCTATGTTTGTTGTGTACCTGTACCTTTGGCTCTCACCTGCTTTCCCTGTGTCCGTACCATTAGCCATCCTAAGGCCCCTCAATCATTATTTGTAAAGTGCAGCTACTCACCAGTGACGGTCTCAAGGTGCTGGGAGGGAAGGGGCCTCATCCGAAGAGCCACGTCTTGAGGTTCTTCCCGAAGATGGTGAGCGACGGGCTTTGTCTGAGGTGCAGGGGGAGGTTGTTCTAGCTCTTTGCTGCAGTGTAGGTGAAAGTTCGCCCTCCAGCCGTGGTTTTGCGGATGCGAGGGACAGTGGCCAGGGCCATCTGAGTGGAGCGGAGGGATCTGGCTGAGGTGTGGAAGGAGATGCGGTGGTTCAGGTAGGCTGGTCCTGTGTTGTGAATGGCCTTGTACGTGTTGGTGAGAAGCTTGAAGGTGATTCGCCTCTCGAACTGTAGCCAGTGGAGCGTCCTCAGGTGTTGAGAGATGTGTTCTCAGCGAGGGAGGTCCAGAATGAGTCTAGCAGCGGCGTTCTGGAAGAGTCCACGTTTTTTGAAGTTCCCAGATGAGGTGCCGGCGTAGAGGGCACTGCCGTAGTTGAGCTTGCTATTGACTAAGGCCTGGGTGACTGTCCTGTGATAGTCTGCTGAGATCTATCTGAAGATCTTCCAAAGTTTGCGGAGTGTGTGCCAGCAGGAGGAGGCGACAGAGTTTACCTGGCGGGTCATGGATAGGGAGGAGTCGAGGATGATTCCTAAGATGTGGGCATGCATAGTTGGTGCAGGGGAGTCCCTGAGGGATGAGGACCACCAAAAGTCATCCCAAGCTGATGTGGTGTTTCCGAAGATGAGCTCAGTCTTGTCGGAGTTGAGCTTGTGGCAGTTTTCTCTCATCCAGGTGGCGACGACATCCATTCCTGAGTGGAAGTTCCTTTTGGCCATGTCCGGATCTTCAGTGAAGGAAATGATGAGTTGTGTGTCATCGGCATATGACACGATGTTCATACCGTGGCTTCTGCCGATGGCAGCAAGAGGGGCCATGTATACATTGAACAGTGGGGGACTCAGTGAGGATCCTTGGGGGACTGCACGATTTACTCCTGTGGGTCTGGAAATGTAGGGCAGGGTCTGACCCTCTGCGTCCTCCCAGAGAGGAAGGAGTGGTTCATTCCAGGGCTCTTCCGTGGATTCTTAGGTCGTGGAGTCTGGTGACCAGAGTGCTGTGGGAGACCATATTGAATGCTGCTTGTGGTGGAAAAAGGAGGCAAGTTTGCCGCAGAGGTCCTGTGACGGGGATGCGGGTGGCTTCGGAGGGGGATCTGTGAACTCGATGACTGAGAAGAGTTCCTTAGAGTTGTGTGCAGAGGAGTTGATACGCTCCTGGAGTGCGTCCTTCCTTGCATTCTTGATTTTTTGGCGGTGGGAGGCGGTTGCGGCTCTGTATTAGGCGAGGTCTTCGCTGGTTTGGCTGTTCCTCCATTTTTTCTCCAAACATCTGCGGATACTCTTTGATTCTTGGAGTTCGGTGGTAAACCAGCTGGCTTTCTTTGGTAAGCGTTTGGCCGATGTAAGCCGGAGAGAAGCTAGAGTGTTGGCGCATTCGGTGATCCATGCATTGAGATTGCGCGCTGCTGTGCTGGCGCCGTCGGAGGGAGGAGGGAGAGATCTGGCGAGCGATGAGATGAGTTGCTTATTGGTGATTTTGTTCCATTTCCTGTGTGGGGTCCTGGAGGTGCAGGTTTGGCTTCTGGGTGCAGTGATTCTGAAGTGTATGTAGTGGTGGTCGGTCCAGTCTGGGGTGGAGATGGTCTTGATGGTAATCCGGTTGCTTGAAGTGAAGATGGGGTCCAGTGTGTATCCTGCGATGTGTGTGGGTGCGGAGACCAGGTGTCCGAGGCTGAGGGTAGCGAGGTTGTCGAGTAGAGCGGTGGTGTTTGGGTAGGTGCGGTCCTCGAGGTGGAAATTCAGGTCGCCGAGGAGGAGGTAGTCAACTGATGCCAGGGCCAGGGGGGTAGCAATGTCTACGACGTCGTCTATGAAAGCTGGGTGGGGGGCGGGTGGCCATCACACCAGTGTGCCGTGAATGGAGAAGTTGTGGTTGGAGTGGACCAGGAAGTGAAGGTGTTCCATGGTGGTGCAGTGTTCTTCTGGGACGGCCTTGACACGTAGTGAGGACTTGTGAATAATGGCGAATCCTCTGCCTGGGCGGGAGGGCCGGTCCCTTCTTAGGATGCTGTAACCATCGAGAATGGCGATGGCGATGGCGATGGCGATGTCTGGACCTGAGGTGGGTTGGTCCAGGTCTCGGTAAGGAAGGCGATGTCTGGTCGGGCAGTGTCAATCAAGTCCCAGAGTTTGGTAGTGTGGGCATTTCTTGGTGGATTGGTCACTTCTTTTCCTTCTCCCTACTTTGACCTCCCGGCGGCCCTTACATTTCATGCTATTGATTAATGATGCTGCTATTGTAGGGTGACTAGGCATCCTGGATTTGCCGGGACTGTCACGGTTTTTCACCAGCTGTCCCAGCAGATTTTGAGAAATTTAGCTCCTGTCCTGTTTTTTTTTTTTAGAAGATTGACTGAAAACATAGAGAGGCAGGTTTTTATGTGCTCAAAGGCAGGATGTGTTTGCAGCTTTTGTCAGAGCACAATTTAAATAAACTCCATGCTACTAAGTTTAAAAGTTGCTTTTAATTTAGTTCCTCAGTGCCTCGTTGTCTGTGTTTCTATGTTGATGCGTGCTGTCATTTAAGTCAGTTTGTGTCCCTTGGCTAATGTAAAAGTGTTGTCTTTCTTCTATGTGTGCTAAATGTCCCAGTTTATGGCAGACCTGCCAACTCGCACAGAAAGACAGGGCTCAGAGTGGCTTTCCAGCCCTGTTTTGGAGGGGGTAAGCAGCCGATGCCCATAAAGCAGTGTGAAAACACCTCCAGGACGTCAATGACAGCCTCAGCAACCCTTGTTTCTTTGGGCGAGGAAAGGGCATGAGGGGATTTGTGGAGGGCACAGTGCTTCTCAGGTTGCTGCAGGCATAGGCTCTGTACCCTCCAAAGCACCACACCTCCTCACACTGTATTTTTTTTTGCAGGTCTGTTTTGGTTTTTGGGTCATATATGGTCACATGTGGTCACAGTATGCTATCACCCCTACGACCTGCGCGTTCACAGTTGCAATTCCAGCTTGCCCTTTCTGGTGAGGGTGGGAGGGACAGCTTCAGTGCCCAGTGCTACAATGTGCCTGTGGCTTCCGGCTCCTGGCCTTTTGATCTTTCGCTGGGTCACCTCCCTGTACAGCTGTTGGCTGCTTTGAAAAGCACAGACCAATCACGTGTGAGGGATGTAGTGCTCCTGATAACCAGAACCAGGGATTGGAGCGATACCTACTATCATTTAGTGGGAGTCCAGTAGGAAGAAAAGGCCTAAAGGGCAGCTTCATCTTGCATTGCACTTGAGTTTCAAACTACCCTGTTACCCCAACGATCTTTCCCTGTTCGCTAAGTCCTCCTGGCATACCGTGGCCTCTGAAGTCTGCACCGCCACGACCTGCTCTGTAGCCTCGGCATGGCCAGCCCATCACCGTGCAATTAACTCCAGACAGTACCAAGCTGCCTCAGCCTTCTGGGAAGACTGTAGATGGAGCGGCGCAGTGCTTGGCCAACCACTTATTAAGCCCCCTTATTGTGGAACTAATGCACGTGTTTCCTACACGCTTCAGCCACATTTCTGAAATCAAATAATTATTTTCTCCTGCGTTTGCGGTAGTTAATTAATTGCTTAATTAATTAATTAATTAATTAAGAAAACGTAATAGCTCAGTTGCTTCTACGATAGACAACAATGTCAATACCCTTCTTGTCTGGACACTAGAAAGTTCAGTATTCACACCAAGGGCGGAATAATCATTATGAGTCTGATCATTTAAAAGTAGCATCACTGAGTGACGTGCCTGGTTACTCCATCGATCATGTGTTGGTTTACGTGGGCGGCCAAGCACGCGCCAAGGCAACGTTTTACATTTATATTATAGGTACTGACATTCTAATCATTTTGGTATCATATCACTAATTTACTGTTTTTGTCTGTTAACCTTACTCTGATAGAAAACTGAATTCAATTCTGTTGCCAGCAGAAACTCTCATACTGCGTTGTATAAAAAATATCCCTTCCTTATATCATTAACATCTCAAAGAAGCAGGCCATTCCTTTGAAACCCTTCTTCTAGGCAGACATGTACCGCTGCCACTGGTTGGAAAGGGTAAAACAACACTTTAGACTTAGAGTTTGTTTTCACCACACAATTGACACACTTTGGGGGCAGCTTTCACACGAACGACCTGCTCAGGAAAACTCTCCCAATAAAAGTAAGCGTGAAAGCTTAGGCGTTGGCCGGTGTTTGTGTTAAAAGAAAAGCTTGTGAAATGATTTGCCTCGCTCCATGTTCATATCAGCAAGTGACGAAAACTACGCAGCTGCACCTCCAGGGCGTGAAAGGCCTGAATGTTTGACTTCGGGAAGCGTGATTAGTGATAAAACTGCACGTGAAGGACTGCAGCATCGCTGCTTACTTCACCCCCGAATGTGAATTTAAGTGTGCTTGCGTTATCAGGAAACAGGAAGTAAGCAGACGCCTCATGCGGTGAGACGGTTGTTAAGCAGGTAGTTATGCTAGTGTCTCCATCATAGCTCAGGTAGCCAGTTACGCTCGTTCCATGCACGCGTGATGTATTATAATTGCCTTATACTGCCACTTAGTCACCGCCGTGGTATGTGCCCAACTTTTCTACGGTTTTTATTAAATGAACACGTCTCGTGTGTCTACCACACCCCGAGCTCAATGCGCGCTTTACTCGCGCAAAGCGCGGTGCAGTTGGCGGTGAAACAGGAAAGAGTGGAAAACTGATGTTGACAGTGTACACGGAGTTGCACACTTCTTGATTAAAGTCAGGTGATCCTGCAGGTCCCTGGAGCTCTGAAGTGGTTGGACCACTACTGTCAGTGAAGTATTCAGTCACTCGGTTGTGTGCAGTCATGTGGTTAGGTATTGCATGGTTAGACGTGGCTCAAGGTTGCTAGTAATGTTCATGCTCCCGTTAGTAAAACAAAGTCTACCCGCCCATGGGCGTAGGAAGTGTGGGGGACGCAGGGGATGTATCCCCCCCAGATTTTGGAGGGTGGGGGACACAGGGGACGAAGGTGGGGGGGACAAGGGGACAAACTAATTTCCCCTCTCACATCTATTATTCAGAGGGCCATTAGCGCACAAAAGCGCTACTTATAATAGCCCTGTACCGACCATCCTCCAATCTGATGGGAACAGAATGAAGGTGAGCCAGGAGGCCCCCTGCGCCCTCTGCCCTTTTGTTTGTCCTGTTCACAGCTGTGGGCATTAAGGGTGCTCATAAGAACAAAGAGCAGGAGGAGGAGAAGAGTTTTGGATGATTACTGTCTGCATCACCTGCCACCTTGAAGAGGAGCACTGCAGGAGGCCTTCAAGAGGAGCTGCAAGACAATGAGGAAGATCTAAAGAGGAAACAGAGTCCCACTCACACTGATGCCTGCAGGCTAGAAAGGAGATTCTGTGAAACACAATATTTGTATTTGACTAAGATCACACCAGTTGGTGAAACAGTGAAGTCGAGATTGAGCCCAGATTTTACCTTTTCACACAACAATTTAGCTATTAGAAGGGTATATTTTTCTAACATTTATGTTTAATGTTTTGTTATCTAGGTAATGCAGGGCTTGATTATAGGGTGGCTAACAGGGAGAAGCCATATTTCATTTTGGGCCATTATGCCTAGCGTTATTATTTATGCTGTTGTTATCGTTACATACTTAAGCATATTGAAGTATATTATCTTTTCTCTATCTTTTCTTCACTCTACTCTGAAACAATCTACCCTATGCCACTGCACCCTATACCTCTTTTCTCCACTCTGTGCTACTCTACGCCACTGCAATCTATGCTGTACCACTCCACTCTACACCACGCCACTGCAATCTATGCTGTACCACTCCACTCTACACCACTCTACTCTTCAGCACTCTGCACTATGCCACTGCAATCTCTGCTATTCTACTCTAACAATTGCACACTACACCCCTGCACTCTGCCAGCACACTCTTCCCCACTTTACTCAAAACCAATGCACTCTATGCCACTGCACTCTATGCCACTATACAATAGACCACTGTACTCTGCGACCCTCTAATCTGCAACTTTGCACTCTCTGCCACTGAACTCCACGCCACTCTACTCTGCACCACTGCACTCAATGCCACTGTACTCTTTTATGCACCACTGCACTCTAATCTACTCTACACCACTCCACTGTAGGGCACATCACTCTACTTTGAAATCATCTCCTCTATGCCACTGCAATCTACGCAACTCCACTCTATGTTATGCCAGTCCAATCTACCCTTTACCACTCCAATGTACCCTGCGCCACTCCAATCTGATCTGTACCGCTCTATGCTACTGCACTCTACATCACTATGCTACACTCTGCAACAATCTACTCTTCACCACTATACTGTACTCTGCAGCAATCTACTCTATGCCACGGCACTCTATGCAACTCTAATCTACTCTGCACCATTGTACTCTGAGCCACTCTTCTCTACTCTGCATCACTCTACATCACTGCACTCTACACCAGTGTATTCTATGCCACCCTACTCTACACCACTGCCCTTTATGACACTCTACTCTGCAACACTGCACTCTGCCACTGAACTATACTCCTCTCTACTCTGCACCACAGCACTCTACTCTGTACCGCTCAACTATATGCCACTCTACTTCACTCTACACCAATGTACTATATGCCACTACACTCTATGGCACTCTACTCTACATCACTGCACTCCACCACTGCACTCTACACCAGTCTACTCTACCTTGCACCACTCCACTCTACCATGCACCGCATCACTCTGACACAGCACTCTGAACCACTGCAATCCATGCTGTGCCACTCCACTCTGCGCCCCTCGACTCTTCACCACTCTGCGCTACTGCACTGTACGCTAAACCAGTGCAGTCTTCGCCAATGCACTCTACACCACTTTACTCAAAACCAATGCACTCTATACCACTACACTCTACACCAATCTACTTAACACCACTGTACTCTATGCCACTTCACTCTAGACCACCCAACTCCACTCTATGACACTTCACTCTGACATTACACTCCATGATACCAGACTCTGACACTCTATTCCATTAAACTCTAACACTTTCTCCACTCTGTAACTCCCTACACAACTCCCTATACGCCACTCCATTCCATTTTACTCCACTCTGTGCCACTCCACACCACTCTATGCCACTTCAATCTACGATACTCTACTCAACGCCACTGCACAACCCTCTGTGCCACTCCACTATACAACAATGTACTATGCTCACTGTAACACTCTACCCAACTTTCTCTTTGCCACTTCATATTACTTTACTTCACTCTACTCCAGTTCACTCTTCTTTATGCGTTTCCACTCTACGACACTCTGCCACTCCACTCTGTGACACTCTATTACACTGTGACACTACTCCACTCTACTTTATGGCATTGGCGCTTGATTAGAGATTCAGATCTCCATTGATTGCCTTCTCACTCATATGAGACGTGAGTCAGATTTATCTTCGCCATTTTGGTTACAAGCGCTCTGTAATCCTTTTAGCTCAAGCTTAACGAAGGCTTAGGATGATCCTGATACTTGTCTAGGGGATTGAAATATTGTCGGCCAAAGTACCTTGACTTGAATTTGTGATATTGTACATAAGTTGGCATAAGCATAGGCACTTTGAGCTAATTACTTCTTGATTCACTATTTGAGTCATTCTTGTAAAAGTCGGTGTATAAAAGCTTGTAAATCATTATTGTGGATGCTAACCTTGTAGGAAAGTAGCCTCTTTCTAGCTTGGTTACCCCCACTTTTGGCCTGTTTGCCAGTGTGTTTGAGTGTGTCTACTGAGATCCTGCTAATCAGGACCCCGATAGTTATGCTCTCTCCCTGAAATAATGGTTGTTGCATACTGGTAACCCAGTATTTCACCCAAAATTGGCATACTGGTGCCCCCTTATAAGTCCTAGTATATGGTGCTTAGGTACCCAGGGCATTGGGGTTCCAGGAGATCCCTATGGGCTGCAGCATTTCTTTTGCCACCCATAGGGAGCCCATGCAAAGGCTTCTGCAGGACTGCCATTGCAGCCCGTGTGAAAAGGTGCATGTACCCTTTCACTGCCAGTTACACTGCACCAGGTCACTTATAAGTCACCCCTATAGCAGGCCCTCCAGCCCTGGGGGCAGGGTGCAGAGCACCTGTGTGTGAGGGCACCCCTGCACTAGCAGAGATGCCCCCATGACCTCCAGGACCATTGTCCCTGACTTTGTGAGTGCGGGGATGCCATTTTACACGTGTACTGGAAATAGGTCACTACCTATGTCCAGCTACAATAATGGTAACTCCGAACATAGGTATGTTTGGTATCAAACATGTTGGAATCATACCCCAAGGGTTTTGCAAGCATTGGTTGTATGATTTCATGCACTCTGGGGGCTCCTTAGAGGACCCATAGTATTGCCATTCCAGCCTTCTGAGGTTTTCCAGGCAGCCCCAGCTGCTGTCACCTCTCAGACAGGTTTCTGCCCTCCTGTTGCTTGAGAAGGTCAAGCCCAGGAAGGCAGAACAAAGGATTTCCTTTGGGAGAGGGGTGTTACACCTTCTCTCTTTGGAAATAAGTGTTACAGGCTTGGGAGGGGTAGCTTCCTTCCCCTGGCCACTGGAAATGCTTTGAAGGGCACATTTGGTGTCCTCCTCGCATAATCCAGTCTACACCGGTTCAGGTACCCCCAAGTCCCTGCTCTGGCACGAAACTGGACAAAGGAAAGGGGACTGGCCACTCCCCTGTCCATCACCACCCCAGGTGTGGTGCTCAGAGTTCCTCCAGAGGGTCCCTGGGTTTTGCCATCTTGGATTCCAAGTTGGCAGCGAACTCTGGGAGCATCTGAGTGGCCAGTGTCAGCAGGTGGTGTCAGAGCCGTCCCCTGATAGGTGTTTACCTGTTTAGCTGACCAATCCCCCTTTCAGGGCTATTTAGGGTCTCTCCTTTGGAAGGTTATTCAGATTCGGATTGCAAGACTCCAGAAGGAATTCTCTTCATTCTTTACTTCACCTTCTCACCGAAGAAATTGCATCTGGACCCTCCAGAAACTCCACAAACTGCAACAAAGAAGCAAAGACGACTTCTGCAACATTGTATCTTCAGCTCTTGCCAGCAAATGCAACTGTTTCCCAGTCGTGCATCCTCAGAGGACAACCTGTCTTCAGCCTGCACCAGAAGAATGAAGGAATCTCCCTTGGAGTGAAGGAGTCACTCCCCTGCTTCAGCAGGCACCTCTCTGCAATGACGACCATCTGCGTGGGTCCCCTCTCCTGACGAGTTGCATGGATCCTGCATCACGGGTGGTGGACTGAAGTGGTCCTGATGGTCCTGACGTCCCACTGTCCAACTTTGGTGGAGGTAAGAGCTTGCCTTCCCATCCAAGACAGTACCCCTGTGCACCACGTGTTTTTCAGTTGCCAAAGCTTGTTGGCATCCCTCTATGAAATTCTTTGTGCACAATGTAGCTCCGGTCCCCACACTACTTCCTGTGATGCACAGCTTCCTGAGTGGTTCTCTGGTGGCGTTTTTTGTGCTGCGTGGGCCTCCTTTTGCAACTCCTTTGTTCCCATGCTGGGGGACTTCTGTGTGCGCTGCCTGGTCTTATGTGGGCTCTGTGAGTTGCTGAGAGCCCCCTCTGACTTCCCCTCCTGGGTAGAGTCCACCAGGTTCCTCCTGGTCCCGGGCAGTGCCATTTTCTGCTAACCATGAGCTTTGCGTGTGCCAAGGCTTGTTATCGGAATCCAGTGACACAAACCACACTGCAATCATCCATCCGGTGTGGGATATCATCTGCACCAACCAGTAACCGGCATTCATCTTCTTGGGTGCAGTACAGACTGTTGTTCTTCACCAGTGGTTCTTCTTTTGCACCTTGATTTGGGTTAGCAGGGGCTCCTGTCCTCCCTGGACTCTTCTGGGCTTCTTGGACTTAGTCCCATTCTTCAACAGGTCTTTAGGTCCAGGAATCCACCCTTTGTGTCTTGAAGTCTCTTCTGGTTCTTGCATTATCTTCTTTCTCATGTTCTTGTGTGTTCTAGGAACGTTACTGTGATTTACTCCTGCTTTCCTAGGCTCTGAGGTGGGTTCTATTACTTACCTTTGGTGTTTTCTAACACTCCCAGCGCCCCTCTACACATCACACTTTCCTAGGTGGGAAACCGGCATTCGCATTCCATTTTCTTAGTATATGGTTTGTGTTCCCCCAGGCCCATTTCTAACCATTGTGATTTTCACTAATTGCACTGTTTTCTAACTGTACAGCTATTTCTGCTTACTAGTGTATATAATTGATGTATTACCTCCTAAGGGAGTATAGTCTCTATGGTATTTTTGGCATTTGTATCACTAAAATAAAGTACCTTTATTTTTGTAACACTGAGTATTTTCTTTCATGTGTGTGAGTGTGACTACACTGGTATTGCATGAGCTTTGCATGTCTCCTAGATGAGCCTTGGCTACAGCTACCCCTAGAGAGCCTGGCTTCTAGAAACTGCCTACATTTCAGTAATAAGGGATAACTGGACCTGGTATAAGGTGTAAGTACCATAGGTACCCACTACAAACCAGGCCAGCCTCCTCCAAACCACTGTACTATATAGGTTATTTTTCACATTTTTCTTGTAATTGGTGACTTTGGGTCATCCAGATAACTTGGGTAGTGCCCGAATACTAGTCTTTCTCGATTTTCCCTGTTGATGTTTTCCCACTACATTTGATCTTTTATATTTTGATTGAATAAAAGCATGAAACATTCCATTTGCATACGACTTTAATATCATTGTTTATGGGAGTGGTGTTGCATTTTATTCAAGGGACCCCTGTTCCTTTAAAGTTAGTTTACTGCTCCATTCTAGAACACTCTACTTAGTCCATGACACTACGCCACACCAGTCGACGACACATCATTCTCCTTTATGCCATTAACTTCGAGACGTGTTGAATAGTAGTCTTACTAGTGTATAGCATGGCTAAAACACATTGGCAAAGGCAATAGAACTTGCATAGGCGAGACCTATTGGCTTTGCCAATGCTTGTTTATAAAGTATGAACTTCAAGGTGACTTGTAATATCCTTATGTACGCAGGAGGCATTTTACTCCATATAATACATCGTCACACCACCAACTTTCCCACAAACCACTTAAAACCTTAGAGCATAGATTCTGTCATTCCAAGCTATTAAAGTAGAGCAGAAGAAAGAAAAGCAACATTCCATTTTTTGCTTTAAACAGCTACATTAATTATGCTCTGTGACCTGATCTGCCTTTCACCTTGGCTGCTAGCTCTGGCACAAGGCACTGTAATGTCAGAACTCAACTGTAATAAGCCTATCATAGTCATTTTCTGATGTCTTTTCTTTATAATCAGGTAATGCCTTTTTCTTTATACGCAGTGACTTGGTGCATCACAAACAGCCGATTCTAAAGAAATTAGTGACTGCAGTTTATACTGAGATGAAAGAATCCATTTTTATATAGCCTGTAACTCCAAGAGCTTCTTCAGTTGAAATGCTTCTAGTTATGACTGATGTGGAGCTGAGCTTCCCAAGATCGCACACAGGAGTAGACGTGCTATTAGAACTATTGTTTCTGAGCACAGTTTACAACTGTTGTACCTAATCGCTTTTGATATCTCCAGTGCGGTTCCAACTGGCATGAGGCAAAGGGCATGATGGGTGTGGGGCACAAAGTGTACGTTCTTCCTTTTTACCCTCCTACCTTTATTAGCTTGGTGCATGAAGATGCAAGGTTAATCAACCTGTTATTTTCACATTTGAGCTAATTACTTTGTGAATGAAAATAACAATAAAAGATACTTTCAGACTGTGAAAACATGCCTTCCTTTCTCCCTATTTCACTTCCAATATATATGATTGTGTATATTTATCGGAGTACACACGAAAGTACGGGGTTCTCTAAAAGAGGACGTCGCGGATATTAGCGTAGCCCTGGGTTGTATGTATTCCTATTTGGAAGGGTAAAGTCAGTGGAATGTCAGTTGGAAATTGCCGAGTGCATATACGGAGAGGAACAACGGGGGTGGGAAGAAAGGGATTTCCTTTTACGGACTAGGTGGTCTCACACACTATATAGTGTCATGCTTCATCATTTGACCACCTAGACCCACCCAGGTAGGACAGTGCCACCTGGGCGGACTCAACCTCACTGTTAAAGGAACAGGAGGGAGTGCGTAAATAAACTTGTTTCTGGAAAGATCGGGATCCAGCTAATCTACTGCAAAAACTAAAAACACCTAAGCAGACACCTGTGAAGAGCAACAAATTTAATGGTGGTGTCTGACTGGTGTAGTTAAAAAGGGGGGTTGGGACACCTCTGTGAGGACAAGGACTCACAGGGTCACCTAACTAATTAATAGCCAACATGTTTCTGCCCTCAGAAGTGAGCCAATGAAGGTCTTGGGGCATTCGTCAGGGCCTAGGATCCCTACGTCTCACGTTGGAGGAAAATACTCTATGGGGAAATCAAAGAGTGAAAAAATGGAAAATGAATGATCTACCTTACCCAAGGAATTACCTTGAGGCGGCCTATGGGGGAAAAACCAATAATTAGCACACTGGTGGCACACAGCACTGCAAAACCAACCAATTACACACGTGTCAAGGGGATGCATTCATGCACGAAACACATATGTTCAAAAAGGTAAAATACATGTGTGGAGTGACTGAGTGGGTATATCTACACAAGTGGACAGTCCTATCACTGCAGGGAATTATAGTTCTTACCCTTTTCTTAGAGGCTGCTAGCCTCTGGTATCCAGGAGGGGGAGTGTCCCCTTATAGTCACACACTAAGGCAAAGAGATGAACATAAAGACGAAGTGAGGAGAGGAACAGAAGTAGGCAGAATAGATACAGAGGGAGCATTAGGGGGGGAGCAAGTTCCCATTAAGAACCCACTATTGCTGGTAGAAAAATACTGGTTAAGAGAAACCGAAGTGGCTATAGACAATAAACATGAAAAGTAAGATTAAAAGCAATAAGGGCTTATCTGTGCTGCCTGTGATCCGGTATGCCACTCACTACATCAAAGGGGACGCTCGCCGTGCGCCTATTTCGTCCTCTCCTTGGACCGCTTGAGACAAGTGGCTGAGGGAGAACGGTCTATTTATGGCTGTAAGATATTCCAGGTGCGCCCTGTTAGCGCGTTAATTGGAGTTCAATTGAAGTTAATCACCGCCGCGGGCCTCGTTGCGTTGCTAGCCTCGATATGATTGCCGTAATGGCGGGTGCACCGGCAAAGCCGGGGCGCCGGCATGAATGTGATCGAGTGCAAGGGCGGGCCTCTTTACGTTGATGGCCTCGATGTGCTTTACCGCACCCGCGGGTGCCCCAGCTGAGCCGGGGCGCCGGCATGAATGCGGGCGAGTGCAAGGGTGGAGCCCGAGCTGGAAGATTCCGGCCCGAGCGCCACCAGCGGAAGCCTCGCGTTTCCAGTGGCCGCTGGGAAATGTAGTTCACAGCGGTCCCGTGGCCCTAAGGGCCAAGAAAGAAAAAAGAAAAAAGAAGGAAAGGATGAAGAAAAGGAAGGAGGGGGGGGTAAAAGGGGGGGACGAAAGAAAGGGAGGAGGGAGAAGAGGGAACAAAACGGACAGGGGGGGGGACGGGAGTGAGGGGGATAGAAACAAAGTAGGGGGTAAAAGAACAGAGTGGTCCCAGGGCAAAGTCCCGTGAAGGATCAGGGTAGGGAGTGGGGAAAGCACAAAGGGGAGGGGGGGGGGGAGAAAAAGATAGAGCAGAAGCGGACGGAAGGGAGGACTCATAAATTAGTAAGAGAAATCATTTATTGAGTGTGAACCAGGGGATCTCATCATTAAGACCATTGGTGTCCGTGTGTAATCTCCAGACCCAACGTTGTTCGGTCTGGAGCAATCTCTGTGTCATATTGGAGGACGATGGAGGTAGTTGCTCAATGACCGTCCAGTTTAAGTCATCTGCCGAATGTTTTTCCAGAAGGAAGTGGTTAGTCAATTTAGTAGCCTCTCGTTTACAACGGATCGTACTCCTATGTTCGCAGATTCTTGTGGCGACCTTTCTAGATGTCATTCCCACGTATTTAAGGTTACAGGGGCATCTAATCAAATATATCACGTTTTTGCTGTTACAGTTGGTTAGGGATCTTTGAGCCCATGGAGTCTTAAGGTCTAGGTCTATTGTGGTTGATTTTTTAGTGAAACAGCAGACACTGCAGTTACCACATGGGTAGTGTCCTCTTGGTGGTGGGAGGCCCCATAGTGTGGTTTGTGTCGTTAGGGAATTGTTTTTTTCTTTGGGTCTTGTGTGGACAACCATGTCCCGTATGTTTGTGGCTCTTTTAAACGCATGTAGTGGCTGCTGAAAAGGTAAACCCCCAGATATAAGGATTTTCCACTCATCTTTGATGATTTTCTGAATCTTATTGGATAGTGGGTTAAAGGTAGTCACACACACAATTTGTTCAGTGTCAGACGTCCTAGTGCGTGGTTGTAGTAGTTGATCCCTATTATTATTCCCCGCTCTTTTGTATGCTCTCTTCACCAGATGTGTGGGATAATCCTTGGTTTGCAGCTTACTAACCAATTTCTCAGCGTGTTTGCGGTAGTCTGTGAGGGTGGAACAATTCCGTCGCAGACGTAAAAATTGACCAACAGGGAGATTCTCCCTCAGGGACCTTGGGTGGAAGCTTTGGAATTGGAGCAGGTTATTCCGATCTGTGGGTTTATAATAGACCTCTGTGGCTAGAGCCCCATTGCTTTCATAGATTGATAGGTCAAGAAATGCTAGTTGATTTTCACCTATGGTCATGGTGAAGTTCAGGAAAGGGTTAGCTGTATTTAACCAATTTACAAAATTCATCGCCTCATCTCTAGTTCCTGTCCAGACCAATAGAATGTCATCTATATATCGTTTCCAGAGTTTAATCTGCTGGAAAAACGGGTTGTCATCGTGGTTGACTACCTGTCTCTCAAAGTGATCAACATAGAGACATGCCAAGCTAGGTGCGAAAGTGCTACCCATAGATGTACCCTGTATTTGCAAGAAAAAGTTATCCTCAAACTTGAAATAGTTCCTTGTGAGAGCCAAATGTGCCAAGTCAAGTATGAAGTCAGGGGGTGTACGTGACTCTCCTCTATTGGCTTCCAAAAGGTCGCTAATGACCTGCAGAGTGGCCTCCTGGGGAATGTTGGTGTACAGGGATTCTACATCCAGGGTGATCAACAGTTCTCTAGTTGTGTCAAAAGCCACAGAGTCTAATAAGACTAACACATCCGTCGTGTCTTTTAGGTAAGTAGGAATTCTTCTGACCAATGGCTGAAGGAAGAAATCCACAAATTGAGACAGGGGTTCTAGAACCGATCCGATCCCGGATACAATAGGTCTCCCTGGTGGGGGAATTTTCCCTTTATGCATTTTTGGGAGAATATAAAAATAGGGAATCCTAGGGTTAGCCTGTATCAGGAAGTCTGCCTCATGTCGAGTAATCCAGTCGTTCTCCATGCCTTTCATCATGAAAAAGGAAATTTCGTCTTGAATATCAGGTGTGGGGTCTCGAGATAAGCGTTTATAATGGTGGGTATTACCCAACAGACGTTCGCACTCATCTCTATACATTTTAAGTGGAGAAATTACCGTTGCTCCCCCTTTGTCTGCTGGTTTAATGATTATCATGGGGTCAGATGTTAGGCCTTTCAGAGCTGAAAGCTCGGCCGTACTCATATTATGGTATGTTTTTTTGGTGGTCCCAGTAAGTGCGTTGACCTTTAGGGATACTGATTTCTCAAAAGCCAGGACCTCGGGGGGCATCTGTCCCGTGGTTGGGCAGAAAGTGGACTTGGGGCGTAGGCCAGTGTTTTTTTCTGAAGCCTCGTAATGTTTACCCAAAAAGAACGTTTTCAAGCGTATTTTTCGGAACAAACCCGCTAGTTCTGTTCGGGTTTTAAATAAGTCAATTTTGGGCGTGGGCACAAAGTTTAAGCCCTTGTTTAGTGCCTTAGTTTCAATTTCACTCAGAACCCGGTTACTCAGATTGATAATGTTATCTGTTTGATTATCCGTCAGGCTCGTTACAGTGTTTCGCTTGTCCCTGGGAGGGGTTCCCTTTGTGCAGTATTCTCTGGGGTGTCCTCTCTTGGCCTCCAATGTACCTCTTTCCTTTTTCCTTTTCCCCTCCCGTTGCCTCTGTCTAAAATAGGCTGCGGTGGCTCAGGAAAAGACCATTGTGCAGGGTGTTGGAAAAAGGGCGCCTGGTATTGAGGTGGGAGTCCATATTGGGAAGGCCAACCCCATTGTTGATTATGGTATGGTGGGCAGGGGGGTAACATAGGTGGGTGATTCCACCTTCCCCGGCGTTGCCCACGTCGTCCACGACGTTGCCTGCCAGTGCCTGGTCTCTTCTGCTGAGTGTCCTGACTTACTAAAAGGTGCCAAATTGGAAGCTGGTAACCTGCAAGGGATAATCCACACACCACTGTGTGCATGTCAGAAAAATTGACGCAGCACCTGTTCTCAACACAGACGCTTCGCACAATGCGTTGAAATTTTCCATGCATCAACCCTGGGCATCAAAATCTTCAACATCACTGCACAGACCTGAGGCTGCTTGTCCAGAAATCAATGCATCCCCTCCAGGCAAGGAAAGAAATAATGTATTGTTTACCCGTTGAGAAAGAACTGACGCACAGCCTTACTTGCGAGTAAAGAATCAACGCATTGCTTAGTATTCCGATGCACGCTCACCCGTGCAGTATTATTTTTGACGCATACCAGATACTTTGTGTTAAAACAACTCATCTATTGATTTCTATAGATTAAGACTATTTGTACTTTAAAAATTCATATCTTTGCTTGTGTATGTTGGATTTTTGTCATTTTGGCCTTGTTTGATTCAGATTTGGCTATTTTTCTAAATTGGTTTGTAGTCCTTTGTGGTGTTTTCACTGTTACTGTGTGTGTTTGTACAAGTACTTTACATATTGCCTCCGATATAAGCCTAACTGCGTGTGCCAAGCTACAAAGGAGATAAGCAGGGGTTATCTGAGCTATGCATCTCCCTTACCCTGACTAGAGTGAGGGTCCCTACTTGGACAGGGTGCAAAACGACTGCCAACTAGAGACCCCATTTTTTTACATCTGTGCTCTCAACAATGTACTCAGGGGGCGACAGTGGAAACCAGCATCGGACCTGCCAAATGTCCAAAGTAACCCACACGGTGAAAGGCCACAACCAGAATGGGGCATGAGGGCCTCTGTGGTTGGATCTTGGCAACCCATCCATCACTAACAGCATTCCCCTAGTCTTCAGCGGGCCATGATAATGCCAGAGTGGCCAATGTGACTCTGCTTATACTGGGCAGGTATGCCCATAGTAACGTGAAGCAGTGGAGGGGGGGTGTATGTTGAAGAGCATACTTCAATGATGGATTAGCGGCATGAGGGGAGACTCTTTGTGCAGCAATATAGATCCATAATCGCTATGAAATTTTGGAAGCTGATTCTTACTTGAGTGTCAGGCAAGATGTGTTTTCTTGCTTTGGCATACAACTATCACGGCCTCAAAGGTTAGGAGATTTCAGCAGATGTTGTGCTGTTTCTGGACAAAATAAGCACATCAACCCTATCAGTGCATGTGTGGGTCAATAGCAGACACACGCACACTCTCCCTGGTGTGGGCTACAACCGAAGCCAGGGAGGAGTTTTAAAACTCAGCACCGGAGAATTTTTATAAATTTAAAAACCCTCTGGAGACATGGAAGAGCTTCCGTGTTTCCACCGCCCCCCACCACCTGCCCCTCTGTGATGTCAGCACACCACGAAGCACGCCCCCCAGGGGAACTTTTTTTAATACAATTAGTTGGGGGCATTTTTTTTTTTTTTTAGATGTGTGGTTTCCCTGGGGGCCATGAGCGTTCCCCCTGCCCCCCCGGAAACTATACAGCTATTAAAAAAAAAAAAAAAAGAATATATATATATATATATATATAGAGAGAGAGAGAGAGAGAGAGAGACTATAGCGGGATAGAAATCTCTCTCTTTTAAATATATATATGTATATATTTTATATTTATATATATATATATATATATATATATATATATATATGTGTGTGTGTATATATATATATATATATATATATATATCCCAAACACAAAGCAGGAGGTGACAGTGATAGATATAGATATATATATATATACCGAGAAGCAAGATCACTTTTGTCAATGCATGTGTGGCTTTCCTGGGGGCTGCGATCGGCCCCAGGGAAGCCACACACATGTACAAGTGATCTTCAAAGTCTTCAAAGCAATAGCGTTTAGGCAGCAATAAAAATGTCAGTATAACTCTTGTGATTATGTTCCTGCTAGAGAAAGAGATCAGACTTTTGTCTGGTGGCCGTTTTGATGCTATAAAGTAGGGCAGAAGCGTATATGCCTGCTGCAAAGAACAAATCTGTATTTTACGTGAATAGCTGAGTGGATTAGTAAAGCAAGCTATTACCTGCGCTTTAAAACAAATGAAATGTATGTACAACGGGCCTATGAAGAGATAAAGGATGCTTTTGCTTTGCTGGGTGGTATTGAGGGAATCGGAGGAGGTCATGGGAGTGGGAACACCAAAAATGAATGTCGGACTGGGTGACCACAGCCACTAAAGACCGTGATGATGGCTATGTGGCAAGGTGAAGTAAATAGTGTCTTTTTTGTTTTTCTCAGTGTCTTCAGAGAACCTGGCGATTGAGGTGTCGCGTAGGCTCTCATTATCCTAATGAGACTACTGGATTTTTGGGTGGCAGGATCTTTCACAGTGTGGGGGACTAAGTCTAACCCTCGGCGAAGGACCCTTGTCACCCCAAATCCGTGTTGAGCTCCGGCTAACTAGCAGTGCCTCATCTCTCCCAAAGGGAAGAGACAATTGGGCAGCCGAGTGCATGTCATCTTAGGGCTTCCCGGGGAAGTCGTGGTCACTCAGATCCCAACCAGTTCTCTCATACACAGTGTGGTCTCATATATAAATGACAAAGGCAGTTTGAGTTTTAAAGATTGGTTTAATAAAATGACTGCATTTTAGATAACAAGGCGTGAGCCGCAATAACCAGAACCATACAACACAGTAGGATTGAAATAGTAACAGGAGAGTGAAACATAAGAATAACGCTATCACAGTGCTACTAGATTACGTTCTCTCTTCTAAGTTCTAGTTTGAGCACCGCATGTTAAGCTCTAAGCCTGCCTTTCAGGTTCCCCCGGGA
Source organism: Pleurodeles waltl (assembly GCF_031143425.1). Taxonomy (NCBI): domain Eukaryota; kingdom Metazoa; phylum Chordata; class Amphibia; order Caudata; family Salamandridae; genus Pleurodeles; species Pleurodeles waltl. The sequence continues at coordinate 396,954,392 of NC_090442.1, read as the reverse complement.
GGACATCAACCCTCATACCTGAGCAAAGGCCTGTGATCGGGATCAGCATCTGCAACAGGGCAGTCAGTTTCTAGTTGTGGTTCCCTGGTCGGAATCTCCCTCTCACGTGTACCAGGACTAGGAAGTGTTTTTATAACTAACACGCCGGTGTTCTAAGAAACGTCCCTACGTAAGAATGTGTACTTTCTACGAACCCTAAAGACTAAACTTCTACCACGGCTATCGGCAATGTACCAGACTGTATCCTTGACTGAAGCACAGAGCGAGCAAGAATGTATTGTTTGAGAACTCCAGTGCTGAAGTAAACTAAACAGTGTGATAGAAGAAAATAAAACAAGACAGTGAAACTGGTTATTGTAAAATAACAGTGCGAGGCTAAATAAAATGCATCTAGAACAAAGTGCACAGAGGCCTAATACTTTAAGCAAACGCGCAAAAGCTACATTAAAAAATGGCCACACTACAGAGGGAAGAAGCTAAGGTAAGGTGACTGACATTTACTGTTGCACATATCTCACACACACACCAGCAATTTTGTGACTGTATACGTAGGCTAGTGTTTTAGAGGGACTGTTGTAAATGGCCTTTCTACAGGGTCTCCCCCAAACTTTTTGCCTTTCTCCTCCTCCTCTTTTTCTGACCTCATTTTTGCTGGCTTTAGGACTCTGCGTACTTTACCACTTCTAATCAGTGCTAAAGTACTGATGCTCTCTCCCTAAAACATGATGACATTGGTTCATACCCAATTGGCATATTTAATTTACTTGTAAGTCCCTAGCAAAGTGCACTACATGTGCCCAGGGCCTGTAAATTAAATACTACTAGTGGGCCTGCAGCACTGGTTGGGCCACCCACATAAGAAGCCCTTAACCATGTGTCAGGCCTGCCACTGCGAGGCCTGTGTGTGTGCAGTTTCACTGCCACTTCGACTTGCCATTTAAAAGTACTTCCAAGCCTAAAACTCCCCTTCTTCTACATACAAGTCACCCCTGGCTCTGTTGAGAAGTGCTCTGCAAGAGCTTGGATTGAGCTTGTCTCCTGTTGCTGAAGTCCAAGGGCCAAAAAGACTTCACTTTCTGCAAAGAAATCCTTGTGTGCGGAAAATTCGACGCACACCCTCCACCGCAACGAGAAAATCGCCGCACAGCTGAACCGGAATGACACAGCCCGACCTCCCGAGTGAAGATCGACGCAGCGCCTGCGTTGCGCCACACAGCCCACTGGATTGACGCACAGCTGAGCCAGAACGATGCAGCACGACTTCTTGGATGGAGACTCGACGCAGCGCCTGCTGTGAAACACAAAATCTGACGCAACGTGCTACTGGAATGACACAAGCCTGTGACTTTGCCCCGCACGCTCAGGATTTTCGTGCATCATCCCTGAGTGCAACGAAGATGCCTGCACCGCTGTGAGGAACCCAGACCGAACAACGCAAGTCCCATGTTGCAGGAAAAGAAACAACGCATCGTCTGTGGGCACCAGAAAATCCGACACACACCCTATCTTTTTCCACGCAACCTCCTCCTAAGCGATCCTCATGCGTGTAATTTTTGACGCACACCAGGTACTTTGAAATCTAAGCATTAATTGCCTGTTTCTTATTCAAAGACTATTTTACAGCTCTTGAAATTCATATTTCAATTTGTACTTATTGCAAATCTTGATCGTTTTGACCTTAATCTACACTTAACCTGTGTGGTGTATTTATGTGGTGTTTATACAGTGTTATTGCATGATTTATTGCACAAATACTTTACAGATTGCCTTGTAAGTTAAGCCTGACTGCTCAGTGCCAAGCTACCAGAGGGTGAGCACAGGATAATTTGGATTGTCTGTGACTTACCCTGACTAGAGTGAGGGTCCTTGCTTGGACAGGGGGTAACCTGACTGCCAACCAAATACCCCATTTCTAACAGGGACAGTTTAGCCAGTTGCAGAGATAACATCTCATTGGATGACTGCTGCTCAAGCCTTAGCTCTGGTTATTTAGGACAGCTCCGATGCAGGATCAAAGACAGCAGATACTGAGACAGCATCTGAGGGAGAAGACAATGGAGCAGACTCTAGGAGTGATTTTTCAGTCAGAGGAGTCCCACCTGACAGCTCCTCTTCCAGTGATTCTGAGGGAGGCAATGAGGACAGTTGTGCTGTCCCTTCTCAAGCATACACTGTGCAGCAGGACAACAGTGGGTTAGCCCAACTCAGAGAGCAGGTGAGTATTGTAAAGTCAATACGGCCAACTTTTTGCCAGTCGACTAAGTCCATCTCTTTTTGGATGTTGAACCTACCAAACCCAGACATTTCTGAAAACTAGACACCCGGAGGACTCCACGGAGGTGTGACTTGTGTGGGTTCCACTATTTTTCTTACCCAGAATACCATGCAAATGTGAAATGTTAAATTAAAACTACTGCAGGAATATGTAGGGATCTACAAAATTCCTGCCACCCAGCATTTCCCCACTTGTCCTGTAAAAATGCTACCCCACTTGTGTGCCTGTGCCTAGTGCCTGTGTCAGGCATGGATCACCCCAGGGTCCACAGTTGCCCTCATGTGACAACTACAATTGACCGTTGTGTGATCCATTCCTGTCACTGGCACTAGGCCTAACCACACACGTGAGGTATCATTGTTATCAGGAGACTTAGGGCAATGCTGCGTGGAAGGAAGTTTTTGGCTTCCCTCAGATTCCAGAACTTTGCATCACTGAAATGTGAGGAAAATGTGTTTTGTAGACGCAGATGGAGGTTTGCAAAGGTTTCTGGGTGACAGAGCCTGGTGAGAGCCCCACAAGCCACCCCATTCTGGAGTCCCCTAGGTATCTAGTTTTCAGAAATGTATAGGTGCGCTAGGTTTCCCTAGGTGCTGGCTGAGCTAGGGGCCAAAGCCTACAGCTAGCCCTTTGCAAAAAAAAACGCATCTGTTTTCATTGGAAAAATGTGATGTGTCCATGTTGTGTTTCGGGGCGTTCCCTGTTGCAGGCACTAGGCCCACCCACACAAATGAGGTACCATTTTTATTGGGAGACTTGGGGGAATGCTGAGTGGAAGGAAGTTTAAGCCTCCCCTCAGATTCTAGACAAATTTTGAGGTTTGCAAAGGATTCCGCATGGAAGAACCTGGTGAGAACCCCACAATTCACCTCATTCTGGATTCCCCTAGGTATCTAGTTTCACAAAATATATAGGTTTGATAGGTTTCCCTAAGTGCACGCAGAGCGAGAGGCCAAAATGCACAGCTAGGCACTTTGCCAAAATTGAGTCCATTTTCAGTGGAAAAATGTAGTGTCCACGTTTTGTTTTGGGGAATTTCCTGTCGCAGACACTAGACCTATCCACAGAAGTGAGGTACCATTTTTATTGGGAGACATGGAGGAATATGGAATAGAAGAACAAGTGTTATTGCCAATTTTCTTTCTCTACATTTGTGCCTTCCAAATGTAAGACATTGTGTAAGAAAGAAGTCATTTTGAGAAATGCCCTTTAATTCACATGCTAGTATGGGTACTCCTGAATCCAGAGATGTGCAAATAACCACTGCTTATAAACTCCATATCTTGTGCCCATTTTGGAAATACATAGGTTTCCTTGATACCTCTTTTTCACTCTTTATATTTTATCAAATGAATTGCTGAATACCCAGTACACAATGAAAATCCATTGCAAGGTGCAACTCATTTATTGGCTCTGGGTACTTTGGATTCTTGATGAACCTACAAGCCCTATATATCCCCCCAAAAACCAGAAGGGTCGAGCAGACGTAACGGTGTATTGCTTTCATAAATCTACCATAGCTGTCAAAAGTTATGGAAGAAAACGTAGACAGAAATGGCTGTTATTTTCAACTCAATTGAAAAAAATGTTTTATTTCAGCTGTTACGTTCCATAGGAAAACCTTGAAGGATCTACACAAATGACCCATTGCTGAATTCAGAATTTTGCCTACTTCTCAGAAATGTTTAGTTGTCCGGGATCCACCATTAGTTTCACACCCATTTCGGTCACTAACTGGAAAGAGGCTGAAAGCACAAAAACAGTAAAAATGGGGTATGTCCCAGTAAAATGCCAAAACTGTGTTGATAAATTTGGTTTTCTGATTGAGGTCCGCATGTTCCTGAAAGCTGGGAAGATGGTGATTTCAGCACCACAAACCCTTCGTTGATCCCATTTGCAGGGAAAAAACAGATGCGTTCTTCCACAGCACTTTTGTTTCCCATTTTCCCCCCAAAAAACACATTTTAGCTGTACTTAGCAAATTTCTCAGTCTCCCCCTGGGAAACCCACACATTCTGGGTACCTTTAGAATCCCCAGGATGTTGGAAAAAAAGGACAAAAATTTAGCTTGGACAGCTTATGTGGACAAGAAGTTATGGGGGCCTAAGCACAAACTACCCCAAATAGCCAAAAAAGGGCTCATTGTGGGTGGGTGGGGGGAAGGCCCAGCAGCTAAGTGGTTAAGAAGGGGTCCAGTAAGAAGGGCTAACTAAATTGGAATTCAAAAGTTAACAGAGGAATTCATAGCATGACGAAATTGCCAACACAGCCTGCTGAGAGAAGAGTAAAATAATTAAGTGCATCTCTTCTGAAATACATTCTTAGTCATCACAGCCTGCTCATCATCACGCGCCTGAATGACACTCACAGAACAATGAAAATGAATGGCTTTGCCCCACAGTGGAGAGGGTAAATTTATACTGGAAAGCACATAGCAACAACAAACTTCATCCAAGCATAACCTTTTACACATAATTTCAATTGTGCAGTATCTAGATAACTTATCTTGCTTGCTGCACAACGTTTTACACCCTTCTTGCTCCGGTCTCCTTGGGCTCCAGCAAATTCCCTTGAGCAATCCTGGTGCTTCTCTCATGCTGATAACTAGCATGAGAGAAGGGCCAGGATTGGAGAGAGTGGCCTCTCTCAGTGCTCTCAAGAGCACTAGAGGCCTGTGCTTTCTCTAACCTAGCTGTCTTAAGACTGCTAGGTTAGAGAAGTTTAAAATGTGCATGTCTGGCTGGCCATCACAGGACAGCCTGCCAATAAAACATGCGCACTTTAAACTATACATAGCTCACTGCTGCCACTCAGCAGCAGTGGCCCCGCCCCGTCACTCGGTTCAGGACGGCTGGATGGAAAATACAATGGTAAAAAATGAACTTTATTACCATTTTATTTTTCATGCCTGGGGGTATTTTAGGCAGAGGGGCAACCTAATGAAGAAGCTGCTCCTGTCTAAACCTCACAGTCCAGGTCCTTTCTAAATCTGGATTAGATTCAGTAGTAGTCCATAATTCAGTTATAAACAGAAGGTCGAGCTTGGCTTCTAACAGCAGATCATGAATTTCAACCGCATGCTTTGTGAGTGAATATGCATTTATTAAAACACAGTGTAGTTACCTGCTATTAATGGAAGAAATTACAGATGGCTAGGTGGCTCAAGTTGGCCTGCATTGTCTGCTGTTAAATTGCAGTTTTCATAGTCGCACATTCCAGACAAGGAAGACCTTTCTTGTCAGTCCTTCCTCAATATTAACGTCAGCAGGTATATGTGTGTTTTTGGTGGTGGTTCCAGGGCCAGTATAAAATTGGCAGGCCTCTGTCAAACTTAGTATAGGTTCCCAAGAATGCCTTATTGGGAGCCCCTCAATCGTATCCAGATGATGGCTACCAAAATCTGCAGCATAGCTGGCGCTGTGGGCTGTCCAAGCGCGGAAAAACGCAGATGGGTTTGCGTTTAGTGTGCCATTGATGCACCCACTGCACAAACTCACAGCTGTTTGGCTTAAATAGGAGATATTGTGCCTACTCATGAAAGCTGTCGTGCCGACCAAGAGTGTTCTCAGATGATCAGCATTTGCAGTTTGTTGTTTGAATACAAAACCAGCTGCCAGTATTCCCAGGGAAGAAGTCCCTATATGATACCAATACTGGAGCCAGTGGGGAAATGCAGTATACATTTTTATGTGTTTTTTACAACTCTCTCTCCTGGTCTCATGCTACTCAGGAACATACAAAGGGAACATCTAAAGATGGACATGGCATAGAGATCCAAACCAGCGATTATTTTCAGGTTAGCTATTGCAGCTACCCCCAACCTGGTAACACTGGTACCAAAGTATTGGAACCCTGGCAAAAGAGTATCTCAAACTCACAGGGAAGGGATTCCCATAAGTCCTATTCACCCTCAAGAAGGATTAAAGGGGGAGAGCCTGTCAAACTACAAAATACTCTGAGCCTTTTCATTTGTGTTCTGCAACATGAGGACAGCTGAACGCCAAGTCTTGTGACTGGGCTCCTTCCCACCAACAGGTACCAGCAAGTGCATGCGGCAGGAGTAGTTGTCTCCTGAAGTGAAGTAGTGATTTAAGAATGCAGAACACGGAGGCTACCTTTAGAGCAGTGCTGTTAAAAGTGATGCCAAAATGGTTACCCCACCCAGTCTCTAATTTTTTTTATATAACTGCAACAGGTAGCACCCAGTCACAACGTTGATAATCTCTTTGGCACTAGACCTAGCTCTGACATGGATAGAAATCTCATCCTCAGTTACCAGGACTAGTGGCAGGAAATAAATGACAGACATTCAACCCACAATCAGCAGCAAACCTGATGGTGAGCTGCCACGAAGAAACCACCACACTGTATATATGTATTTTTTTAAGCATGTCTTCCATCATGGCACACATTAGCCAATAGGAATGCAAAGAAAACCTCTACTGGGAAGTGAGACATCAAAAACCAACCAAGTACAACTCTCCACTGATTTTTCACTAGGTTTGCACTCTTCAAATACAATACACCACACACACACACACACACACACACACACACACACACACACTCTCTCTCTCTCTCTCTCTCTCTCTCTCTCTCTCTCTCAGATCGTTGCTAATATACAAGTAGGGGACAAAGAAAGTGTACTAGAAAGGGACTCTTGCAAAAGTGTTAAAGCAACAGTATTATTTTTTGGGGTGGGGGCTGATGCAGTCATTTCACTTGCAGGCATTCACGACAGCTGGGATGAAAGGTAGGGGACCAGAAGAAAATTACTGTGGTTCACTTCTGCTGGATGTAACTGGCCCTCACCACCACTGCATACGAGGTGCATATCTAACAACAACTAAACAATTCCTTGCAGAAAACATTAATGAAATATGCAGTCATGGGACTCCATGGGGACATCCTAAACCTATTATGAGAGGAACACCACTCTGGCAGAGCAGTCAATGTGAACGAAATTGGGGCCAAGCCTGTACACAAAATATAGGATGATTTAGCTAACCAGCTAAATTACAGTCAATTAAATGTTGGCTAAAATTGATAGCAGTGACAGGCAAATTAACATCTTGGTGTGTCGTTTCTGGGAGATTTGAGAATGCACGGTGTAGGATGTTCTCACGCCCCTGGGATGGTGGAGACCTTGGCAGGCATCCCTCTGTGTTTAGCTTATAAATTAAAACTAAACCCACCATCTTAGTTGGGTGACAAATGGATGCCACGATATAGGGAGTACCTTTATTTACAGTTTAAAATCAATGTGTTGGACTGAAGTCGAGTTCATCCGTTGAAGGAGATTAACGCCAAATAAAGCTGATCTATAAATCTATCCAATAATGGGAAGTCCTTTAAAAGGGCTGAATAAAACAAAAACAAACATGTATAATCCCTAACACTATATTGTTGAAGCATCAAAAAAGGTCAGCGTGAGCCTCGCTTTTGAAGAAGGAAACACTCCTATGAGAAAAGTAAACAATGAAAGTAGAAGGTGTGTGCTTTTTCCTTTGAATAAGAAGGTGCAAATGAATGACCTTTTAAACAAAAGACTTTCATACAATGCAAGATGAAGTACTTCGATTTGTCTGACTTACCACAGTGGCGTGCCCTGTGATCTGGGCCGCGCTCATTATCAATGACGACCATTTTTTGCAGCTTTCACTTGTCACACTAATGTTAACAAGCACTGGCAAAGCCAAAAATGTAAGAGCTATTGACTTTGCCAATGTGTTTAAGCCATGATGTACACCAGCGTGGCTGCTGTTTAGCATGGAATAAAGTTAGTGACACAGAGGAGAGAGGCGTGAAGTCTTGTAGAGTGGAATGGCAAACAGTGAAGTAGAGTGTCGTAGAGTGGAGTGGCATAGCGGGTCATATATTGGAGTGGCACCGAGTGGAGTTGCATAGAGTGGTGTACAGTGGAGTGGCATGGAGTAGACTGGACTGGTGTAGAGTGCATTGGCGTAGAGTGTTGCAGAGTATAGTGACGCAGAGTTGCAGCAACTTAGAATTCAGTAGCACAGAATGCAGCATTCTAGAATGTAGTTGTGTAGATTTGAGTGTGGCATAGTAAAGTGCAGTGGCATAGAGTGCTGTGGTGCAGAGTAAAGTGGCATAAAGTGCGGTGACACAGTGGTGTAGCATGGCATAGAGTGGTGCAGAGTAAAATACAGTGCTGTAAAGTGCAGCGGCATAGTGTGCAGTGCTGCACTGTGCAGCAGCGTACAGTGGAGTGATGTAGAGTAGAGTGGTGTAGAGTACAGCGCATTGGCATAGAATGCAGTAGTGCAGAGTAGAGCGCCATAGAGTTCAGTGGCGTAGTGTGTCAGAGTGTAGTGGTCTAGAGTGGCAGAATACATTGGCGTAGAGTGCAGTGGTGTAGAGTAGAGTGGTGTTGAGTAGAGGGGCGTAGAGTGTAGTGGGGTGGCACAGAGTAGACTGCAGTGGTGTACAGTGGCACGGTAGAGGGTAAAGAGGACTGTGTAGAGTGCATTGGCATACTGTACTGCAGAGGATAGTGGTATCGAGTGCAGTGGCATAGAATTCAGTGGCATCCAGTGCAGTGGCCCAGAATGCAGTGACATTGATTGCATAGTAGAGTGCAATGGTGTAGACTAAAGTAGAGTGGCATAGAATGCAGTGGCATAGAGTGGTGCAGAGTAGAGTGGCATAGAGTAGTCCAGAGTAGTTTATAGTGCAGTAGAGTATAGTGGCATAGAGTGGAGTGCTGCAGAGTGCTGTGGCATATAGTGGAGTAGTGTAGAGGCAAGTGGCATAGAGTGCATTGGCATACAATGCAGTAGTGTGGAGTACAGTGGCAGTTCAGCTACAGTGCAGTGTTGCAGAGTACAGTTTTGTAGAGTGCAGTGGTGTAGAGTTGCATAAGTGCATTGGCATAGAGTGCAGTGGCGTACAGTAGAGTGGTGTTGAGTAGAGTGGCATAGAGTGCAATGGTGAGGGTTGCAGTGGTGTAGAATAGAGTGGTACAGAGTGGAGTGCAGTGGGATACAGAATGCATTAGTGTAGATTTGAGTGGTTCATAGAGTGCAGTATGTAGAGTACTGTGGTGCAGAGTGGGGTAGTGTTGAGTTGAGTGGCATAGAGTGCAGTGGTGTACAGTACAGTCGCATACAGTGGACTGCTGCAGAGTGCAGTGGCGTAGAGTAGTGTAGAGTGCAGTGGTGTAGAGTGGGGTGGCATAGAGAGCAGTGATGTAGAGTACAGTGGTGCAGAGTACAGTGCAGTGGCATAGAGTCCAGTGGTTTAGAGTGGCATACAGTGCAGTGATTTAGAGTGGAGTTGTGCAGAGTGGAGCAGAGTGGCGTTGAGTGGTGTGGTGTGGTGTAGAGTAGATTGTTTCAGGGTAAAATGGAGTGGTGCAGGGTAGAGTGCAGTGGCGTAAAGTTCCATAGACTGTAATGGCGTAGAGGAATGTGGTGTAAAGTGCAGTAGTGCAGAGTAGATTCGAGTGGTGTACAGCAGATTGGCGTTCAGTGGTACAGAGTAGAGTGCATTGGCACAGAGTGCAATGTTGCAGAGTAACAAAGAGTGGAGTTGTGCAGAGCAGAGTGGAGTGGCCTAGACTGGAGTGGTGTAGAGTGCAGTGGCATAGAGTAGTGTGATGCAGAGTTGAGTAGAGAGGCGTAGAGTAAAATGGTGTAGAGTGAAATGGTGTAAAGTACAGTGGCATGGAGTGGTGCAGAGTAGAGTGCAGTGGCGCGGCGCAGAGTGGAGTACGCATGGTATGGTACCAGGCTGCCATTACAGACAACATATTTTCAAATGAAATGACCATTCCATTTGCACAGACATACTGTTTTACTAATAAAACTATACAGTTTACAAATACTTTCACAGTTTTAGATGTTGTGTGCTTGAAAAAATCCCCTTCCTATCACCAGTATGCAGCAAGATTGTCACATAAATCCTCTCACTTTGAAGTCTGTGAAAGAAAACACCAAACTCCCATAGAAAACAGAGCCTGGCGTATAACCTCTGTTTTTGAATGCACAGCAAATGAGACAAGATAAGAACAGTATTTACAGGCCTGTTTACATACAAATGAGCACTCATGGAAGAAAACAAGGACAATTTGAGTGAAAAGACTTTCCTCCTTGGAAAGGATGAACTCTCTCTGGACAGCCTACAACAAATAACACGAGCAAATAGAAAGCCAGAAAATGTGAGTTACAAACCACAAAGCCAATGGTAATAAATGGGAGGAATGCATTCTTAGGGAGGCTTTCTGAATGTCCCTAAGATGTCTTGATAGACTTTGACCTAAAAACACACTTTCTAAATGTACAATGTGCAATTAATGTGTTCGAGTTTATTGAAGTTCAAGTGCTTAAACTGCATTCACTTTAGTTTAAACATTTTCCAATATAATAATACCACTTTATCTGGAAAAAAAGGGCTTTTTTTAAAACACATCCTGTTTTCCTTTAAGGAAAATGGCTGCACTTTAAAAAACAAATGGGGTAAAGTGCAGTGGCACAGAGTGGAGTGGAGCAGAGTGCAGTTGAGTGGTGCAGAGTAGAGTGCAGTGGCATGGAGTGGTGCGTGCAGAGTAGAGTAGAGTGGAGTGGGGTAGAGTGGAGTTTGCATGGTGTGCTAGCACACTGCCATTCCAGTCAACATATTTTCAATTGAAATGACCATTACATTTGCACAGACATACAGTTTTACTAATAAAACTATACAGTTTACAAATACTTTTACAGTTCATTTAAATGTTGTTGTGTGCTAGAAAAAATACCTTTCCTACCGCCAGTATCCAGCAAGATTGTCACATAAATCATCTCACTTTGAGTCAGAGAAAGAAAACACCAAACTTCCTCAGAAGACAGAGCCTGACATATGACCTCTGTCTTTGAATGCACAGCAAATGTAACAAGATAAGAACAAGATATACTGGCTTATTTACAGAAAGGAGCACTCGTGGAAAAAAAGAAGGAGAATTAGAGTGAAAAAAGCTTTCTTCGTTGGAAGGGATGAACTCACTCTGATCTGCCTAAAACAAATAACACGAGCAAATAGAAAGCCAGACAATGTGAGTTACAAACCACAAAGCAATGGTAATAAAAGGGAGGAATGCATTCCCAGTGAGGCTTTCTGAATGTCCCCAAGATGCCTTGGTAGGCTTAGACCAAAATACGCAGCTTCTAAATGTACAATGTGTTGGTGTTTATTGAAGTTGAAGTACTTAACCTGCACTGACTTTAGTTTAAACATTTTTCCAATATAATAATTTCACTTTATGTGGAAAAAAAGAAATGCTGTGTGAAAAAAAAGCAAAGATAAAGACCTTAAAAACGTTTACTTTTGAAGTTTTTTTTGTTTTTTTTAAACACATCCTGTTTAACTTTAAGGTTTTCTTTTAAGGAAAACTGCTGCGCTTAAAAAAATAAATCTTCTTTACTTAAAAACAGTCAAAGACATGGTGGTCTGCTGTCCCCAGCAGGCCAACATCCCTCTGATGGCAGCGAATCCTTGTGTTTCACAAATTGTAATCTACCTCACTAATGTTCCTGAGGTAGGACGATTGGCAACCCCACCAGGAATCTGTATTGTTAAATATATTCTTCAATACATTAAGAATTGAAGATTTCCTAATTGTGATTCGGTAAGAATCACAATTTGGAGATCACAAGTTCTAATATTTGTACATTTTGTTCATTAAGAGAGGTGCAGTAAGACAAGTTGCCCAATGGCATATCTTCTTCAAGCAAGAGGAAGTTCACAGCTTTGTGTGAATATTGGATTCAATCCGAATTTTGTATTAATACTCTTAGAGACTGACTAATTAATGTTCATTATCCAGTAGCTGCAATACACTACATCAACAATTAAATTTTAAGGTATTTGATAGCATTGAATTAAACTGGTTTTCGTAACCAAAGTCTGCTCTACAATTCTATGATCCCGAGCTGCTGCTGCGACAAATTTACAGAAGTAAAGCTATTCTGTTGTATCCTTGTCAGGACACACACATTCAGTACCTTTTACATGTTAAGCTGGCACAAATGGATCAATAGGCAAAAAAGACCAGGGTCAATATCAGCTGTGCTAAGTGTGTTTTAGGTGGAACATTATCAGATCCTTTGTGGGGAGCAATGATTATCAAACTGATGCCAGTGTTTACACTGAAGCAAACCTCCAGCACTACGAACACTCTGCTGTCAATTTCAGACCTCTATAAGTCCATATTTCATTACAGATCTACATTTTAATAAGCTTTCAGTGAAAAAACATTACTAACCCAACCAGAACGCCGAAATGTCTCATAGAGCTACTAGTAGAAAAAACAAAAATTAAACACTTCCTACGATCCCTTTCCACAACAAAACCTATGTCCTAGATGGATTTATTTTGATATTGTATGTGCTGGAAATAAAACTACCTGTGAAAATAAAGACTAAGGGTCTGATTTACAAAGGTAACCTTACACTTTGGGTATGATTACAATGTTTTCCAATTCACAAAGGTATTTTACAAGTAATTTCTTTAAGACTGCTAAGTGTCCTCACTGGTGACGGAGACTCCGCACATAAAAAGAAAGACACCTTTTGTGTGTGGAGTCTCCGCCATGAGAGCTTAGACTCCACAGTCGTAAAGTTAATACTCGTAAAATACCTTTGTGAATAGAAAATAAAAGTAAACTTACATAAAACTGTATGTTTACTTTTGTGAATCAAGCCCTTAATTTAGAATGAAATCTCATCAGTGGGGGAAGGGGATACACAGTGGCTCAGTAACTAAAATATATTTAGAAGAAACATGACCAACAGTAATTAAGGCTAAGCAGCAAAATAAATCAATGTCAGAATTAAAAAAACAGACCAAGCTAAAGAAAAGTCTGTGTGTTTGACCTTTATGAAAGAGTAGAAAGAGACAGGAGCATCCATCATTTAGGGCCCCTTATGCCTAATCGCATAAAATGTAAGTTAAAAAAACTTTTAATACTGATAAAGCACATAGTTCATCATCTACACCATATCTAAACAAATCTTATATAGATGTGTCTTACAGTATTAAGACACCAGTATGTTATACAGCTTCAGAGAGCTTCAAGAGCAATCCCAAATGGTATTGGCAACTGTGTAAATATCTACCTTCTGTAGTCGAATGCTAAATAAACCTATATCATGAGGAAAGTATGTTCAGTTATGCATCCCAGAAAAAGGAACTCAATTCGATTTATGCTTTAGTTGATCATCTTCTATATGTTTCAGAGCCAAAGTTTCTAAGTAATTTAATGACCTATAAAAAAGATTAAGAGCTTATCTAGATGGAAACCTTGCCAATGAAATGGAGCTCCAGTTTAAAATCACATGATTCAATGAGATGGGAAAATCTTCCATCTCTTCACTCTGATGCTCTACTGATATACCGAACAACTAACTATTGTTTTTCTAATGTTGCTAGCTTGAAAGGTTCTCAATTGATCTGTGGTGACTCACTGGTGGCTTTAGGTAGGGTGTGATGGTTTACTCGCTTTTCTAAGCAGAGTAGATCTGGGCAAAATCAGCAACTTCTATATTGTTTTCTATTGTCTGCTAGTGATAAGTCTTATGCAAGACTATGTATAAGAAAAAGTGTATCATTTTACTACAGAATTTAGTGCATTCTGTTAGTCAAATTTGTTTTATTCCCTTTTCAAATAATAAAGGCCAATTTTACTAACATCATTGTGCATTCTTGTAATACTGAAGGGTTCAGATATGCCATATAAAGAAAAAAAAACTTGGTGTACACAAATACCCTGGGGGCACAGTGTGTGTCCACATTTATCACCCTCATGATACTTTGGTATTACAAAAGGGGCCACAGACGTTTCTGCCGTCCCTCCTGCAATACCGATTGCACTTGTGCACATGTAGCGCTAACACAATCTCGAGAGGGCACTCCCTCATTTGCATGGGGGAGTGACCTCATTCTAATGAGGGAATCTCTGTCTTTGCGCCATACTATTGACATGGGCACAAAGGCTAATAAGCCGTCAGGAGGTGATGACAGTGCACCACAAAAAGGTGGTACGCTGTCAATGCTCCCCCTGAGGGCACCTCTCTCAAGGGGACAAAGAGGGCCCCATGGACCCCTCAGACATCCCCTTGGAGTCTGGTGCATTTACTCACTGAACCCGCCTGCAAAGGGATCTCAGCCCCGCTCTAAAGTGCAGGCAGGTGCCAACAGCCGCTCTGTAGTTCACTGAATGTGCTTCTGGGCAGCCCCAAGTTCATGGCTGTCCTGAGGTTCAGCGGATTCATTCTAATCCTGGGCACTGTTCATGTTTATGCCCAGAGCATCCATTTAAAGATCCGTTGTGGCACAAACATAGACAGTGTGTCCGATACATAATACGATCCTGGAGCCATTTATTGCAAGCAGTGAATTACTTATTAAATTAAATTGTAAAGATTATATATTTACCAGCTGTGAAAAAAAAAAATTGCATTCAGTTATTTTTTCATCTTCACTATCAACTGAAATATTTGAGTAACATTGAGATGACTAGACACATCCAGGAAAAGTAAAAAATACCAGATAATAGCCTTGGTTTAGTAATTATGCCATGCAGCGGATTATCTTAAATTGTGGAGAAATAGGGCCAGATGTATTCAGCCTTTTTGTGATCTCAAAAAGGCTTTTTATTATGTATGAAACCCAAATTGGGATTCAGTAACACATAGGGCCTGATTCTAACTTTGGAGGACGGTGTTAAACCGTCCCAAAAGTGGCGGATATACCACCTACCGTATTACGAGTCCATTATATCCTATGGAACTCGTAATACGGTAGGTGGTATATCCGCCACTTTTGGGACGGTTTAACACCGTCCTCCAAAGTTAGAATCAGGCCCATAGTGTCTATGGTGTGTCTTCCAAATACTGAGGCAGATTTATATGTATGAATATTTTGCAACCAAACCCGGTCACAAAACATTAATGATTTACCAATTACTGACAGGTGGTGGTAAGGCAATTGCAAATGGGAAGGGGACCCCTTCCCTATTGTAAATGTTAAAAAAAAATATATTTTTTTTTTTTAGGAGTTAATAGTAGTCCCAGAGATCAATGCCTAATGTTAAAAAATGTTAGTAACATTTCCTTTTTTATTAAAACACATGCCTTTAAGCAAAATAGTCTGCGTTTAAAAAGAAAATGCTTTATTTAAGAGCAATCACAGGCATAGTTGCTGTCAAGCCCAGCTCATCATGTAATTAACCCTCGGAAGACTCCAACAGGATCACCAATAGCAGGTGACTGCGTGAAGGAGCATGTACGGGCCTGTGATACATGCTCTTCCTAACTGGCTACCCTAATCTTGAGAGAAGAGACACAAGTGTAAGGAGGCCTAATATCTAATGGGAAGAATAGAGTAGTGAGCTACTGACTGGAGCGACAACTCTATTGATTGCTCCTCTCTTCTGATTTGCTAATTAATTGGCATGTATACTATCTCCTCTCTAGCTGTCCCACACCTTTTCCAGAGCAGGGGTATTAGTGGCAGGTCCATTACCGGGCCCATTACATTTTAGTGCTTTCATGCCTTCTCAGTGAGGCTGCAATTTTATCTGTCATGGGTGGCAAGCCTTTCCTGATAATATATACATGATACATAAAAAACAGGCTTCCTTGTATGCCAACATGAGAGCACAGGAGTGAGAGAGAGAGAAAGAGAGTGAGAGAGAGAGTCAGTGAGTGAGTGAGAGGTGTGTGTGTGTGTGAGTGAGAGGTGTGTGTGTGTGTGAGTGAGAGGTGTGTGTGTGAGTGAGTGGTGTGTGTGCGAGTGAGAGGTGTGTGTGTTTTCCAGGCTTAGGCCCTAGGAAACTAATACTCTGAATGGTAATGCTAACAGGGTGTGTAAGAGCATCAGGGTGTGGGGCGGCGGTGGCCGAGTCCTCCTCCTTGCCACATCACTGAGAGCCCACCATTGCCCTGAGGAGCTGTGAGCATTGCCCCAGAGCGGTGGCAGGAGAATGTTCGTGAGGAGGGCTTAGCCTGGGCCGCCGGTGGGCAAGGCCCCTGGAGGGACCCCAGCATCTGCACGTGTGAGCCGTCATTGGCAACCAGGGGTGAGTGACTATACTGCGGCAGGTCCCCCTATTCAGACTTCAACACCCCATAAACTGTTGCACTGGGCCTAGATGGGCCTTGGGTTGTAGAAGACCCGCTGCACGTCTTTACCATGTGTCCTGCCAGGTGCTGGGAGCTGCGGGGGCCACAAATGCCGAAGAACCGACGAGCTGTGGTTTGGGACCTGCGACGACATTGGCCGAGCTGCTCCAACTGCTGCCGCAGGCAGCGCTGGGTAGTGCCTGGTGTCTCCCCACCCTGGAGGTGCATTGATCGGCACCGTTTGGTGGGTTCCTGCTCCCACACCGCGGATGGTGGAGGCTGTCACCATCGGGGCATATCAATTTGGAGAATATTTAGCATGGTCGAGCCCTACTGGGACTGGGAGCTGTGTCCTTCATTGCCACCTCCTGACCCGCACTGCACCTTAATGAACCCTGAAGGCTGCACCCCAACTGTTATAATGGGAAAATCAAATAGAATGAAGGATCCCGGAACAGGCAAAGCATACCTAATGGATGACAGCGGGAAGATTGTTCATGGGACTGTGGACAAGGCATTAATTGAGAGACCGCCTGAAAGCCCAACTGTCCAGGACATTCTCCAAGCTATCAGGGCCTCCCTCGAGGCCCCAGAGACCAAAACAGACACTTTGATATCAGGCTTGGTCATACTACGAGAAGACCAGAGTCACATCAACGGAAAGGGACTTAGCAGAGATTCCCCCCAGGGATGTCCTCCGCTGATAGCCGCCTGTCTACATTGGAACGAAAGGTGAAGACACTTGAAGTTTGCACAAAGAACAGGTCCTGCCGCAACAATATCTGATTCGTAGGCCTGCCGGAATTTTTTTTTTAACATAATGACATGCCTTCCTTCTTGGAAAACTTGTTCCGCACCGAGGTAGTACCTGAAGCCTTTCTACACCTTCGAGAGGGCGCAAAGGATACCAGCTAAACCGCCGCTACCGGGGGCTCCCCTACAGCCGGTGGTGGCCAGGTTGCTATACTAAAGGGATCAGGACCATATCCTTAGCCAAGCCAGGAAGAGGGGAGTTCCGACAGTAGACAACAGAACCTTCCGTATTTTCCCCGACTTCTCACGGGAGGTGCAAAACAAAAAACTAAAAACAGTCCACTTTCCTGGAAGCAAAGAAAAAGCTTTGATCCTTGAACATTCCTTATGCCATGCTCTTCCTGGCCACGCTGAGGGTAATGGTGATGGAGGGCGCACTTTTCTTTCGGAGCCCTCAAGAGGTTTGTGACTGGCTAGATCGACAACCACCAGCGGACCTGAAACAGAAGCTTCAGAGGGACCGATCCTGGAACCACCGGCCGCGATCCAATGGACCCCCCAATGCAGCAGTGCCGCGCCATGCACAGAGAGAGAGGCGGAGGGTCACGGCGGCATCCTTAAGTGGGGGTGAGGCCAGTCCTCTGTCCACTGTGACTGGTGAGGGCAAACAAAACTCAGAGTCTGACAACAAATCCAGCACCTTGACGGTTCCTAGCGTGGAATTGCCGCTGGTGACGCCAGGGACCTCAGACAACATCATCTGAAACTTTAAGCTGAGCAAAGGAGTAGACCTTTGAGGACACCTCACATCGTCCATGGGGGACTATTGCTTTACTACCAGTCAGATCGGGTAGGGGGACTCGGGCGGGGGGGACCCTGCACCTTCTCAGGCCTCACCTTGTTAGCCTTAAGGAACTTCATGAGTGCTCCTGGGGCCGTATGTATCAAAGTACTGTTTTGCATTTCTTAAATAGCAAATTTTAAGAAATCACCATTTAAGAAATACAAAATAGTATGTAAGAAAATAGCGATTCCCATAGAGTCGCAATCGCTATTAGGGAATCGCTATTGAGAAATGCAACTCTAGGTGCAAATGCTTTTGCATTTCCTAATTTGCGATTCCTTATTAGGGAATCGCAAATTAGGGAATGCAAAACTAAGGGTGCCAAGGGCCTAAGGCCCCCTTTAAGTCACCCCAAAATTAAATTGTGTAAATGTGAAGTACACACATGCCCTAAGGGCATGTGTGTGCTACATGGCACTTTTAAAAATTTATTTTTAATGCATTTTAAAAAAATGCACATGGGTACCACCAACTTGGAGTTGGTGGTAATTGCATTTCCTAAATGCCCAGTTTGCATTTAGGAAATGTTTGATACATGTGCATAGGGAATCGCAAATAGGAATTCCCTATTTGCGATTTCCTATTTAGGGAATCGCCATTTCCGATTCGCAATTTTAGGGAATCTCTATTTTAGTGATTCCTTAAAATTGCACTGCAAATGCCTTTCATAAATCGTGCAAGGCTATTTTGAATTCACAAACGGTGGAATTTTGCGTTGGGTGGCGTTGCTCAAAATGGTGCCCTTCATAGGCTACTGTACAATTTTGCGGTCCTGCAACCGCTACTGTCTTTCGGGAACTGGACTATTTGATCACTGCCTTCATATGGGGTCCGGAAAAGCGGCAGGTAGTGCTGGCTACCATGAAGCGACCGAGGGCTGAGTGGGGACTAGCGATTCCTGACTAAGAGTCGTATTAATTGGCAGCACAACTGCAATGGCTTACGCAATGGATCACGGGGCGTAAGACACAGAATGGCTGCGCAAACCCACTGGTCCCACACCTCCCCCAATTAGTGGGAACCCTACTGAAATTTACGTGCCCCATAACTACGGAAACTTCAGAGGTTCGGGTCATATAAAAATGTTGAAATAGATGTCTCCAAAAAACAGGTATGAACATCCCTTACTCCCCTAACATTTCAATGGCTTGGTTACTCTGGCTACCCCATCGGGGAGACTGGAGTGGCATCACGTCCTGGACTGATGCAGGGGCCTCCCAGCTGGGTGCACTGTACAAGGACGGGGAGCTTTTCCCCTTTGAGTTGTTCAAGCACGACTATGAGCTCCCACGTGGACATTTCCTCCTGCATCGTGCTGTTACCCTCTCAATTCAGAAACAATGGTGAGCTGGGCGAACACAGCCGTGTTCCCATGCTGCCACCAAATATGTACTATTAACAGCAGACAATTTCAGAACAGTAACTTGCTTATATAAGGCAATCCGGATGGATGCACTACAACACCTGGAGGCTTTGAGTGTGCGATGGGAAGACGACCTAGGGATTCCAATCCCAGAGAGGGACTGGGAGCTAATCCTGGAAAGAACACCAAAAGTCTCTAGAAAAGCCTAATTCAAATTGATAAATTTTTACATATTCCCAGATGCCTTCACGAGCACTTCAACGTAGCCGAGGCAAAGTGTCCACTATGTGAATAGGTGGCAGCTGAGTTCTTACACATGATATGGTTCTGCCCAATGCTAACCGGATATTGGGGAGAGGTGACAGCCTCCATTGCTGAGGTTATCTCTCTGGACATTCCTTGTACCCCCGGGCACTGCCTCCTCCACTGGTTCCCTCATACCCCTAAGAACAGGGCCGCCAGCATACTCCAGGATCTGGCCTATATCCTGGCTAAGAGGGAGATAACTAGGAATTGGAAAAACCCAGGAGGCCCTAAGATTAGTTGCTGGAAAAGGGATTGGAATGCTGGACGGGATTCAAAAGCATGGTACTGATGCGTGAGGCCAGACCCGGTAGAGAATCGCAGGATTTGGCCCAGGCCTGGGAGTACCTGGTGGATAGCCTGAAGGCCGCGGGCCAGCCATCCCCGGGGAGCTCTCATGGGGCCTCTCCAGTAGCCTCCCACCATTAGCACTCCCTTCTTATTTAAATAGGCTGCTCACTGCTGGTGGAAGACTGGCCTGCAAGAACGCAGACATCATGGAATCCTCTGTAGCTTTCGAAAAACAGAAGCATACATCAACACCACCAATAGATTTACACTCACAGAGACTGGGACGGCGGCAAGGGGCCTAGGGTGGGAAGGGGTGGGGAAATGTTTCAAGAAATTTGAAGGAGATAAGGATGTAGTGATTTCCCTTTTCTATATTGTGATGTCTACTAATGCCTAACAGTTACAAACTTCAGTAAAATCTGCTAAAAAAAAAAAACAAAAAAAACAACTGGGCGTGTAAGATCACCATATTATGCTTAGAAATTATTTTCCGAAGCAGTAAGTTGACTTTAGTAGCGCTAACAAAACAGATAACTGAAAGTTTCCGTTCCCTGAAAGCTGGAGTAATACATGGAATGATTAGAGATGCAAGGCAGTCTGCCTCACAAAAATCAAGCTAGGAAGGAAAGTGAAATGGTAACATTTGCCAGACTTCAGTGAGCTTCTGCAGCAGAAATATTGCTGCGTGTACCAAAGCAACGATATGACAAGCTGCACTAACACTCCCCCTCCTCTATACATAGAAAATCATTGGGGGAGAAGGTGTAAAGTGTACAGAGAATTTAGGCTGGGTAGATCTAATAGAGAAAGTCAGGAAGTGTGATGTGCAATGCTCAAGGTATTCTGAATATTCTCCTTGTTCTTTTCTACCTCAATGGGAAGCAAGACAGGCACCTATAGGTGTTGGGGTCTGATGAAGGGTGATTTTTTTTAAGAAGAGCCATTACCAGCAAGTGTTTAAGGGCCAAAAAGCCAGCTCCTAATATTTCTGAAGATGAAGATGGGATTACCCATTGCGTCTGCATAAATCAATCTGGTGGCAGAGCACAGGTTACACACACAGGAAGAATGTTCACATGGCACCCCTAATAGGTTTCGGCCTCTAATGTCTTCTTTCACTGGAGATGTAAAGTCAATTCCACAAATCTTTAGCCCATTGACTGCTTTTACCTTTTGGGGGATGGCGTGTTCACTGAGGAAACTGTGCAGAAAACAAATCTGCTTGCCAATAAGTTTGTGGGAGTACTCTAAACACCTCATTCCAGGGCACATCTGTGGTCACCCACTTCATTTAGGGAGTTGAAAAATGTTGGGGCCTTACACTGCTCATGGGAACATTGTTCAAACCATTGGTACAGTCTTTCTGGTCTTCTCAGCACCCTTCTTCCCAGCTGTCATAAGCAGAGCTCGTTTTTTGTTTCTCCAATGTCAATGATAACTATAGAGTACTGATACAGTACAATCCAGACAATGACAAAATGTTCAAATATCAACCTACCTGGGAACATTTCTCTTTCAAGTTAGCTGAGATTTATACTCCAGTAAAGAATATTCATTGTTCCATTGCAAAGGACAGCTGCTGTTCAAGAAGAAAATACCAAGCAAAAGAATTTGTTATGGCATCAAGCTTTACATGCTGTGCAGGAGTTCCAAGTTTATGCATAGAGCCGAAGAGTGCATACAGGGACAGACTGCAATATAGAACCCAAAGACTGCCCATCCATTTTGGGAAATAGTGGAAAGATTGTGTGGGATCTTGCTCATGCATTCCGTCATAATGGTTATAACATACGTGTGGACCATCTATACAGGAGTACAGCTATTCAGCTAACTGTACAGTTATTGTTTGTGCTACAATTTTAAATGATCACAAAGGATTCCCTCGGATAGAGGGGAAAGTACACATCTTCACTACAATTCATAAATAAAGCACTTCTCCAGTCACAGTTTGGGGTCAGTTGGCAGCTACTTCAACCATATGATGTGACCAGTAAAACTCAAACATGTTACACGAAATTGGCTACCCATCTGATCCATTTGTCAACATACAATGCATGAGTTCTCCATCATCACAGTACCACAGGAAGACTGACATGCATTCCTTGACTTTAAGTTGGCTATTATTGTAGTTTCATTGCTGTAGAAGAAGTGGCCTCTGCTTCATCAGGTGCTAATGATGTTACATGGCTGCATGATCGACACCTCGCAGACCTCATTTTTGCAAGAGAGAAGAGTAAACCATATTGCAAATGCAGTTTGTACTTGGCAAGAAGAGGTGGAGGGCAGTATTACTGTTCCCAGTGTCCATCTCAGCCAGGCTTGTGCATTCCAACTTGCTTCATTTTCCACCACACAGAAGTGAAGGTATGAGAAAGTAATGGAATTGGAGCATTCAGTTTAAGAGTTAGTATGTGATTTTGTTTGGCTGTGCATGGATACATACCTTCCAAGGCCCATTACTTGGCTTGCCTATGAACCTTTCGAATTGTTCCATGTAAGTTGGAAAATCATTTTAATAGTGTTCACCCAAAAATTACCATAATCAACACCTGTTTTTCTACCTAAATGAGCAGTGTCTACTGACGATAGTAAACAAAAACACATTGGTCATACTTGTACCACAACAACTTGATTTAAGTTTCAATCCTTTGTGGGCGAGGGCCCAGCATCAGTGTTTGAGGAGTTACTGGGGCCTTGTAAAATAAAAATAATTAAAAGGGTTAAACATTTGTCCACGAGTCCTTGATACTGAAGGGAAACTACTTTGAGGCACATGGGCATATTAGACACAAGCCAAATGGATTAACTCACAGTGAGGGAAATCAGTGGCTGAAATAGGCTGATCCACTGAGCCAAACTGTTTGTTGTGCTGATCAAAAGCAAAATGTGAATGACTCTCCAACAAACTAATGGATGAAGAGGGACGATCGAAAGTCTCTATACGTATGTATACATATATTCTAAGAACTTTTTGGAAAACCAAAAGGGCTTGGCTAATGCCAGAACAAACGAAAACCTAACTTGGAGATACAAACAAAATCCTTATAAAATTACTCTAACCAGCTCATGGTGCATTATAAATATTTTTTTTAAATAGTCTTCACCATTTCCTCATCTTTCACTTCCACATTAAGAACATCTGCATGGCCTTCAGCTGTTTAAAGAGCGGCAAGGCAGCTACAAATCTCCTATCAACAGAGACTAGAAGCTTTCACATGCATCCTGCAAAGTGGCCCTGTCATTCTTTGACAATATTATAGGACTTTAATATTAATCAAATGAAAGCATGCCACAAATAGGCACAGCTCTGTCACATGTCAGTAAATACCAGTTGTTTTTATATAGTACTTCATTGTGCACTTCCGTTTCTAAGCCCCTTAAATAACAGCTATTCAAAGACTCTATTTACTGAAATGTCAAGAATCTGCGGCAGAGTCTGGCTTACCAGAAATCAAAGTTGAGACCTGGAGATCGCCGCATATTTCAGGGGCCAGTAGATATCTCAGTGTACATATAGCAACAGTTCAACACATGAAACCATCTTCCAGGCTTCTACCAAGCCTGAGGTAAGAAGGCAAAGAACTTATTACCTTAAAGATGTCAAGTGGAAGAAGAGGTCTTATAATCAGTGAACTAAGGACTCACGCTGGTGACAGACACACGGACAGTGCAAAGGAATGGTCCTACTAGAGATAGACGTGTAAGTGCTCAAGGCTGTACCTAGGTAAATCAAGGTACTGAAAATATTGGGTGTTAAAATTTTACAAAGCAAGCAACTTTGTCTTGGAGAGAAAAGGTAAGAAGCAAATATAAAGTCATAGGGGGTGGAATGTATAAGATAAAGAAGCCCTTAAAACTACCCTCAGATATAAAACCTATTTGCTATCTTTTACTGGCCGTTCATAATTTGAACATCAACCTCCTTCGGGGCTCCAAATTATTTGCTGAGTTGTGAGCAAAAATTGAGATTTTGCACTCCACTAACGTTCTTACTTGATCCATTTAGAAAAAGTAAAGATGTGGGACTGATTTAGAGTTTAGTGGAGGGGTTACTCCTTCTTAACGTGAAGACCTACCATCCAAGAGTAATCTTTCCAGCAAACTCTGAATTAGGCCCTACAACGTTCATAAAAGCAACAGAACTGGCAGCCTGTTTGGCACGGCGGTAGCAAGGGATTGTATTCTGTCGTAATTGCACTTATTGAATATTCTCCAAATCGACTAGCTGCTGTCATGACGCCTCGGATGCCGAACAAATGGCATTTGTTCTAAAAAAGATCCCAACCTTGGCTTTGCCACATCCAGTAAAAGTTTCACAGGTGGCACCGTTTACTCCTGAAACACAAACATGTGATCTGTGTGCCGATATCTATCTTTGCCAAACTACTAGCGAGTACTGAAGCCGTACTGGACTCTCAGTTGGGTAGTTATGAGACAGCCTGAAGTAGGCGCACAAGCGATAGCCATGTCCCCTGGTGATTTGGCACTGCTTTAAAAGCGGGAATAAGGCTGCGTGAGCCAGTGGCGCTGGGTGAGCTCTTGTGCACCACAAACCACTTGGTGATTGGAGGCTTGACTAGCACAGGCAGGGGCGTAGCTCCGGTGAAGTGGGGGGACGGGCAAAAGGGGGATGTTTGTGTTTTACTGCCTCCTTAAAAATGTATTCTGTAGTAAATAGTTCGGTACACATGCTTTAAGTTGGGTAATGTGGTGTTTTTGTTGGATTTCACCTGGGATTTTGACCTGTCCACACTTACAGAAACACAGTATTTTAAAGGCCATAAAATATATTGATTAGTCTGAGAACTATTGCGTTTTATGTACGCTTAACAATCTACAGCCTTCTCTCTTCTCACTGCACCTTAAGCCCCCTCATTTCCTTCTTCTCATATGATGTGTTTTCACGGGATGTCCCAGCGTGACAAAGAAGTACACCCCTAATCATACTGACCAAGCTACGCCCGAGCACAGCCCGTATTGAATTTTGATTGTAAATAAAGCCACCAAGCATCCTCAAGAAGTAACCAGAGTACTTTAGGGGACGCCTTAGGGCGTGCATGTAGGTATGGCAGAGGACTGTAGTGTACAGCAAAAGTCCAAATTGACATTAACTGGGCCTGATTTTCTAACAGTTTTTTTTTTTTTTTGTAAGCGTGAAGTGGTGAGGTTCGCCTGGAAATCTTGCAAGGAGCCTGTGTTTCTGAACCTACCCGGGGGCACCAGAACTAGATAATGGTTAGAACAGCACACTTCCTGCTCCTTGTTGCACTATTAAAGCCAGACTACCTGTGAGGCGTTATTTCTTAAACTAAGATGTTACCTTGTTTATTCATTCCTGCAATGGCTCGATGAGGTGATTAAATAAACAAGGTCATTGTTATGTTTGGGGACCTCCCCAAGTTACCCGGTGGACAGGGGTGTTATTATGAAAAAACAATGTCAGTAATTGTGGGAAATGTTTACCTCCCCTGCCACTGGGGGTAGAAATGGTTGAGACCCGTGACGTAAAGAAAGTAAATAAAGAGGCTGGTCGGCAGTTACTGCGAAGCTCCAGCCTCAAAGCGTGCGTTTAAAACATAGCGCGCGATGTCAATAAAGCACACGAGACACGCATTTGGTGTGTCAGGCTGCCCAGCCTCGAACTCCCCGCCTCCTGCCGACCAGCCTCTTTATTTACTTTCTTTACGTCACGGGTCTCAACCATTTCTACCCCCAGTGGCAGGGGAGGTAAACATTTCCCACAATTACTGACATTGTTTTTTCATAATAACACCCCTGTCCACCGGGTAACTTGGGGAGGTCCCCAAACATAACATTCCTCCTCAACTATAAAAGAATTTAAACATTAAACAGGGAGGCGTTTAACACGACATCACAATGCTTTGTTCACTAGTGTTCAAAACAAGTAAGAAAAAGATTTTTCTGCACTGACCTTTTGCCCACGGTGATCCCCATACATTGAAATGCCCACTCTACTCACATACATAGTCCTTCAGTCTCTCTGGGGGTGATATGCGGGATCGCAAGTGGTACCTGCCCATCCCTCTTCTTTGAATCACCTCCGGGCCGTTTTCCTCCACAGGCACCTCTGAAGGCTGGTTCTCCTCAACCTGGGTCGGGACTCTCGTAGGTGCAACTTCTCTGTCCCCAGATTCATCCCGGGCACTTATCGGACTATTCTTTGGCCTGCTCTCAGTAGATGAACTTGGTCTCCTGAAGTCTTCGTCTTCTCTCTCTTGACTCCTATCATTTTCGCTCCCTTGACAATCCGTGTGGTCTCCGTGATATATTTTGAAACATGAGATGTTCCTTGTCACAATGTCATTTCCTGTTGTCACGGTCACTAGCGTTCCTTTTACTCGGGTGACCGTCCACAGACCGGACTCAAATGTTGTTTTGAACTTGCCTCCCGGATGTCGATTCTTCATGAGTACCACGTCACCTCTATTCAGATGTTTGGTACACGCTCTCCTCTTCCTTGACATCCGCTCATTGTGGACCTGTCTTTGTTGCAGTCTCGTTTCCACTTGTCTCTTCCTATTTGCCAACTGTCCTGGCGTCTCTGTCCTGGTTTCCACTTGGGGAATTGTGTCCCTTACTTGTCGTTGCATGCAAATCTGGCTAGGGGGTACACCAGTTGTACTGTGCGGAGTCAGGCGATACTCTCTCAAAAACTCAAAAATCGCACAGTCTATGTTTTTCTCTCTCGCTACCGCAATCCTCAGTATTTTGTTTAGGGTCCTCATAAATCGTTCAGCCTCTCCATTGGCTTGAGGCCATCGAGGGGTGATTTTCCAGTGTTGGATGCCATGGGATGCCAGATATGCTGCAAAATCATGGCTCGAGAATGGGGGACCATTGTCAGTTCTTAGTTCTTGTATTATCCCATGCGTGGCCATTATCTTCTCTAGGCAAGGTATTACTTTCTCCGTGACTGTAGATTCTAGAATTTCAACTTCTGGATATTTTGAGAAATCATCGATCACAACCAGCATATGTCTTCCATCCGGTAGACTTCCAAGATCCGCACTTGCTCTCTGCCAGGGTGTGGACGGGATGGCCTCTGTGATGATGGGGGGTGGCGGATCCGTCGGCCCCACCAATTGACATACATGACACCTCTGTATGGTCCTCTCCACCCAGGTGTCTAGGTCTGGGAACCACACTTTGCTTCTCAGCCTGGCTTTTGTTTTTACCATGCCCTGGTGAGCGGTATGGGCCAAATCTACTGTTCTTTGCCTCAGGCTGTCCGGGATGACCAGCCGACTCCCTCTCAACAAACAGTTTTCAGGCGACACCGCCAGCTCGTGCCTGACTCAAAACAATGCTTGTAGGTTGTGACTGGCCTCCTCGGTTCTTAGAGTCAGATTCTGTTTCAACAGGTGCCATCTCCCATCCCTGACACAGGACATTGCCAATTGCAATACCTCGTCTTCTTTTGTGGCATCATGTATTTCCTTCAGGGACATAGGCAGTGGCCGAGATCTCTCCACTATCATCCTCACATACTCCTCCGTATTCTCAGTCTCCTCTTTCTCGATTACAGTAATCGGCCTTGCATGTCGAGACAGATAGTCTGCTGGGTTTTGTGCCCCAGGGCGGTACACCACAGAGAATTGATACCCTTGTAGTTGGAGAATCCATTTCTCAATCCTCGGGGGGGCTGGGTGGATGTTTTGTTGAACAACGGTATTAGTGGCTTGTGGTCGGTGTATACAATGAAAGGGTGACCATAGACGTACAGATGATAGTGTCGACAGGCCCAGTTGACTGCTAACGCCTCCTTCTCTATGTGTGAATATCTTTGTTCCGTTTCTGTCAAAGCTCGGCTGGCATATGCCACGGGAGCCCAGTCGCCTTCTTTTTTTCTTTGGGACAGCACGGCTCCGAGCCCTGTGGGGCTCGCATCCACTGATAGCTCTGTTTCTTTTGCTGGGTCAAAGAAAACCGAAGTTGTCTCTGCCGATAGTGCCTGCTTCGTGTCCTGAAATGCCTTTTCTTGCGTAACATTCCACTCCCACTGAGTGTGAGCCTTTGTCAACTCCCTTAGTGGGGCCGTGAGGGATGTTAGGTTGGGAATAAACCTCCTGCAATAAGTTACCATTCCCAGGAAACTTCGTACGCCGGTGACTGAGGTGGGGGGGGGTGCTGACTTTATATCCACCACTTTCTCTGGGTCAGGTCGAACTCCTTTTTCTGAGAAGTGATATCTGAAGAATGCAATGTCTTTTCTCAAAAATTCGCACTTCTCCCGATGTAATGGTAGTCCATTTGTGTGCAGTCGTTTAAATACTGCTCGTAAACGCTGTATGTGTACCTCAACTGTGGGCGCATGCACCAAGATATCGTCACTCACATTGATGACTCCCTCCAGGCCAGCCAGAACTCCTCTTATGGTGTCCTGGAAAACTTCAGCCGCGCTGGCAATCCCGAAACTCAGGCGTTGGTATCGTCTTAGTCCCACATGGGTGGAGAATGTGGTGATGGCTCGAGACTCCGGAGCCAACATTATTTGGTGATATCCAGCTCTTAGGTCCATTTTTGAGAACCAAATAGATTGGAGCACTGAACAGGTAGCTTTGTAGCTTTCCAGTTTGTATACCAATGATATTTCTTAATGACTGCTCCCAGGCCAACGAAAACAAGAAGAGTCGGAGGCTCCTGCCTGACAATGCTGTCACAATTACCGCCACTCCAAAGCTCAACGTGTTTGTGCTCAGGTTCAGACTGGCCTATAAGATAATGTGGCAGTGCCAGAAGGCTTGGTCTGACAGATGAATCCGTGGGCCATTATTTTGGGTGTTTGTGGACCTGTTTTACTGTTGATTTCTCCGGTATTGACACCAGTGGCGGCTGGCAGTTTTATGAGGGAGGGGGCGGGCGGGAAGCACACACACATTACCAACAACCATCAACATTCAAACATACACACACACACCAAACATTCATTAAAAAAGATATATCTCTCTCTCTCTCTCTCTCTCTCTCTCTCTCACACACACACACACACACACACACACACACACACACACACACACACACACACACACACACACACACACACACACACACACACACACACACACACCCCCCCCCCCCCATGGCCTGAGAGGTCCCAGGAGGGTTGGGACTGCTGCCTTCCCTCAGTGGTTGACCTTAGGTCAGCCACTGAGGAAAGGCAGCAGGCCCAGTCTCATCACAGAGTGGGATGGGGTCAGTGAGACTGCTAACCCCACCCCACTCTGTGACAAGGTGTCACTGATTGACACTCGCCCTGGGCGCTTCAGGGCTTAAACCTGAAGCGCTCAGGTTGAAGTCAATGGGTGATGCTTTCCTCGTCACCCGGGGGGGGGGGGGGGGGGGAGGGAGGGCCTCGAGGCACCTTTGCTGAGCCGAGGAGGTCACGCCCATAGGAGCTGTGACCTCTTCAGCCCAGAAAAGTTCAGCTCAGGCAGCCAGGAGTCTGCAGAAATTGCACATCTGCTCCTGGCTGCCTGACCTGAACATGAAGAGTGTCTGTCAAGCTGACCTTTGATCAGCCTGACAGACACTCTTCATGAGGGGCAAAAGGTGGGGGGTGTGGCCCCTCCGCCCTAAAGGACGGGCCGTGCCTGATTGACACAAAATTGGCTGCAACAAGAAAAAATGCATGCAGTCTCCAATAACCTGCAAAACATCTTCCACAGCATGCTACAGATTCAAAACTACATCAATCGGCAGACTATGGACTACTTTGAAAGTTATCAGATTCTAGGGCACAAGTCGAGGATACACGCAGGTAGACAATGTCCTACCTCTATTTTCACAGGGTGTACGTTGTCCATTCTGACAAGAAGTTGGCCCACTAAAATATGTTGAATTTGTCCCAGTGTAGGCTTCCGGCAGTAGGACACTTTCAGCAGCACCTGCATGTTGTCTGCTTTCCTTCTGAGCAGCAAGGTGCTGGCGGAGAGGGGGCTTTCATATTTTAAATTCCAGCTGGCCCAAAACAAAGGCCGAAGTTAAGGGGCCACAGGGCGCCTTTTGTTTGAGTGTCCTGGTTGGGAGTTATCTGGAGCCTCACACCAAAATGCAATAGAGGAGTAACAAAGGCACACAGCTTATCACTTCACAGGTATTCAGAGAGGAATGCTTTTGACTTTGTTCAGTCCCTGGATATAAGAGACATGTATGCAATGGAAGAACATCAGATATGTAAGTTTGCTCCTTTATTTAACTACCACTATTTTGTTTTATTTCTTTTATAGCACTACTCATCCCAATGCAGGGTGTCAGAGCGCTTATATCACACAAAAACATTATACATTGACAATACATCGTGTGTGTGTAAATCAATGTAGAGGATGCATTACATAACACAGTGATAGTTACAAGGTGTAGGAGTGTCACATCCTTTGTAGCTCACTGTGCTATATCAGAAGTGTGAGAAACTGGGTTGTTGGTAGACTGGGGCTCGAGCCCTGGTCAAGCTGCAACCACAATTCATGTCAGGTAGGGCACAAGCAAACCCCAAATTAGTCTCTGCTTATCCTCTGGTAGTTTGGCGCACAGAGCAGTCAGACTTAAGTTGAGGACAATGTGTAATGTATTTGTGCAACACTTCAAACTGTAAAATACCACACAAAAATAATCCCCCACCAGGTTGGAAAACCAGAACTCAATTTAATAAATAAAACAAGACCAAAACAAGAGAAATCCCATAGGTAGAACTTGAGTTATGAAATTCTAAAGGATCTTTTCATCTGCAGCCGCAGGTGACAGCTTTTTATCTAGTTTCAATTGGAGCAAGAGTATTTCTACTGATATTGTATATGCAAATGTACCAGGGGAAGGGTTTACTGAGCTTAATTCCACCTTCGGTCTGTGTTTAGAAGCTGTCGGTGTTAAAATGGGGGGCTGATCCTCCTTTTCTCTGATTTGAGTACCTTAATTTGAGTTGACTTACAGGTGGGGCCCTTTTCCTCCCGGGGAAATATTGCTTTGGCCCATCTCGGAACACAGAGACGGTAGTCATTTTTTCGCCTCCACATAGGCACAATCACGAAAGCCATCTTTGGAGGCCAGCGGTCTAGCCGCCCAATTCTCCTGAATTTGGGACACACTTAAAGCCAGCAATGCAGCAGGCGCGTCCAAGGCAAGCCCGTCTGTGCCCGACCAGGCCCAGGCGCCAGCACCCATTTTAGTACAGATAGAATATCCTATGACGCGGAGTTTCTCCTCTCACTCAGACCAGATCCAGTAGATTAATGTAATGGGCAAATGGATTTTATGCAAGCTACCCTGCCCTGCACTGGGTGTCATGAATGCCCTCAGCCGTCAGCACAGACCCCACCTGGACCTCAGAAAGCACTACGAAGCTCGTTCCTTCTGGCAAATTGTATATCTCTGGCCGCTCATAATTTGGACATCAACCTCCTTCTGGGCGAGCAGAGACCTACAGTTTTGTTTTTAACGGAGACATGGCTCCATGAGGGTTCAGCACCAGATGTTATCTTGGCTCTGCTTAGTAACTACTTGATAACAAGGCTTAATATAGCCTCTGGGAAAGGAGGGGGAATTGCTAGGGATTCAGTCAAGGTTACCACCTGTCCCCTCCAGCTGCCAGACTGCGACAGCATGTTTTTTTTTTTTTATCTCTTTAAACTATCAGTATAGCTTCTCTGGGGCCCTAGTATATCGTCCCCCCGGCTCAGCACAAACATTTTCTTCAAGTTTTTCAAAAGCAAATGGCTAAATTAATATGCAACAAGCTATATTTAACATTTTTCAGTAATTTTAATATCCATGCAGAGAATCAAGGCAATGCTGCTGCCAAAAGACTTTTGTCTGACATGAAGGCCTTACACCTCGCACGATTGATTAGGGGCTACACACATAATAAAGGTCACAATATTGACCTAGTTTTTAGTAATATAGCTGATTTAACTGCCTTGCCTCCCACCCCCCTGGCTTGGTCATACCATTTTTTGATCTCCCTCCCCCTTCCTACCTCAGCACCGGGCAAATCCTCCCAAATCATATCCCAACCCTATAGGTGTTGGCACGTGCTTAAGGCTAGTAAGTGGATTGGTATTTTAGAGAGTTCAAAACCTGCCCTGAAGGGGAATATGGCTTGTTCCCTAGAAATATTGAATAATTGGATTACTAAAAGCTTAGATCTTACTCTTCCTTATACGCTTAGGCCGGGAGGCCACAGGAAAAAATGTGCCCCTTGGTTCTCCATCCATCTTTGTCTGTTAAAGAAAGACTGCAGACGCTTGGAGAGAAAATGGAGAAAATCTTATGACATTTCACTTAACCCCTTCTGTGCCCAGGACGTAATGGTTACGTCCTGAGGCACAGTGCTGCAGTGCCCAGGACGTAACCATTACGTCCTGTGCACAGAGCCCAGAGCCCAGAGGGAGCGCTCTCGCTCCCTCTGTGGGGTTCCCCTCCCACCCCCCCCAAGTCAGGGATGGAAGGGGAAGCCCTTCCCCTCCTACCCCCGACCCCCCCAACCCCCCCTGTGACGTCAGCGCGTGAGCGCACGCTGATTAGTCACAGGGTCTCCCCCATCGCGCTGGAAGCAGAGCTTCCAGCGCGATTGAAAAAGAAATGCTTTTGCATTTCTTTTTCAATCCCATGTGGGAGGCCCCGAGAGGCTTCAAAGGGAAGGAAATGTATTTCCTTCCCTTTGAAGTCTCTCACAGGTTTCAAAAGCCGGATTGCTTGCAATCCGGCTTTTGAAACCCCACTAGACAACAGGGATTTTTTTTTTTTTCAGTGAAATTGGCAAAAGGGAGCGACCCCTTGGGCAAGGGTCGCTCCCGGGGGGGGCATTTTTTTAGGAAGGCCTTTTCTTCCCCCCCTGGGGGCAGATTGGCCTATTATTAGGCCGATCTGCCCCCGGGGGGGGGGCAGAAACCTCTAGGCACCAGGGACCTTTTTTTTTTTTTTTTTTGTGATGATTTCTTTTTTTTTTTTAGGTGGGGAGCGATCCCTTAGGCAAGGGTCGCTCCCCTACGGGGCAATATATATTTAGGCCATTTCTGCCCCCCTTGGCGGCAGATTGGCCTATTTTGATGAGGCCAATCTGCCCCCAAGGGGGGCAGAAACCATTAGACACCAGGGAGTTTTTTTTTTGCGTGAATTTCACGCAAGGGGAGCGACCCCTTAGGCAAGGGTCGCTCCCTGGGGGGGGGGATTATTTTAGGCCATTTCTGCCCCCCTTGGGGGGGTAGATCAGCCTATTTTGATTCGGCTGATCTGCCCCCAAGGGGGGCAGAAACCACTAGGCACCAGGGATTTTTTTGTTTTTCTGTTTTACAGATGGGGAGCGACCCCCTTGGACAAGGGAAACCACTAGGCACCAGGGATCTTTTTTTTGCGACGTCACACAAGGGGAGCGACCTTGTAGTCAAGGGTCGCTCCCCAGGGGTGCAAATTGTATTTAGACCATTTCTGCCCCCCTTGGGGGCAGATTGGTCGATTTTAGGTCAATCTGCCCCAAGGGGGCAGAAACCACTAGGCACCGGGGATTTGTTTTTTTAGAGATGGGCAGCGACCCATCAGGCAAGGGTCGCTCCCCTGGGGGGCAAATTGTATTTAGACCATTTCTGCCCCCCTTGGGGGCAGATTGGTCGATTTTAGGTCAATCTGCCCCAAGGGGGCAGAAACCACTAGGCACCGGGGATTTGTTTTTTGGCGCCAATGTCACGCAAGGGGAGCGACCCCGTAGGCAAGGGTCGCTCCGGGGGGTGGGGAGGGTGGGTGTTCGGGGGCAAATTTATTTTAGGCCATTTCTGCCCCCCCTGGGGGCAGATCGGCCTATTATTAGGCCGATCTGCCCCCAGGGGGGGGCAGAAACCTGTAGGCGCCAGGGCAATTATTTTTTTTTTATTTTTATTTTTTGGTTGTTTTTTTTTTTAGAGATGGGGAGTGACCCATCAGACAAGGGTCGCTCCCCTGGGGGGCAAACTGTGTTTAGACCATTTCTGCCCCCCTTGGGGGCAGATTGGTCGATTTTAGGTCAATCTGCAACCACTAGGCACCGGGGATTCGTTTTTTGGCGCCAATGTCACGCAGGGGGAGCGACCCAGTAGGCAAGGGTCGCTCCGAGGTGGGGGGGTGGGGGGGGGGTTTGGGGTGGCAAATTTATTTTAGGCCATTTCTGGCCCCCCCTGGGGGCAGATCGGCCTATTATTAGGCCGATCTGCCCCCAGGGGGGGCAGAAACCTCTAGGCGCCAGGGCAAATGTTTTTTTTTGTTTGTTTGTTTTTTTTTAGAGATGGGGAGCGACCCATCAGACAAGGGTCGCTTCCCTGGGGTGGCAAACTGTATTTAGAGCATTTCTGCCCCCTTTGGGGGCAGATTGGTCGATTTTAGGTCAATCTGCCCCCAAGGGGGCAGAAACCACTAGGCACCGGGAATTTGTTTTTTGGCGCCAATGTCACGCAGGGGTAGCGACCCCGTAGGCAAGGGTCGCACCTGGGCAGGGGAGGGTTTGGGGGGGTGGGGGGTCAAATTTATTTTAGGGCATTTCCCCCCCCCCCCCCTGGGGCCGGCTGAGCTAGAGGCCAAAATCCACATGTAGGCACTTTGCAAAAAACACCTCTGTTTTCTGTGAAAAAATATGTTGTGTCCACGTTGTGTTTTGGGCCATTTCCTTTTGTGGGCGCTAGGCCTACCCACACAAGTGAGGTACCATTTTTATGGAGAGACTTAGGGGAACGCTGGGTGGAAGGAAATTTGTGGCTCCTCTCAGATTCCAGAACTTTCTGTCACCGAAATGAGAGGAAAAAGTGTTTTTTGGCCAGATTTTGATGTTTGCAAAGGATTCTGGGTAACAGAACCTGGTCAGAGCCCCGCAAATCACCCCATCTTGGATTCCCCTAGGTCTCTAGTTTTCACAAATGCGCTGGTTTGCTAG
This sequence comes from Pleurodeles waltl, assembly GCF_031143425.1. Lineage (NCBI taxonomy): Eukaryota > Metazoa > Chordata > Amphibia > Caudata > Salamandridae > Pleurodeles > Pleurodeles waltl. The sequence continues at coordinate 396,919,535 of NC_090442.1, read as the reverse complement.
GTTTCCCCAGGTGCCGGCTGAGCTAGAGGCCAAAATCCACACGTAGGCACTGTTTTCTATGAAAAAATGTGATGTGTCCACGTTGTGTTTTGGGCCATTTTCTGTCGCGAGCGCTAGGCCTACCCACACAAGTGAGGTATCATTTTTATCGGGAGACGTGGGGGAACGCTGGGTGGAAGGAAATTTGTGGCTCCTCTCAGATTCCAGAACTTTCTGCCACAGAAATGTGAGGAACATGTGTTTTTTTTAGCCAAATTTTGAGGTTTGCAAAGGATTCTGGGTAACAGAACCTGGTCCGAGCCACACAAATCACCCCATCTTGGATTCCCCTAGGTCTCTAGTTTTCAGAAATGCACAGGTTTGGTAGGTTTCCCTAGGTGGCGGCTGAGCTAGAGGCCAAAATCTACAGGTAGGCACTTTGCTAAAAACAGGTCTATTTTCTGTGATGTGTCCACGTTGCGCTTTGGGGCGTTTCCTGTCGCGGGCGCTAGGCCTACCCACACAAGTGAGGTATCATTTTTATCGGGAGACATGGGGGAACGCTGGGTGGAAGGAAATTTGTGGCTCCTCTCAGATTGTAGAACTTTCTGCCACAGAAATGTGAGGAACATGTGTTTTTTTAGCCAAATTTTGAGGTTTGCAAAGGATTCTGGGTAACAGAACCTGGTCCGAGCCACACAAGTCACCCCATCTTGGATTCCCCTAGGTCTCTAGTTTTCAGAAATGCACAGGTTTGGTAGGTTTCCTTAGGTGGCGGCTGAGCTACAGGCCAAAATCCACAGGTAGGCACTTTGATAAAAACAGGTCTGTTTTCTGTGATGTGTCCACGTTGCGCTTTGGGGCATTTCCTGTTGAGGGCGCTAGGCCTACCCACACAAGTGAGGTATCATTTTTATCGGGAGACGTGGGGGAACGCTGGGTGGAAGGAAATTTGTGGTTCCTCTCAGATTCCAGAACTTTCTGCCACAGAAATGTGAGGAACATGTGTTTTTTTAGCCACATTTTGAGGTTTGCAAAGGATTCTGGGTAACAGAACCTGGTCCCAGCCACACAAGTCACCCCATCGTGGATTCCCCTAGGTCTCTAGTTTTCAGAAATGCACAGGTTTGGTAGGTTTCCCTAGGTGGCGGCTGAGCTACAGGCCAAAATCTACAGGTAGGCACTTTGCAAAAAACACCTCTGTTTTCCTTCAAAAATTTGGTTGTGTCCACGTTGCGCTTTGGGGCGTTTCCTGTCGTGGGCGCTAGGCCTACCCACACAAGTGAGGTATCATTTGTATCGGGAGACGTGGGGGAACGCTGGGTGGAAGGAAATTTGTGGCTCCTTTCAGATTCCAGAACTTTCTGCCACAGAAATGTGAGGAACATGTGTTTTTTTAGCCAAATTTTGAGGTTTTCAAAGGATTCTGGGTAACAGAACCTGGTCCCAGCCACACAAGTCACCCCATCTTGGATTCCCCTAGGTCTCTAGATTTCAGAAATGCACAGGTTTGGTAGGTTTCCCTAGGTGGCGGCTGAGCTACAGGCCAAAATCCACAGGTAGGCACTTTGCTAAAAACAGGTCTATTTTCTGTGATGTGTCCACGTTGCGCTTTGGGGCGCTTCCTGTCGCGGGCGCTAGGCCTACCCACACAAGTGAGGTATCATTTTTATCGGGAGACGTGGGGGAACGCTGGGTGGAAGGAAATTTGTGGCTCCTCTCAGATTCCAGAACTTTCTGCCACAGAAATGTGAGGAACATGTGTTTTTTTAGCCACATTTTGAGGTTTGCAAAGGATTCTGGGTAACAGAACCTGGTCCCAGACACACAAGTCACCCCATCTTGGATTCCCCCAGGTCTCTAGTTTTCAGAAATGCACAGGTTTGGTAGGTTTCCCTAGGTGGCGGCTGAGCTACAGGCCAAAATCTACAGGTAGGCACTTTGCAAAAAACACCTCTGTTTTCCTTCAAAAATTTGGTTGTGTCCACGTTGCGCTTTGGGGCGTTTCCTGTCGTGGGCGCTAGGCCTACCCACACAAGTGAGGTATCATTTTTATCGGGAGATGTGGGGGAACGCTGGGTGGAAGGAAATTTGTGGCTCCTCTTAGATTCTAGAACTTTCTGCCACAGAAATGTGAGGAACATGTGTTTTTTTAGCCAAATTTTGAGGTTTGCAAAGGATTCTGGGTAACAGAACCTGGTCCGAGCCACACAAGTCACCCCATCTTGGATTCCCCTAGGTCTCTAGTTTTCAGAAATGCACAGGTTTGGTAGGTTTCCCTAGGTGGCGGCTGAGCTACAGGCCAAAATCTACAGGTAGGCACTTTGCTAAAAACAGGTCTGTTTTCTGTGATGTGTCCACGTTGCGCTTTGGGGCGTTTCCTGTCGCGGGCGCTAGGCCTACCCACAGAAGTGAGGTATCATTTTTATCGGGAGACGTGGGGGAACGCTGGGTGGAAGGAAATGTGTGGCTCCTCTCAGATTCCAGAACTTTCTGCCACAGAAATGTGAGGAACATGTGTTTTTTTAGCCAAATTTTGAGGTTTGCAAAGGATTCTGGGTAACAGAACCTGGTCCCAGCCACACAAGTCACCCCATCTTGGATTCCCCTAGGTCTCTAGTTTTCAGAAATGCACCGGTTTGGTAGGTTTCCCTAGGTGGCGGCTGAGCTACAGGCCAAAATCTACAGGTAGGCACTTTGCTAAAAACAGGTCTGTTTTCTGTGATGTGTCCACGTTGTGTTTTGGGGCATATCCTGTCGCGGGCGCTAGGCCTACCCACACAAGTGAGGTATCATTTTTATCGGGAGACTTGGGGGAACATAGAATAGCAAAACAAGTGTTATTGCCCCTTGTCTTTCTCTACATTTTTCCCTTCCAAATGTAAGACAGTGTGTAAAAAAGACATCTATTTGAGAAATGCCCTGTAATTCACATGCTAGTATGGGCACCCTGGAATTCAGAGATGTGCAAATAACCACTGCTTCTCAACACCTTATCTTGTGCCCATTTTGGAAATACAAAGGTTTTCTTGATAGCTATTTTTTACTCTTTATATTTCAGCAAATGAATTGCTGTATACCCGGCATAGAATGAAAACCCACTGCAGGGTGCAGGTCATGTATTGGCTCTGGGTACCTAGAGTTCTTGATGAACCTACAAGCCCTATATATCCCCGCAACCAGAAGAGTCCAGCAGACGTAACGGTATATTGCTTTCGAAAATCTGACATTGCAGGAAAAAATTACAGAGTAAAACTTAGAGAAAAATTGATTTGTTTTCACCTCAATTTCAATATTTTTCCTTTTCAGTTGTTATTTTCTGTAGGAAACCCTTGTAGGATCTACACAAATTACCCCTTGCTGAATTCAGAATTTTGTCTACTTTTCAGAAATGTTGCGGTTTCTGGGATCCAGCATTGGTTTCATGCCCATTTCTGTCACTGACTGGAAGGAGGCTGAAAGCACAAAAAATCGTAAAAATGGGGTATGTCCCAGTAAAATGCCAAAATTGTGTTGAAAAATTGGGTTTTCTGATTCAAGTCTGCCTGTTCCTGAAAGCTGGGAAGCTGGTGATTTTATCACCGCAAACCCTTTGTTGATGCCCTTTTCAGGGAAAAAACCACAAGCCTTCTTCTGCAGCCCATTTTTCCAATTTTTTAAAAAAAAACGAAATTTTCACTGTTTTTTGGCTAATTTCTTGGCCTCCTTCTGGGGAACCCACAAAGTCTGGGTACCTCTAGAATCCCTAGGATGTTGGAAAAAAAGGACGCAAATTTGGCGTGGGTAGCTTACGTGAACAAAATGTTATGAGGGCCTAAGCGCGAACTGCTCCAAATAGCCAAAAAAAGGCTCGGCACAGGAGGGGGAAAAGGCCTGGCAGCGAAGGGGTTAAAGACGATTATAGGAAGGATATCAGACGGTTTCATGCAGAAATTAAAGTTGCACAAAGAGCTTATTATGCGGATAAAATAGAAAATAGTCCTAACTCCCCTAAAGAAATGTTTATTTTACTAAGAGAAAATACCACCCCCATGCACAAACAGATGCTGTAGAAGCCTCTCATAAACACAGTAATGACCTAGGCCTATTCTTCCAGAAAAAAATCTCAGGCATTTATTCAGCCTTCCCGACAGGCACCCATAGTCCCCAAGCTGTAGGTGAGCAATTCTCTAATGGGTCAGTGAGGTTCACACAGATCCCCCCCCCCCATCAATTTTAGGACAAGGGTCATTAGTAATAGCCCCTGTTTTGACATACTTGTTGAATCTGTCACTGTCAAGTAGCACTATCCCTCCTCAGTGGAAACACGCGATTGTGAAGCCCCTGCTTAAGAAAGCCAACCTAGACCCACCCACATTTAACAACTATAGACCTATCTCTTTGCTACCAGCCCTTGGTAAGATACTTGAAAAACATGTGAACACTCATCTTTCTTTCTTCCTGGAAAATAATAACATTCTCAATCCCTCTCAGATGGGCTTTAGGCCCTCTCACAGCACGGAATGAATTGGAATTACGGAGGAAGTCAGGAAGCGCCTGGATCAGGGACTGGTATCGGCAATTGTGCTTCTTGACCTCAGTGCCGTCTTTGATACTGTCGATCATAGCATTGTACTCCAGAGAATGAGGGAAAGTGGAATCACTGGGAACGCTTTAAGTTGGTTTACCCCGTTTTTAGAAGCAAGATCATTTCCAGTACTCGATCGTTCCTTCTATTCTAGCTGTTTCAAGAGCAGCAGGGCTCCTTTCTCAGCCCTACATTATTCAATATCTACATGTCACCACTGGCAAAAGTAGTGGAACCATACAGTCTTTCCCTAGTATCATATGCAGATGACACCCAGCTGGTGGTATCATTCTCCACCGATCAGAACTCAGTTGATTCATTACTCACCCCTTGTTTACAGGCAGTATCCAATGGATGTCTGACTGTAAGCTCAAACTGAATGGAGACAAGACAGAGGTAATGATCTTGGGTCATCATGCTAAACCAAATCTAATCTCCCCAGTTCCACATTCACTAGGAGATCTTCCTCTGCCCAAGGAATACATCAAGAGTCTTGGAGTATGGCTTGATCCATGGCTGACCATGGATCATCAGGCGAAGAAAATATCCTCCACCTGTTTTGGGATATTCAGACTTCTCAGAAAGGTGCTCAAAATACTTCTGCCTATCGCTCAGAGACTTATCATACAGGCACCTGTTATCTCACGTCTTGGCTATGGAAACACCGTTCCTTGGTGCTCCAAAATATGTCAAAGAAATTGCAGGTGGTGCAGAACACAGCTGCTGGCCTTCTCTTCAAAATACCCAGGCATGAATGGGCCAAGTCAGCTCTCTTGACTTTGCATTGGCTCCCTTTGGAGCAACGGATAAAATTCAAAACATTATGCTACATTCACAGAGCGCTCCACGACAAAGGCCCGCCGCTTTTGGAAGCTGTGGCCTCCTTCCATAAGCCTGTCAGATATCTTAGGTCATCTTCAGCAGCCTTAGCTGTAATTCCCTCAATAAAAAAGGCCAAATGGGGAGGAAGATGTATGTCCTATCTTGGCGCCAAATTTGTGGAATTCCCTACCGTTAGCCCTACGACATACTAGCCAAGAACTTTCCTTTGAGCGGCTACTAAAAACATGGTTATTCTAATCTCTGTCCCTAAAGCAGTGTTTTTGAAGATTTCTGCATAGCGCTGGGAGGCCTCCACGTAGCCATGCGCTTCATACATTTTCATAATATAATATAAAGAATAAATTGTTAACTAGTGCTTAGAAGCAAAAAGCACCAACCAGGGATATCTGGTTGCACCAGATTGGCTCCAGCCCAGGACAAAGTCAAATCTTAAGCATGAACGTGATGGATAGTGGGCTGGCTACAGGGACCCAGTTGGGCCCCTGAACCAAAATACCTTAAATCCTGGTTGCGGAGTGTTGCGTGGATCCAAAACATAGATGTATCACGTAGCTGGGGCAATGCATTGGTTCCGAGATGGGGAGAGGCTGCAATGCGCGGTCCTGTTGCGTCATCATCAAGGATCCCATTGATGGGGCTTGCAATGCGAAGGAGGGGGTCAGGGATGTGTTGCATAGCAGACGCAATGTGACTGTTCCAATGAGAGCTGAGGCTGCAATGTGGAGCTGTAGCATCATCATCGAGGCTGCTGCTGCTGCCGCCGAGGGATGCGAGGACCTGCTCTTTGGAAGCACTGCACAATGCCAGATCTGAAGGCAATGCGTTGGTTCCAGGATTTGGGGGACAGCACCAATGCAAGTCTGTTGCGTCAGCTCTAACCCGCACAGTAGTGGCGATGCATTAGTTCTGCTCCGGAGCAGAGGATTCATCGGTTCTTTTGGTGCAAACACCTCAGGCCCACTTCAAAGGGTCCAGGACTGGGGTGACACCACTTGGAAGTCTTTTATGTCCCTCAGACTTCAGATCAAGAGGCCAGATGATTAGCCCTTGGAGTCCCTCTGGGTTCTGGGTTGGAAGGATGCAGGTGCAGTCCTTCTCAGTCCCAGGCAAGAGGGCGGCAGCGCAGGAGTCCAGCAGAATAGAAGTCCAACAGAGTGGCAGTCCTTACAGCAGCACAGTTGTCTTTCTTCCTAGCAGAGTAGCTACAGGTCCAGAGGTGTACTGAAGTGGTGTTTTCAAAGGTCCAGTACTTATACCCAAATTGGGCCTTTGAAGTGGGGCAACTTCTGAAGAGAGTCCTTGCCCTTCCTTCCTCTGCTCCAGAGTCACAAGAGGGGGTTATGGAACCCTTTCTGTATGGACAGGAGACAGCCTATTCACCTGTGAGGCTGTGCCAGTTCCTCCCTCTCATCCTGCTGAGGATGGCCCATTGAGGCCCATCAGGTCCCATCTAAGGTTCCATTGTGTGGCTGCCTAGGAGGAATACCCAAAGCCCGGCTGTTACCCCCACCCTAAACTTGTAAGCAGATACACACAGCAGGCACCAAATGGCTAAAGTAAGAAAACACAGTGAACAAGGAAGGTACTGTTCCTGTTAGAGAGGAAGAGAGAACAAAGTGGTGGACAAGACAAGATAGAAATCCCAATGATTCGTTCTTGGTGCCCACACACATCCCTAGGGATGTCATGCTTTATCATTGGGCATGCTCCTCGTAGGGATGGCACTGCAATGCCCTTTAGGCCCCCCGAAGGCTCACTTTGGCTGAGATATTTTTTTGTATCTTGCTGTATGATGAGAGGTATATGTGTGAAGGTATCTTAAATGTGTTGGGTGGAATAGTTCTGTATGCACGAGTGAAGGAAAATTAAAACTGTCTATGAGATACCAAGTTCAATTTTAATGTGGTGGTCTTCTTGACAGGATTAAAAGAACCCGTAAAATGGGTTAGGGCTACTAAAGAGGTGTAATGTGCCCAGGTAGCCTCAAATCTGTGGATGTAGTCAGGTCGACATGTTTCGTGCCATGGAGGCCCAAAAAGGATCCAGAACACTTCTTAAGGACCTAAGAATAAGAAAGTAATATGCCCAACCTCAAACCTAAAATGTAATGTTCAAGTGTAGGTATTCCTCTAGAAGAAAATACCTGGTCTAGTAGTTAAAAATTGATTGTCCAACCTAAAAAAAGAAAAGCAGGGGGGAACAAATAATAAGTAGAGAAAGTCCAAAACGTTAAATGCGTCATCATGATTGCTTCTTCCAGCCAGCAATACCAGGGTGCCTCCAAAGGTAGACATAGTTTGAGTATGCACAATCCTAAGGCCAGCAAAACAAATCAGCAAAAAATGGAGGTCTGAAGGAAAAGGTTAGGGGAAACCACCCCAAGGACGCCAGGTCTAACAAGAAAGATTACAATATTTGAGAAGCAAGTAACAAAAGGAACGGTTCTTTCTGTTAAAAGCAGTTAACTAACTTACTCATCTACATAATAAAATCAGTCATCCGATGCTACATGATGTACTTTGAGGGAGGCACAGTAACCCTCTTTGGGACTACGATTCAAAATTTGGACTAGACAAAACACAGATCTCTCCAGAAAATGTGTTAACCTCCAGAGTTATCTTACCAACATTATTATTATTATTCCCTGAGCTTTACAGGGTACACAAATATCTCTGTAGCAGGTGCCTTAACAGCATAAAGTACTTTGAAATGCAGACTTTGCAACCATTTAAGCAGAACAGATTTTGTATTGGGGTTGTGTTCTTTTTTTGGCACAACCTCGATTCAAAATCTCACTTATTAAATCTTGTAATGTGTTCAAATATATTTATGATTGAACTAATAAACATAAACATGAGGTGTTAAGACCTAATGTCAATTCTTGTGATGTCACATGGGATATAACACATAGTGATGTCATGCGCCATGATGTCACTTGCTTACTGCCTAACTTGGTTAGTCCCCATTTCTTCTTTTAGGACTTGTGCCCGGTCTGAATCGCTAATGTGGGTCACTTTTATTTTGGTCCCCAGCCCTATTTTTAGTCCTAGTCTGAACTGGTTTGTGTTGGTCACATTACTCGCCATTGCTCTTTTGTTCTGCAGCAAAACTTCCTTACAGAAGACCTCAATGATCCATTTTGTAGTGAAAGCATACACCTGGAAAAGAGTCTGAATAACTACAGAACTTCAATTCTTATAAATGAAGGTGCCATCTTTAAATGTCAGTACATACAAGGGTGACAAACTATAGTGTGCATAAGGCGCTGGTTGCTCACTACCTTGTCAGTGAAAAAGCAACTAAACTCTCAGTTAATCCTATGTTGGCTTTTGGGCTACTTCATATTAAATGGATAGCACAGATTTCAATCCTGCTTTCTATGCAATATCCCAGAAGCCTCTGTATAAAAAACAACTCCTCTGTAAAAGATGCGAACTGACAATTTCTGCTGGGAGCCCAAAACCAAGAAAAAAATAATAATAATAAAAAACATCTGGGATGGGAAGCAATTGAGAAGGGGAGAAGCAGGGTTGGTGAGGGTAATTTTTTTTTTTTTTAAAGTAGTAAAGGGGTGGGAAGCAACAGGTGAGTTACGAGGGGGTGGGGAAGCAACACAATAGCAGGGTGGAGAAAAGGGGAGGAGGAATCAGCACGTTGGGGAGAGAGCAAGAACGCACCTGGCATTTCCGTAGAGTGCTGAAGGACAAGCAAAGTATTTTGTGAAACTGTACAATTGGACTAATTTTGTGTGTATGTGCACATTGTGCAAGGGTATAATTAATTTGTTCACAGAGAGGTAAGCAAGTTGCTAAGTGGCCTACACCTGTGCTCCACGCTGTTTTGGATATACCAAAAATGTGAGGAACATATTGATAGAGAAAGAGAGCTGGCTGAAAGTCCGCATGATTATGAAAATATATTTTGGTACAATCGAATGATCTTGACTAAAACCAGACAAAACAAGCATTTGCAATGCAATGGGTCTCGCATTTGCTCGAGTCAGAGCTATTAGTGTTGTATATTCCTCACTGGACTTTTGCCACTGAAAATGAAAAGTAAAACAGTTGACATAAGCAAGCCGATTCAAAGCGCCACGGCCGACATGAGCGCTAAGGAGAGATACAAAAGGAAAAAGAAGTTCTCTCACAGTCAAACGTCAGACGTGCAATTATCCATGTAACAGGGTCAATGGCCAAGGCGGTAACAAAACGGACGCAAGGAGGGACAAACAAAGCATTTAGCAATAATAACAGAGTTTTTGAAAGGAAAGCCCATGAACAAGTGATAGTGATGGGCGTACGGTGGGCGTGGTTAAAAGCCCACAGATAGATTACAACAGGCCAGAGGGCTTGCGTGCTCGACAAAAAAAAAAAAAAAAAAAAAAGGACACAGATGTGGCATGGATAACTTCTGAGGGTAAAAACATTATGAAGGCTTAAGCATGAATTGCCCCAAACAAAAGAAAAGTACACCGCGTGTGGAAAGATTCATTACCTCAGCGCTTAAGGGGTTAAAAGGGTAGGCAAAAGGTGAAACTATACAATTGAAATTTTATTTTTAGAATGAAATCCGTCTTTATAAATTTACAAGGAACACTAAGCAAGCGAACACTTTAATATTTCAAAGTCTATTGAAGATGACCTGTTGAGACCGACTTTAAAGGGATAAATGAAAGATCGAAGAGAAAAAAATAAACACACTCAAGAGCAAAGACGTATTAATTCCCGTTCATTATAATATCCAAAAACAGATCAAAACTGACCACAGGCAAGGATATGCCAGCACACCTTACGCATTAGCTTGGAAGAAGAACAATTGCCGATTTGGGACACAATTACTTCCTGCTGTTGGTAGGGGCATTTCTTTGACCTACAATCTAGATCCGTAAACAATTATTAGCGTTAGGTTGAGTTTTACAGTCCGGTGCTGCCCCCTGCTGCTATGACTCGGGAACAGGCTGCGTCTGTATTCCACTTCGTGTTTTCAACTGTGACTGTGCGATATCGGCCAGAGCACTCTGTATCTTTTCTAGCAGCATGTCACCGCGATAAACCACCTCCTCCAGGCGCGAAGCTGCCTCGTGGTTCTCTTCCTCGAGCTGGTACAAGCTTGCTGCCTACGACAAATATAACAGATGGAAATAATGCATTAACAATTATTTGTTGAAAGGCATTTCAGCAAGAGACTCCCTGCTTGTTCAACCTGGACCGATATACAGGACAAATGTATCGTTGAAAATAACGAATTGCGGCTCAATGTATAGCAACAGTTCTGCACATCTTTAAAGTTTAGCTAGCAGCAGAAGGCATAAAGACAGCGGAGATCTGTGGTCACAGTCTTCATTCCCCTCTGAGCCCCACGACACGATCAATAACCTAAATCGCACAGCTAGAAAACATCTCCAGCGCGATGGGAAAGTGTTACGAAAGCGGCTGCACAGGCAAAGGTAAGTAAACAGCTTTATGTTGCTTCCAGCAACTATCAGTAGAGGAGCCCACATCTAGACAGCCTCCTGCATCAATGGCCCAGCCACGTCTAGCTCAAAGTTCGCCAAGGCAGCAGGGCCCAGAATCACAACTCAAACATAAACACGCTAAAGAGGAACAAAGTGAGGTCTTGTTCCTTAACGGCTATTAAACGCAATAAAGAATATATGGAAAACAGTGTACATCTGTTCGTGGCATGTAGTGCTGCAGACTCACATACTATGCATATCCCTTCCTACAACGAGTGTTGGGCTCAGAGTGTTACAAGTTGTTTTTCTTTGAAGTCATCTTTTCGGAGTCACGGGATCGAGTGACTCCTTCTCTCGGTTCCACTGCGCGTGGGCTTTGACTCCATTGTTAGATTGTTTTCCCTCAAAGGGTGAAGAAAGGAGTGATAGAGTATAGAAAATAAAAGAGATGTCCATGCAAATGTAAATGTATATACATATGTACAAATATTAGCAACTTAAACGACTACAGGCTTCCGGGGAGGAGGGAGGGTGCATGTGAATCTGCAGCACTACATACCACAAACAGATGTACACTGGGTAAGTGACATTTTCACTTCAATGGCATGTGTAGCTGCAGATACACATGCTATGCATAGACTACAAAGCAGTTAGTCCTCCCAAAAAGCGGTGGCTAGCCTCTAGGAGTTGAAGTTGTTTGGAATAATGTCTTTAAGACAGCTTGGCCTACAGTGGCTTGTTGCTGTGAGAATATATCAACACAGTAGTGTTTTGTAAATGTATGAGGGGTTGACCATGTAGCTGCTTTACATATGTCAACCATTGGTATGCTTCCTAAAAAAGCCATTGTTACAACCTTCTTTCTTGTAGAATGTGCTTTAGGAGTGATCAAAAGTTGTCTTTTTGCTTTGATTTAACATGTTTGTATACATCTAACAATCCATCTTGCTATTCCTTGTTTTGATATAGGATTGCCTGTATGTGGTTGTTGGAAAGCAACAAAAAGTTATTTTGTTTTTCTAAAATCTTTAGTTCTGTCTATGTAGTACATAAGAGCTCTTTTGAGATCTAGGGTATGAAGAGCTCTTTCTGTGGAAAGAAGACTGGCAATTCCACTGTTTGATGTGAAAAGGAGATACTACTTTTGGTAGAAATTTTGGATTTCTTCTTAATACAACCTTATATTTGTGCACTTGGAAAAAAGGTTCTTAAAGAGTGAATGCTTGTATTTCACTAACTCTTCTTAAAGAAGTAATAGCTACAAGGAAGGCAACCTTCCATGTTAAAAATTGAATTTGGCAAGAGTGCATGGGTTCAAAAGGTGGTCCCATGAGTCTGGTAAGTACAATATTTAATTTCCATGATGGAACAGGTGGTGTTCTGGGTGGAATGATGTGTTTCAATCCTTCCATGAAGGCTTTCATAACAGGAACTCTAAATAGAGAAGTATGCTGAATATTTTGTAAGTTTGTAGATGTTGCAGTAAGGTGTATTTTTATGGATGAAAAAGCCAAATTTGATTTCTGTAAATGAAGTAAATAGCATACAATATCTTGTATAGATGCTGTAAGTGGATCTATGGTCTTAGATTGACGATAGTAGGCAAATATTTTCCACTTGTTTGCGTAGCACTGTCTAGTAGTAGGTTTTCATGCTTGTTTAATTACTTCCATACATTCTGCTGGAAGATTTAAGTAACCAAATTCTATGACTTCAGGAGCCAAATTGCTAGATTTAGACCATTGGGGTTTGGATGCCTGATTTGACCTTTGTTTTGTGTTAACAAATCTGGTCTGTTGGGGAGTTTGGAGTGAGGTACTACAGATAGGTCTTATAGTGTTGTGTACCAAGGCTGGCGTGCCCATTTTGGTGCTATTAGTATCATGTTGAATTATGTTTGACGTAATTTGTTGACTAGAAATGGAAGGAGTGGGAGGGGGGAAAAGCGTAAGCAAATATCCCTGACCAATTGATCCATAGAGCATTGCTCTTGGATAGGGGATGTGGGTGTCTGGAAGCGAAGTTTTGGCATTTTGCTTTTTCGATTGTTGCAAATAGATCTATGTCTGCTGTTCCCCACTTTTGAAAGTACTTTTGAAGTACTTGGGATTGAATCTCCCATTCGTGTGTCTGTTGGTGATTTCTGCTGAGAAGATCTGCCAAATGATTGTCTATTCCTGGAATGTATTGTGCTAGTAGATGAATTTGATTGTGAATTGCCTATTTCCAAATTGTTTGGGCTAGAAGGGACAGCTGAGATGAATGTGTCCCTCCCTGTATGTTGAGATAATACATGGTTGTCATGTTGTTAGTTTTTATGAGAACATTCTTCTGTTTGAGAAGAGGTTGGAATGCTTTTAAGGCAAGGAACACAGCTAATAATTCTAAGTGATTTATGTGTAGCTGTTTGTTTGACATCCCATTGCCCTTGAATGGTCTGATTGTTTAGGGGAGCTCCCCAACCAATCACTGATGCATCCTATTGTAATTATGGTCTAAGGCACAGGGTCTTGAAACGACCGCCCCTTTATTAAATTGCTGCGATTCCACCATTGAAGGGACATATGTGTTTGGCGGTCCATCAACATTAGATCTTGAAGTTAACCGTGTGCTTGTGACCTTTGTTGTGCAAGGCACTGTTGTAAGGGCCTCATGTTTAATCTTGCAAGTGGGGCTATTGCTATGCAAGATGCCATCATTCCTAGAATCTTCATGATAAATCTTACAGTGTATTGTTGATTTAGCTGTATGAGTGGTATTAGATTTTGGAAAGCTTGTATCCTTTGTATATTTGGATACGCTAGAGCTAGTTGAGAATTTAGGATAGCACCTAGGTACGGTTGTACTTGCGCTGGTTGAAGGTGTGACTTTTGGTAGTTTATAGAAAAACCTAGTGTGTGCAGAGTTTCTATCACATAACAAGAATGTTTTTAGCATTGTGTAAGATTGCTTGATTTTATTAGCCAATCGTCTAGATATGGAAAGACATGGATGTGTTGTCTTCTTAAGTATGCCGCTACTACTGCTGGACACTTTGTGAACACCCTTGGAGCTGTTATGCCAAATGGCAACACTTTGAACTGGTAGTGTTTTCCTGTTATGACAAACCTGAGGTATTTTCTGTGTGCTGGGTGGATGGGTATGTGGAAATACGCATCCTTGAGGTCTAGAGCAGTCATAAAGTCTTGTTTTTGCAGTAGTGGAATAACATCTTGCAGAGTTACCATGTGAAAATGCTCTGACAAGATGTATAGATTGAGGGGCCTGCGGTCTAATATGGGTCTGAGGGTGCCATCTTTTTGGGAATTAGGAAGTATAGTGAGTATACTCCTGTTCCTTTTTGGGACTGTGGAACTAATTCTATTGCTTGTTTGAACAGTAGAGATTGTACCTCTTGTTGTAACAGAACTGTATGTTCAGGGGACAACTTGTGGTATCTTGGTGGAATGTTTGGAGGGGTGGATATCAATTCTAGGCAATAGCTATTGCAGATAATTGATAATACCCAGTTGTCTGTGGTGATAATTTGCTAATGAGAGTGGAACTGCTGCAGTCTTCCCCCCACAGGAGATGTGTTGAGTGGAAAGGAGGGAAGGAAGTCACTGTTTAGGTTGTGTTGTTGTTTATTTAGAGGTTTGGAATTTACCTCTATTCCTGAAGTATTGACCTCTATAGGATCCTCTAAACCCACCTCGTTGATACTGGGTTTGTTGTGGTTGCTTTGTTTGGGAGGTGGAAGCCTCTGAGGATCGTGGTTTAAAACCTCCTCGAAACTGTGGCCTGCGAAATGAACCTCTATATGGGGTGGTGTACAAAGCGCCCATTGCTTTCGCAGTATCTGAGTCCTTCCTCAGTTTTTTAATAGTGGTGTCCACTTCTGGGCCAAAGCGGTGCTTTTTATCAAAAGGCATATTAAGTACTACCTGTCGAATTTCTGGTTTAAAAGCAGAGGAGCGCAGTCATGCATGTCTTTTGATTGTGATGGCAGTGTTTATGCTCCTTGCAGCTGTATCAGCAGCATCAAGGGCAGATCTTATTTGATTATTGCTAATCGCTTGCCCCTCTTCTACTACTTGCTGTGCCCTCTTCTGGTGCCCTTTTGGAAGATGCTGTATAATATCCTAGATTTTACAGGCTCGCTAAAAATTTGGTCCGCGTGTTTAACCATGCCTGGTAAAATTGTGAGACACTGGTACTTGGAATGTGTAGAAGATAGTGTATTAAACAAGAAATTTTCTTCCAGTGGCTCTGAATACATGGTTACCCCATGATAAGCTGCTGCCCTGGATATGATTTGGTTGTATGCAGTGGTATCTTCTGGTGGAGAAGGTTTTGATGGGTAAGTATATGGGTCATTATCTGGGATGGGATCAGGGTCATAAAGACCCCATGGGTCTGCCGTATCTCCTTGTGAAAATAACGAATGTGTTGGGGAAGGCATTGGTGGTTGGCTGTTGTGAGGTGAGACAGATAATTGTGGAGAATGAGGAGGAGAAGTATGAAGAGGTATTGGCTTTTGTTTTTGCACCTTTGCTGGTGGCTGTACAGAGTCCAGTTCCTCTTGGAAAGCTAGCTTTCTTTTTGTTTTTAAAAGGAGGTGCAGTGACAATTCTTCCTGTCTCTTTATGGATGTGTATTCCGGATTGTCTCTCATCCATGATTTGTAAAATTGGCTCAATGTCAGGCTCTTCCTCAGAGATCTTATTGGATTTTCTCAATTTTTTTTTAAAGTCCTTGTTCCTCTGTATATGTGGATTTTTTCGGCTCCAAATTGTTTTTTTTTTTTTCCCCCGGTCGCGAAAAGGTAGTGGAAGGTCTCGACTCCAAAGCAGATTGACTAATTTTCGGCTCCAAAGAATGGGCTTTTTTACTGGAGTCCAAAATGGAGCCTTTAATAGATTTACTCGACTCTGAAGTCGACAGAGGAGTGACCTTTTTCGGCACTGACCCCGAAGGACGGTCGCCAACAGTCTTTTTCCGGGCCGAACCATGGCCTTCCGGCAGTGGTGTACCCAAGACCTTTAAATATCTTTTGTGCAGGGGTGTAAGGGTAGATGTACTCACATACTGTCCAGCTGTGATGGGCCTGCCGTCTTCAAACTTGTTCAAAATCTGTCTCTTGAATGGAGACTGCTGACTGCGCCTGCTCTTCTTCAGCGACGTTGAGATGTTCACTGCTTTTTGACGCCATTTCGAGTCTTCTAGCTCTCCGATCTCGGAGGGTCTTCTTTGATCAAAATGATCGACACTCCTCACAATCTTCCTCCCGATGGTCTGGAGAAAGGCACAAATTACAAACAAGTGCTGATCTGTATAGGAGTACTTCGCGTGGCACCGAGGGCAGAATCGGAATGAGTCCAATCCATCAGGCTTTCCACGCGATAGGCCCGAGTTGGGCGCACTCGCCCCGAAGGGTGAGAAAGAAGGTTCTGATGGTACTACCGGTTCGATACTAGATGGGAAATGAGATCGAAACAATACAGACGAATAAGAAGGTTTTCTGAGGTTTTCGAATCGAAATCTCGGATCAAGAGGAAACACGTCCGAACCCAACCACAGAAAGAAAACAATCTAACAATGGAGTCGATGCGCAATGGAACCAAGAGGAGGAGTCACTCGATCCCATGACTTCGAAAAGAGTTCTTCGAAGAAAAACAACTTTTAACACTCTGAGCCCAACACTAGATGTCGGAAGGGATATGCATAGCATGTGTATCTGCGGCTACACATGCTGTGGAACAAATATATATATATTAAAAAAAAAAAAAAAAACAAGCACTTTACAAATAAATGCAAGATACATAGTATAACATTCTCCCCTTTCCAGGAAAACAAAGCTGGGAACAAAGCAACAAAGAAACTACTAATAAGCAAATGTATACATATGACTTTTTTTTTTTATTGTACAACAATCCTTGAACCCAGAAGGCATGGCAACATTTTGAGAAACTTCCATTTCCTGAATTAATGCAAATATTTCATTGAACTGCATTAGAGTCAATACTAAGCTGCCTCTCATCAATGGATTGACTCTCTGCAATCAATCAAATCATCATCCACCAGAGCGTCACTATCCTGAGGAGTCACTGGTCACCAGATCATCGTCACCTCTGTTGATAGCTCTTGATGGGAGAAATCTAAGACACATTATCTCAACTGAGGTATTGTGTGCATCACAGCCCCCTTTTAGCTTGTATTTTTGTAGCTTGTACTGGTGTAACCTGTAGGAAAACGAGGCTCTTTGCAGTTGCCCCCCCCCCCCACACGTTTGCCCCCCTCTTGAACTGCTGAATGCTAGTTTTCAACAGTGCATTGGGACCCTGCTAACCAGTAGTGTAATGAAACTTAAGGGGGACTCCCTGCAATGTACTTGGGGTGGGGGAGAACTCCCTCCTGGACCTAGTCAGAACAGTGGACTCTGCTGAGGGCCCCGCTGGAGCTTGTCCAATGCACCGCAAAGACTGCGGGGGGCCTTTGTTATGCCACTGCTGCTAACCAGGCTCCACTAACAGAGTTGCTTACCCAAAAAGTGCCAAATGTGTAATTGTAAGCCAATTGGCAAGGACTTTAACACCCTTGTAAGTCCCGGGTAAATGGTACCGCTGGAACCCATGGTATGGGTACTAAAGAGGGTCCCTAAAGGCTGCAGCATGTATTATGCCACCCTAAGAGATCCACAGTCAAACACATGCAGGCTGCCATCGCAGGTTGTGTGAAATGGTGCAAACCATTTGAAAAACACATTGCACACACCCTGTGTGTAATGCCCTCTACCACTGCATGTGCTATATGTAAGTTACCTCTACAGCAGGCCTTAAAGCCCTAAGGCAGGGAGATTTATACTCATTTGAGTGCTCATATGCATGAGCAGACAGGCTCCAATGATATCTAGATTCATTGCTGAATATTGCAAGGGAACAGGCAGCCTTCTTGACATGTAGTGGCATTACGAGTTACCCAGCTAAATGATGGCTGCACTGACACTAATGGTATTTGGTATCAAATACCTCATCATACTAAATCTCTACTGATGCCAGTACCAGATTTCTTATGACATAAACCGAGAGGGCACCTTAGCGGTGCCCCCTAAAAACAGTCTTTTAGTGTGCTGGCTTACTGGTCCCGACCAGCCTGCCACCAGAAAAAGTTCTGACCCCCGCAGATGATTGCCTGCACTCTCTGAGGCCAGAAACAATGCCTAGCATATCAGAGCCAGAGAGTTCAAAGCCCTTGGCTCCTTTGATTTGCGCCCTGGCTTCTTCCAGTCCTGGGGTAAGCCACCCCCTGCCCAGAGGCCCATGTGGCACCATAGCAGACCGGAAATTAGTTATACAGGGGGTGTTTCATTTCTAGGCAAGTCACACCCCTTGAAGTGGAAACTCAAAGAAGGGTTCCACCATCTTGTTTTTGGGGAAACTAGGAACTCTGGGTCTGGAATATGCCCACTCGACACAGGAAGTGCTCATATACGGGCTGTAGTCATCACATGGGTAAGTAGCCCATTGGCTACTACCCTACATTCCCCTGAACACCCCTAAATTCATTATTTAGGGGCACCACTGATACCAAGACTTCAGATTTGTCTACTGGGAACTGAAGATAGACAAAAGAACAGTCACCGTGAGAACAGAGGACTACTACGTGGTGCCAAACCCTGCCCTGCTGCTGGAACCTCAACCGTTGCACCTACCCGACATGTCCAAAAGCTATGCATCCTCCCAAATCTGTGGAGGACTGTCTTAAAAAAATAGGCAGCATCTCCCTTGGGGTGGAGGAGCCATCCCCCTGCATCTGCAGGCACCGACCACATCTACCCATTGGGCACACAGAGGGAGCAGCACGACAGGAGGTCAACCCCATTTCTCTGGCGAATTCCGAGACGTCAGACCCTCAAGGAGCCCCCCCTGCACCAGCACCCTGACCAATGGGGTATTAGCACCCACCAAGTCTTGTTTGTGTCTATTCTGGACACCACCACCACCAAAGCGTACCTGTACATTGAGGGACTTCAAGACAGATGAGCTCCACATCCACAGTGACCCAGCTATTTTGTTTTTTTTCCTTTCTAAAGGTTGACCGAGAACCGAGGGAGCCTCCAACTCTTGCCGGCCACCCAGCATCACCGCATCCAAGCCCCCAGCCCAGGTACACAACTTCTGCCTGTGTCCTCTTGGTCTAAGAGCCTCCACAAGTCATACCCGACATTGAGTTTTGCCAGACTTGTCCCCAAGTACCCCCCTTGCAGACTGCTGTTTTGACAGGTCTCTTTAAAACTTTTACCAATATAGTGCTCAAAGCTACCAACACAACCAGCACCACAACTAGCACCTGGACACACCAGGGTAGCCACTGCTGGTGGTACTTTGGATCTTGGTCTTCTGCCTGACTCTCTTCGATCATGGCGCCCTCTTTTACCTTATTTCACAGAGCACACTGGAAGCAGCTGTAGAACAGCCAGAGTGTGAACCAGATCATCCCATTACCCACTTTATTAGCTAGCGGCAGTTTTACTTTGACTTGCTGTGTGTTTGGACGCTTCCCAGTATGTTTTGGTGTTGGTTTATCAGGAGTCTCATGTTAGGGCATGGCAGAAGTGTCCAGCTTGACAGAATGGATCTGTGTCCAGAGTTCAGCATATCCAGCAAGTATTGACCTTCGTTTGCAGTGTGAAAAGCTGGTCTAAAAAGTTTAGGTCTTTTTTTCCAGAGTACTAGAGGGCATGGATTTGCAACCTGAGCTCAAAGCAGCAGATGGGGGAATGATGAAAGAGGTACTTCGCTGGTACGTAATAAAGGCCAGCTCCTGTATGGCGCACCCACCTGGTGCCCGGCGCAGAGGATTTTTTTTTATTCCCCCTACTGGGAGCCAACACTGATTGTTAAAGCACACCCTTGGAGATTAGAGCTCTCTCTAGACACGTGCAACGCAGAAACAAATGTAAAGAATTTCAAGTATCAATACCAGTGGCACATTCTTCAGTAGCTTAAGTCTGCAGAACATGGATGCAAAAGTGGACATCTTCAGCATTCAACCACTAAACTCCAACTATTTCTGGAATGCTGCATTTGCTCTGGATAAATAATACTATTGATTTAAACCTCATCCATTGTCCTCACATAACGGCCATTAATGTTTATTTCCCGGGTGTGTACTGCACTTTAGGTAAGGCACGTTTCACGACACCATGTCACAGTTTGCGCTGCTCTAAACCAAGGTTTCAAACCTGCTCAACCTTGCTTCTTGATGTAAAACAATGCTATTTTGTAGTCGCTAGATCTGTTGTTGGTCAAGGATTTAAAGGTTTTAGGGTGAGGCGGATTGCTCAGAATTATAACATTATGCAGTGTTTTTTTATAGCAAGGAAAAATAATTTTGTCCTCAAATGAGCTCTCCATCCTTGCATGGACACATCAGGAAGGACTGTCAATTCTGGTTTAGAATATTGGAAAGGGGATTTGTCCATCGCATTATCTCTGTTAAACACCACTGCAAGGATTCCTCCTCCCTCTGAGTGATGAAAATCTTGTCCGTTCCTGTTTCTCACTGGCCACATGAGGTACAATTGAAGGACCGTCCAGAAGAGACTCATGAAAGAGGGGGGAAGTTGGGATGCCAACACTGACTGCACCATTTTAAATCAAACTGATTCTCATGGAATAAAGGGCATTTCTGGAGAAAAGTGCAAAATCTCTTCCTCAAAAAATATTTTCCAGCTTCTATGTTGTACACTACTCCTAGAAAACTAATTGCCATGCTAGAAATAAGAGCAGGCTTCTCCTAATTCACCAAAAGAAGAAGCTGATTGGTCTGATTAATCCCAGTTCTCTTCCTACATTCCCTTCAGACACAGAAAAGTAAGAAATCTTTCCCATAAATAAAAGCTGGGTGCATCATTCTAAACATGTCTGAAGAATCCATCAACCATCTACTGATACTCAGACCCAATACACTGGATCCAAATGCTCATATTGACTGAATGCTTGAGCTCTATGCTAAATCCATTTATAACTTTAAGGAAAATGAAAAACTGAAAACTCCCAGACGACCCCCCAGCAAACCCTGGTTCAATGAAAGATTGCAAAATTCAAAAGGAAAATCAGAAACTTGGAAAAGAAGTGGAAAAAAAAGACAAATTTACCAGGTCCAAAACAAACCTAGAAAAGCTTGCCAACACCAAATTAAAAAATTCAAAAGGCTACATAACCCCTCATTCATGAACAAAAAGGTTCACATAATCCTACATGAGCTCTTTTCAGCCACATTAATTTAAATACAATTTGGCCTAAGTCAGAGTCTATCACATTCTCCCAAGCAAAATATATAATTCTTAGCCCCCTTTGTAAGAAAAATCACACAAATAAAAGCAACCCTTTCTGCATAATTATCTCTACCTATGTCCTACAACGCTAAAGGAAACAACATTGGGATCAACTTCTTAGAACTCCAAATGAAAAATGCCTCTAACATTAAACCTACTTCTCCTAGCTGCCATAATGAAGGCCAATTTCCATCTATTTGCACCCGACTGGCAGGCCTCATTGTTTCAAAGAATTGTCCCCGGTGGCCTGAAACTAGGCCAAATCTCACCCATCCTCAAAAAGCATTAAGGAGACCCTGGTTCCATAATCAACTACTGCTCTAATCTAACCTATCCTGGCAATGCCATTGAGAAATACTTTGTCATTCAGATGATTAAATTACCTTAATGTTAATACCTTGTCACCCTGTTAATCTGGATTCAGAGAGGGTCACAGCACTGAAACTGCAACATTAAAAATGTTAGACCATATTAACTGCATACTACACGAAGGAGAGTCTTGCCTTCTGGTCCTCTGACATAGTACATGATACTCTACTAAAATCAGTTGGACATCAGTATGGACTTCAGAGACAAACTAATAAATTGGTTCAAATTGTTCGGCCTACATTGTCCATAATGAGTCTAATTGTGGAACAGTACGTCTAGTTCTGCCCAAGTAGCTTGCAGCAGCTCTAATCACTCTTCTGTACTATCCAATCTGGAGGTCTACCCACTCAGTCTACTTCTGGAAGACTCCGGCATTAAAGCTCCATCAGCGTACAGACAACACTTAAACATTTAACTGTACATCAATCCAGAATGTGCATACAGTTAAGAGCAGCATGATGAAACCACAAGAGTAGTAGATAGTAGTAGGAAATTCTTCTGGGTGATAGTGTGCGCTGCAAATCTGTATAGCATACCAGAGTGGATTACAGCTGACTTCCTGAAATTTAATCAGCAAAAGAATTAATTTCTGGTCTTGGCTCTGTGTCCTCACCTTCGGATTCAGTCAAATCGCTTGGAATCATGATAAATTCCACACTATATTTGGCTAGTCTAATCTGCTAACTATTACCTTCACATATGAAAGAGGATAAAATTCTCTTCTCCAATGGCCAGCTGAGGTTTGCAGCCCTTGCCCCGATTACCCATCTCTAGGTTTAATGCCTATAACACCATTCTTTCAGGCTTTTCTGCCAGCCCTCTTTTCCCCCGCCAGGTTATCCTTCTCTCCACAGGTCATTTAATTATAGAACACAATAAGTCTAAACACATCATCCCTATTCTGAGAAACTTGCAATGACTTTCTTCAAAAGCATGTACAAAGTTCAAAATCCACTGACTCAAAGCACTTCACACTGGCGGATCAATATATTTAGCTGACCGTTTGACCATCTCTGGAGGCTTCAGACTTTTCAGGATCAAAAACTCACTTTGGTTAGAGACAACCAAACTACATACCTAACTCTAAAGAAATCTGTTTTTGGTTCTTCTGCAATCTCTTCGAAATTTCTCCATCTACAGTTATGACTAGCCCAGAACAACCTGGCTTTTCGAAAAGCTTTAAAGATCCACCCCGTTATAGATCTATCTTGGTGGATCAGGCCCCGATTTTGTCTTGGGCAATTAAGCTCCAACCTTACTATGACTGTATATACTTCTCCTCTCCCAGGTTTGGAGCGTGCTCAGGTCCAGCTCTCCAACCACTGTGTTTTCCATGTCTTACTATACTTGTCCTTTTCCGCTCTATCCTCCCTTTGCAACTCCCCTTCCTCCTCCCACCATTCAAAATCTTCAACCTTCATTACCAAGTTTCTGTCTGCCCCTTATCTCCCCTCTATCAGCTCCTCTCCCATTTTTCCCTTCTTCCCCTGCCACCAATCCCTAATCTGATACTTTATTTTGCCCATTAAGGTAAACTGGAGAAGCGGTCTTGATCTTTCAAAAATGTCTGCTCTTACAAAACGTTCAGACAAATAAAGATAGATTAAAATGCCGGATTACTTAGATGAACTACCACTACAACCATGATTTTGAGAAGTTTCTAGGTGTTGGATTTTAGGCTTAAAAGGGACTTCCTGAATTTGAAGACATGATGGTATCCCAAAACCTCAGGAAGTCAGGCCACAGGCGAAACAGAGAGAAAACAGCGTGGAGTGCGAAGGGAGAGTTTTGGTCAGACAGAAAATCAAACAGGCGAGAGAGAGTGTACCGTGGAGTTAGGACTGAGGAAAAGCACTGACGAGAAATCAACAGTGGAAGAATAAGGCTGAACACACCACGAGAGAGAAGTTCATCGGCATCAGAGCTAAGCAGAGGGGAAGAAAAGTGTATAAGGGAGACAGCTAGAAAATTTCACTCTCTTGAAGAGTAAATTAGTGCAGTAGGCTGTAACCTGACAACAGGTCTTTTCACAAAGAGAGCTTGTGCTGTTTGGTAGAAGAGACCTAAAAAGAATGACTTGCAAGCTGGTGTTTGAAATAAATGAAACTCTTCTACAAGCAAAACTAATTTATTGTTGCATGCTTGAATTCTTGAACATGCGTAGAAGTCCATGTTTTTGCACAGGCTGCAGAAGCCTATATCTTAAAGTGTAACAAATTGGCCTTAATGCTGTTTTTCTATTTTTTGGGGTGGTGGGGGGGGGGGGGGGGGGGAGTGATAATTCAAGCTTGTATTTTGCAGTAAGAACATAAATTAGTAAGTGAAAATCAGACCAAACATTGGGTTTTGATTTTCCACACTCCTTGCCTATGTTTCAATATTTGTCACATTGCTGTTAGAATGTAATTATGGATAGCCAAAGAGATAATAGAAGTTCCATCACAAAACGCCCAGTGGCTCATACCCAACTGCCCTGCTTCATATCTAATCTTTCCTGGAACCACAGTGGCCGACTGCCTGGTTTCAAGGTCTTCAAGTACAATCAGCTGTAGGAGGAACATTTCCCCAACTAGGTCAGGTCTCCCTGTCAAAAGGGATAACGACACTTGGTCTGTGTGTAGAATGGACCTCCCAAAAGGGTGGAGCACTTCACAGAAGGGACTGACAGGCAGCAAGGACCTGGAGGGGTGGGGTCTTTGTTTCATACAGGAGTCAGGTGCGGGCTTGCTTAGGACAAGACGTAGGAAGGGGTGGAGAGGAAGGTGTGGGGGAGCAGCACAGCTTCTATTTTTTGTTATTTTGGAACAAAGGAATCTGGGACAACCGAACTAGTGAAGCATATGTTTGAAATAAGAAATGAATCACATAGCTAGTAATATTTGCTAAGGACAATGCAAGGTTTTCGATTAATTTACTCGGCGGTTGTTACCAATCAGACACAGCGGTTTGCATTTTAAATCCTGTTTCATAAACACTCCCGGAGTGAGAGCTGCCTGGAAAAGATGCAGTAGGGAGGCGGCTTGCCACTGTGTTAATTGCCAGCAGTCTGAGTGAGCACTGGGGGGGTGGGGGGGGGGGGTGGGGGGGAATATGAGCTGCAGCTCTAACTGGAATTTCTGGGACTGAACAGCTACTTCAGTGGCTTACGAAGATAACCTGTTTCTGACCCATGAGGTCAAATAGATTCAGGCCCAGACAGAAAATCTGCATAACCCATGGACCTTCTCCCCCGGAGCAGGAGAGCAGGGAGGTCCTGGACACTGAGGAAGCTGTGAATGCCAGTAAGACACACATTGGTAAAGCAAACAGGCCTCGGCAATCCAAGAGCGATTGGTGCCGTCCATGTCTTTTAGCCATGCTGAATAGAAGCACGACTGCTGTTCAGCATGGCTCGAGTCGTGTAAAAAAAGGCTATAACCCAGCCTGTGCAATTATGCAAATATAATGTGACAGGATACTGTGTGGGATATTCCGTTTTCAGACAGTAGAGGGACCCACTACACTATGAAACAAAGCTTGAATTGAAATGCTTAATAGCACTTTATGCATGTATTGTGTTTGTGAAACAGAACGATATTGTGAAAATAGGGATGATCCTTTTACTTTTGTTGGCTATAGTGAAATCCAGCTATTGGTTAAGAAAGATTACACAGAAAATAGGAGCAGTTCGAAATTAATCCCTGGTGGGAGGTGTAAAAACATGAGCAGTCGAGTGGAGTGCTCAAACACAAAGAAAAAGGTATTGGAGCAGTGGATCGAAACAAGTACTTGATCCATGGTCTGGGGGAGGGCTAAACACAAGAGTAGGCTTGACGCATGCATGGCATGGACAAATGGGGTCAGAGGATATGAGACAGATGATGGAGCGAGCAAATGTTAAGCCTATGGGCAGGCTGAAGCCCACAGATTAAACACAACACATATGTTTGAGACCGCGCATGCCAGACGAGACCTAAAAACCCAAGCTGGCTGCTTCACATGGCACTTCTGCTCTGTTCGGATGATGGCCTGGAGTTGTGTATCGAACAAGCCGTGAATGGATGGTCATTTTTACAAGCAAACAAAACAACTGTAAAAGGAAACAAAATTTCTAATAACTATTCTCGCTTAAACCAATTCCCTGTAGGCATTGCTTTCTTTTAGAGCCAAAAACAATTAAACTGATGTCGCCTTTTAACCAGTTTGAGAACCACATGCAGCATATTTCTTTGCAGAAATTACTTTCTAAACCTGACTTTTTTCATAAGCATTCAAATCACTACATAAGACACCATTCATTTTTTTAGGCATTTTCAGGGCTTGAAAAATCTACACTCCCATTAGTGAGTTTTATTTTATGAGGTCGAGCTATTTTTAGATTCCATCAGGTGTTCTGTTCAGTAAGAAATTAAATTACCAATTAAGATGACTTTAAATCTTATTCTTGTCACATTTGCTCTGTGTTCAGACACAGAGGGCAAAAGTCAGTTTGTCTTCTTGCAGTGCAAATACTTTTCCTTGTGACTGCAGAGTTCCAGGATTTTGTAAGATGAACTGTCTGACCTATGTGAAATGAAAGGCTTTTGGTATCAGGTTTTTCCTAACACACAACATTTATATAACTAACTCAACTTTACAAATATTTCAAAATATATTTCAGGAGCTGTGAAAGACCATTTTTCTACTTCTGTGTAATGAAAAAGATATTTTTAAAGAATGGAAATAAGTCAGCACACTTTGATTGGTGATGTGCAAATGATAAATGTTATCTGAAACCCAATTTTCACAGATTATTGTTAATACACAATATAGTTTTATCAGTAAAGCTGCAAGTTAGTGGGAAGGTTTTTGGACATTTCTTGGAAATTTACGGTCTGTAAATGACAGTGCGCTACCACATCATGCTTTAGTAATATATTTATTAAAAGTGAGTGTTTAAACATAAACTGAGAAAAACTCCTGCCCTGATGGCAAAACTATTATTAAATTAAGAGGCAAGTCATGCATGGTGGGCTAGATTTATTATACATGGAGCAAGTGTTTAGTGTATTTAATCAAACAAAAGAGGATTTTTTTTCCAGCAGAAATGAGGAACTCACATATTTGAAGGTGCACTCATATATGAGAATGAGGAAAAAGGTGACTGTAAAATACAATATTTGCCAGGGATCACACAATTTGAGACCCGTTTCCGGGTCAAGTACATTACAGTCAGGTTGAGTAGATTATTCAAGCTACTCGACCTGTAGGACTGGTAATATTTTTATGATTTTTTTCTAGGCCTGCATTTTGTTTACTATAATTTAATTTTTTTAACAAACGTCACCTGGACCTTTTAAGTTTCTCATTTTCTTAACTTTATTGTTGGCTTGGTCAGTTTTCACACACATGCTTCATGCATTTTTCTGACAATTTCTGGTAAGGCCAGTCTAGTTTACCCAATAGGAGCCAGATTTAGTGCTCTCTGGAGTGCAATCACAGTTCAGCTCAAGACTGACTTCTCTCACACTTGCCTAGATTAACAATTTGTTTTCCTACAATATCAATGAATAACTTTACCTAAAATCCATATGCTTTAATTTTGATTCATCAACCCTGCGTTTGGGGCACCTAAACTAAATAAAAGTCTGCTTGCAGAATTCATAAATGCCTGATAACATCATCAATACATACGTCAGATTTTAAGTTAAGTCACTAAAAATGTCATATGCAGATTCAAAAGGCACACATCAGTAGTTATGGGTCCAAAATCATTTTGCTTGCATTTTGTTAGATGTATTAGTTAAATCTATAGGTAATACTTCTTCAGTAGTAAACATACCTGCAAAGCAGCTGTTGATTCTTCACTAGGCAGAGAATCAATCAAAACATCAATATCCTTGGCTGTTCGGGCAATCAGTGCTGCGAAAAGCTGTGCATATTCTGCAACAGAGACAGATTCAATCAATGTCTTATTAATGCAAAGTTTATAGTTCATGCTTCTCAAACATTGGGCACTATTTTGCTTCGTGTCTGTAAACCTGTAGTGCTGATAACTAATCCTTAGGCAGGTAAAGTGCCTGACAAACATAAATGATAAGAGCTTTCTCATAGGTATTTACTATAAAGTGAAGCCAAAAACGTCCTTTACTAATCAATCACCCATCGAAGATAGACAGAAAAGTGCTTCATTCTCCTTACTTATCAAACACAATAAATCGAATCTTGCTCACTAGGTAATAAATATATAAGTATTTCTATCAAATGTGTAATTTTGTTCTGCGCAGTGTACAACTTATGAAGGCAGGAACAAAGAATCCACATATATTCGGATCTACACTTATGATTAAACATTTTGCAATTTGACTCATGTCAGTTTACATATCTCATGGTACAATTTGGAAATAAAGATAGCCGCCATGCAGCGCCTAATTCGAGCCTGTGGTTTCCGGTGCTCTGCACCGGCATTTAACTGTCAAGACTGGCACCGATGACAGTCTGCCACATGGTGGCGTGGTTATCACATTTAAAGATGAGCACAACAGCTAAACTGCGATGTGTGGACGGTAAGCTCGGTGTCAGAATGCTATGTGACGAGGGGTGTGAAGGATGCGCCCCTTTACAATGAGTTAATAACAGTGACGCCAAATTCCATCAGTCGGTAGCTTCATTCACTACTGCTGGGGAAGCAGCGAGGAGGGAAGGTAAACGATCGAGCAGACATTGTGGACAAAATAGCATGCGAGAGAAAGGACATGCATTATCTCTTATTGAGTGCTGAATACAAAAGAAATGTAGAGTCCACTCAAGTGAGCAGTCTAAGGGCAAAACACATCCAATCAGTACAATGCGAGACCGAAAATATCCTGGGTGGGTCAAACACAAAAAAAGAAGGAAAGCATTGAATCAAAAGGAGAAAACATAGAATGACTAAGCAAGTCAAACGTGAGCGAGGTCTTGAATCAAAGCCCAAGCTAAGTATATGTAATGTATTGGAGACAATAGGCCTGCCAATAGAGCTAAAGCTATAATTAGCAGATATCTAAGAACAGCAGCATGATTAGATATGTCCATTGCTGACACTCAGCAGACAGGTTACTTTCTATCCAATTTTGTTGATCGTGACTCCAACTTTGATAGGTAAGAGAATAAAAAAAATAGGGTAACACCAAATCCCTCAAAATAATGCTTAAATTCTGGTAAGCAGAAAGTGGAATGGTGTGTGTATTTCCATTTAAGATGGTAAGCATTCTAGAGAAACCCATTAATCTATCAACAACACTGTTTTGCCCATGCCAACATAGGTATTCAGGAAAGATATTTAAGCAATGCTTTAGTGCAGTAGTTAAACAGAAAATGTGAGCCCTACCATTTCAAGTAAAACATAAAACCAGGATTGTCTAACCTAACTCCAGGGGGGCAGTTTCTAATAACCTGTTGTGTGCTGTAGAATTGTCAAATAATACCAGATTACATTTGCAGGATGTTAATTTGCATCCACTTTATTTAAATGAAAATCATTTAGTCAGTGGCGATCCTAGTAATCAGTAATGGTAATTTTACTCCTGGATATTCCTTCTTCCTTACACCATTTGGATGAGTAAAATAACATTTATGTCCATCTGAGACAAATATATAAAACACCAACATAAAACACAACCTGTGCTTTATATTTCCTTTTTTAGTTTATTTATCACGTTTATTAAATAACAGCCTAAGTAAAATGCCAATAATCCACAAGTTCAATATACAGGGAGTGCAGAATTATTAGGCAAATGAGTATTTTGACCACATCATCCTCTTTATGCATGTTGTCTTACTCCAAGCTGTATAGGCTCGAAAGCCTACTACCAATTAAGCATATTAGGTGATGTGCATCTCTGTAATGAGAAGGGGTGTGGTCTAATGACATCAACACCCTATATCAGGTGTGCATAATTATTAGGCAACTTCCTTTCCTTTGGCAAAATGGGTCAAAAGAAGGACTTGACAGGCTCAGAAAAGTCAAAAATAGTGAGATATCTTGCAGAGGGATGCAGCACTCTTAAAATTGCAAAGTTTCTGAAGCGTGATCATCGAACAATCAAGCGTTTCATTCAAAATAGTCAACAGGGTCGCAAGAAGCGTGTGGAAAAACCAAGGCGCAAAATAACTGCCCATGAACTGAGAAAAGTCAAGCGTGCAGCTGCCACGATGCCACTTGCCACCAGTTTGGCCATATTTCAGAGCTGCAACATCACTGGCGTGCCCAAAAGCACAAGGTGTGCAATACTCAGAGACATGGCCAAGGTAAGAAAGGCTGAAAGACGACCACCACTGAACAAGACACACAAGCTGAAACGTCAAGACTGGGCCAAGAAATATCTCAAGACTGATTTTTCTAAGGTTTTATGGACTGATGAAATGAGAGTGAGTCTTGATGGGCCAGATGGATGGGCCCGTGGCTGGATTGGTAAAGGGCAGAGAGCTCCAGTCCGACTCAGACGCCAGCAAGGTGGAGGTGGAGTACTGGTTTGGGCTGGTATCATCAAAGATGAGCTTGTGGGGCCTTTTCGGGTTGAGGATGGAGTCAAGCTCAACTCCCAGTCCTACTGCCAGTTCCTGGAAGACACCTTCTTCAAGCAGTGGTACAGGAAGAAGTCTGCATCCTTCAAGAAAAACATGATTTTCATGCAGGACAATGCTCCATCACACGCGTCCAAGTACTCCACAGCGTGGCTGGCAAGAAAGGGTATAAAAGAAGGAAATCTAATGACATGGCCTCCTTGTTCACCTGATCTGAACCCCATTGAGAACCTGTGGTCCATCATCAAATGTGAGATTTACAAGGAGGGAAAACAGTACACCTCTCTGAACAGTGTCTGGGAGGCTGTGGTTGCTGCTGCACGCAATGTTGATGGTGAACAGATCAAAACACTGACAGAATCCATGGATGGCAGGCTTTTGAGTGTCCTTGCAAAGAAAGGTGGCTATATTGGTCACTGATTTGTTTTTGTTTTGTTTTTGAATGTCAGAAATTTATATTTGTGAATGTTGAGATGTTATATTGGTTTCACTGGTAATGAAAAATAATTGAAATGGGTATATATTTTTTTTTGTTAAGTTGCCTAATAATTATGCACAGTGATAGTCACCTGCACACACAGATATCCCCCTAACATAGCTAAAACTAAAAACAAACTAAAAACTACTTCCAAAAATATTCAGTTTTGATATTAATGAGTTTTTTGGGTTCATTGAGAACATGGTTGTTGTTCAATAATAAAATTAATCCTCAAAAATACAACTTGCCTAATAATTCTGCACTCCCTGTAGGACCATGAAAAAGGGAGTTATCGGTCTTAAAAGTGCAGCAAGGTGTTCTGAGGTCCCTGGTCTGTGGGAAGCAGGGAGAGAGTTTAAGTGTTGCACAGTGAGTATAGTGACTGTGCTGCGATCAGGAAAGAACATTTATAGCATTCCATATGGACGTTCTCCAAGGAAAAGGGGTTGTCTTGATCCATTTTCTTCTACAACAGCGATGTATTAGAGGCCATACACAAAAGCTTGCTTCATCTTTTTGCCAGGCTAGGTGAGAGTCCCCCGAAGGATTCAAACTATAAACTTTAGAAGATACTACTTGGTTAAAGATGTGAAGATAAAGGAAAAAGTAACTGTGTACATGGAGTAACATGAAAAGTTCAGTTACATTTTTGCACCTGCTATGCAAACCCTTCATGTAAAGGGTTGAGAACCAATGACGGGTTTTTTAAGACTATCTTTCAGCTTAAAAGAAAGTCACAAGTATACTGTGCAAAGCTTATAAACTAAAGCAACGATAGAGGTGTGTGACTGTCAGTGGCAACTCGAGTACTCTGAAAGAGGTAAAACATAATACTTGCTACGAATTCCTGCCAGTGAAGAAGGAAGCAAGCCTGACTTCTTGCTTCATTCATTCATCTTCGTAGGGGTGAAAGGAGAAGGTGGGGAGGCTTCTCCTTCCACACTCTCCCCAAAATTTTTTTTTTTTTTTAAAGCTGAGTCAAGTGCCTTTCAAAGCTCAATTTTCAAATAAAGTTACTCAAAAATCATATGCTTTAAAAAAAAAAAAAGGTCTGATACCTTATGGTTAACTCAGAATTAGATATCCTTTTTAAAGTAATCTGACTCCAGGAGTGGTCCTACCCTATTCTGGCTTTGACAATACCTCCTGAGTCTAATTTAATCAGACAGGATTTTTGTAAAGGAAGGGGGTGGGGGGGGGGGGGGGGGGGTTGGAGGGGTGAAGTTGGGTTTGCCTTGCGATTCGTTTTAGGGATTTTATTTAGTAATAACAGATCCTCTTAAAACCTTTATATCAGCTGGATTTCTGGGCATCAAAGTTATTCTATCACGGTCTTTCACATGCACAATTGTTAGAGGAAATACATCACTTGGAGTAAACAGCAATTTTACCAGTCAATTCACTGAACCTGTATCTCTCATTTTTTTAATTCATCTAATCTACTGCTTTTAGGTGATACTATTTAGTGGGTAGAGTGACCCTCCCATGGAGGTGCCGGTCAGTTTTTAGAAGAATGCTCAGCCCTGGGACTTAAAACAATTTATTTCTGACTCTCCTCATTTTAAGGGCTACCCCTTAGATTTGATATTCTCTGCCAAGCAGAATGTAAGAAAGACCACGTGTATTGCTCTACCTTGTACAGATCACAAATGAATTATCCTCTTCTGGGGTTCAGTTGTACAGGCCACTGAGAACTGTAGAAAAATGTGCTTAGCACGAACTCTCTGCAGATGCCTGTGTGGCTGCCTTGGAAGAAACAGCCAAACAGTTTGATTTTGAGGAAGGTTATGCGGAAGTGTCAAATAATTCTGTGAATCAGAGGATCACCACAACAATGTTCTCCCAGTAGAGAGTCAGGATGTTACAAATCAGATTATCATTACTTATGCTTTTAGAGGAACTAAGCAGAACTGTAAGAAATTGGAAAGAATGGAGCGTGGTACTATGCATCAGAGAAAGGATTCTAATATAGTGGCTCTTTGCAGACAAAATATGATTTGGACTGGCAAAGAAGTATATAATATGGGCCATATTGTGGTTTCTCCCAATTCAACTAAAGAGTTATTTAAAATTATTAACTTCCTTAATGAGCCTAGTTGTGTAAGTTTAAGCATCCACAGTGCACAATAGAGGTGTGATAAGCCTGCAATGTTCTTTCATCCAAGGCACAAAAGTCAAATTGAACTTAGACCCCGATACAAGATCTAATCAGACTGATGAGTAAGATGTTGATTTTGAGCCACTCGAGTTGAATATGGTGAAGGATTTATTGATTTTGGTGACGTCCAGAGCGCCTGAGGACCCCTGCCCTGCACAACGTTTACATTTAGGTGGTACTTATCATTTGACCAATTGAGATGAAACTTTGGAATAGCTCATTAACTTCTGAACTGGAAGAAGATTATTATCCTCATCTTAACGAAACCTACAGCAAACTCAGCAGTCCCTCTTAATTATTGACCAGTATTCTTGCTCCCAACACTGATGAAAGCTGTTAAAAATGTATGTAAACCCCTTTCTTTCGGGGGGCACATCCCAATGTTCTTGGAAACAGACAGGGGAACATGGCCGCCGAACCCTAGCAGGTCACGGGCACTGATGAAGGCAATGTGAATCCTGGTGCTTGGTGTGCGCTTTTCCACTCCCCCGGTACTTGCCCGCTAGTTTCCTACCTGATATAGGCCTTGGGCCGAGGATGTTCAAGGGCGGGGAGCAGGAGCTAGCCTCTTGGTTTGAGGTGTTACACAACCCCCGAATAAATGTATTTTCTGGTACATAGTTGGGTGCAGCTTGTTTCAGTCGGGTATGGTGAGGTTTCTGCCGAATTTCATGAAGAATTTTTACATACACAGACAAAAACGCACATACATACTTTCCCTCTCCCTTTTGAAAGACGTCAAAAATGTTGGTTATTTTATGAAATATTGTAGTTCCTCTCACTTAGTGCTACTACCAATCTATATTCCTCTCCCTTTCCTCTGCCCCTTAAGCCCCCTCTCATGCACTCTGCTTGTTCTATTATGTAGTTTACCATTATATGCCAGTGTGATTGTTGAGGAAATTTGAAGCTTACACCCTCCTTAATCTTATTGATAAAGCTACCTCCCCAGCCAGGAGTCTTTTGCCTCCCAGGTACCTGCCTGGAAGACGCAAGAGGCTGGTGCCATTTCCTGGGTGCATGCAATGCAACCTCTGGCTTTGCTGGGACTCCCTGCTAGGAAAGCACCACAGGGGAGCTGTGGCGCAGCAGGAGGGTGCTCTTTCGAAAGCCATGCGGTAGCAACACTGAGCTTGAAGGGGCAGGCAGGAAGTGAAAGTGGAGATGAAAAAGCTGGACCACATTCCTCAGTTTTCTGCAGAACAATGGTGGTGTGTTTCTGTGGAGAAGAGGAAGTCCTGGCTGCAGTTGCTGTTTTACGGGGGCAAAGGGAGAAGAGAAATCAGGAATAATTAATTCTATGGAAGAGAAAGGCCCAAGTCTGGGCTCCTGGTTCATGATATACATCCTGCAAGTGAGGCCCCCCTCCGGGTGCTGTTTCAGGGTGAGACCAGATCCCCAGCTTAGCACTGGCCATGGACAGGTAGGCCTACATAGTGGGTCGAAGAAGAGCTTTTGTTTGGGGAAAGGCACTGGGAACTCTGCTTTCAGGATAAAGAAAAATACATCATCAGGCCTACTGAGCATTAATAAAGGAGACCAATCAACCACTGTTGTCAGTGTACAAAGTAATTCGGAAGCAGGAGGCACTACTCAGATTGAACCTCTGATCCCTCTCAGCAATAGGGTTTAGGCTCTGGCTTTGCCATGGAGACTGAGGAGGCAGCAGAGTCTTGTCAAGGTAGTGAGCGGTAGGGGAATCCTGCCTCCTCACCAGGAGGTGGGGCGGACTAGCTTTGACTCAGAAATTAGATGAAGTAGCTGAAAGCACCAGAGTTTTGGAGGAAGCAGTCACTCATGCCAAACACATTATCCAAAAGAATATAACATGCATTGAAATGCTGACATAGCAAAATAAAACTGTTGAGGGATGACCTAGAGAGGGTACAGAATCACACGCAAAGAACTAATATTCAAATTCTTATCATCCTGGAGGCAGAGGAAAGGAGGATATAAAGAGCTTCATTACATCACTCCTCAGGGATACAGCCCTTAATGACAGACCTGAAGTGAACCTTGAGCAGGAGATCCAGACAGTGCATAGGGCATCATTTAGGAGGACTTCCAATCGGCAAAACCCAGGAAGAGCTTATAATAGGAAGTGCACTTGAAAACGGCCCTTTCATTAGTTACGAGTATACCTTTATTATCAGGTCGGATGTATACAAAGCCACGGAACAACATCAGTGGGAGCTGGGCAGAAGGATGGAGGAACGCAATAAGCTGGGTGCCATGGCCCAACTAAAATTCCCAGCCATGCTCCGCATAATGTGGAACAATCAAATGTATAATTATCATAGCTTGGAGGATGTAGACATGCTGATTGCGACTATTTTAAAAAAATCTGCCCGCTGAGCAAGATTTTGGAATATGGGAATATAGATTGCTACAGAGTGGCCATAGTGTGGCTGGGACAATCGGGAAGCGGGCGGAGAATACACTAAAGGGTTATTTGTTTTTCTTTTTGCCTTCAGTGCAGTGTTCATATGGCATTCTATAAGGTCAGGAAATAATGGGAAGGTTTCTCAGGGAGGGGTTGGGATGGGGCACTGGGTGGGGATTCGTGTGAGAAAATCCCCAAAAATGTTGTCAGTCCTCATGATCAGCGTTTATATGCTGATCCAATGGTAACAGGGCGTACAACTAGTGTAATAGGTGCTCTGTGTGTAAGGGTGGGGCCACAGGCTAGATGCGATGGGTAAAGATTTAAGATTCCTCACATGGAATGTCAATGGGTTTAGGTGTAGGAGGAAGCAGAACACGGTGCTAAAATATATGGAAGATAGCACAGCCCATATAATGATTCGCCAAGAGACCCACCTGACGGCGACAGAGCCGGGCTCCATTTCTAAAGCAAAAATGGATGGACAGTATGCTGTCTGAAACAAAACCGAATACTCCAAGGGGTTTGCAATCATCGCAAGAAAAGGGACCGGATGGCCAGTTTTCTAGGCTAGACTATTTTTTGTAGATAATACTGTGGTGGAAGAAGTTGGGGAGATTAAACATCTGCCAGGCAACCTTTCCGATCATCTAGCTGTGAGTGCAATTGTGGAACTTTCTGTCCAGTGGGAAAATTCCAGGTGTACCATCAATCAGGGTCTTCTTTCTGACAAAGGAATTGGGCAGACTCTGGAGGAGGTCAGTCAGGCTTTCTCTATGGATAATAAAGGGTCTGCTCCCCTCAGTGTGGTCAGGGACACACATGAATCTTTCATATGGGGGCCCATAGGAATCAGGGATCCTATAAGAACAAGCTGGTGAGAGAAGAGCTAGGCTCTCGAGCAAGAAATAGGTTAACTGGAGGCTCTACTACAAGTGCAGAATCCAAGGGTAGACTGAAGCAAGCCTTCATGAGACTGGAAGCAGCATAGATAAGCTATAAAATCAAGCTTGAAGTGTAGAGAAAAATGGCAGGTGAATTGTGCAAAGCACTTGGAGTACAGGGAGAGGAGTGGGACACTACTGGCATGGAAAGTGAGAGCTGAGAGAGTCAGGAATAGCATAAAAGAATTAGTAGTCAATCCTCAGGGAGAAGTCACTGAGAGGGTAGAGACAATGGAAGAGCACCTACTCACATTATTTTTATCTCTTTATAAGAGGAGGAAAAGCCAGACTTAGTAAAGATTAGGGGATGGATGAAAGGCAGAACTGCCTGGGCTTACAGACCATTGGCAGAACAACTTGGTGGCTAGGATTACAGAGGCAAACTGGGAACAACTGAAGCACCCAGAAAATGGGAAGACAGCGGGCCCAGATGACATTCCCTCTGAGCTTTATAAAATATTAAAAGAAGTGATCATACCCATATGGGAAGAGCTATTCAATTCTATTCACCGTTGGTGGTGGTGGGGGGAGATTTCTGTTTCCTGGAAGTATGCTACTCTGGTGCTAATATTGAAACTGGCTAAGGATCCTAAGAAGGCTGATTCAAATAGGCCAATTGCATTAAACACAGATTACAAGGTGTTTACTAGTATTCTTGCAAGTAGGCTGGTTTTTCTGGCGCTCCAATTAATCAATCCAGACTAGAAAGGTTTTGTCCCTAAACGGCTGATCTATGAGCTTACACAACAGCTCATAAGCACTGTCCATCTTGCAGTTGCCCACTCTGCTCCTTTGTTTTTTTTTACATTGGATGCAGACAAAGCCTTTGATAGAATCTGCTGGGACTAACTATGGGAGGTCCTGAAGATGCTGAATTTTAGCCCAATTCTAAATCTCCACACTTCAAAGGTTATATGGTGCTCCATCGGCCTGAATTCTACTCAATGGGGCATTGACCAGGAGTTTTTGCATCTACAGAGGTACCAGGCAGGGTTGCCCTCCCTCTCCTCTTTGATATCTATATGGAGACATTGACAGCCCTATACGTTGATGACTTGATTAGCTACATGGCAGAACCAGACAGGGCTATTCCTAGAGTGGAGGAATTAGCAGAAGAGTCTGGGTCTTTCGCCGGATATTTCATAAACAAAGCAAGTCAGATAATATGTGGTGGAATATATTAGGCCTGCAGGGGGGGTCCTAAGCCATAATTTAAAAATTTGAGCATATCTATTGTCCATTTTCTGGAGGCAATCCTGGCTCATTACTTGAGGATGGTCGCTAGAGAAATTGATGTGTTGCTCATTAAGTGGAAGAAACTTCCACTAATCATATACAGGCAGGTAAATTTGATTGAAAGGAGTATTTTACTTAAGTTGACATACCTTTTCAACTGTATCCCGCTTACCTTCCCACGAAACATTAATTGCCAAGATCAAGGGGAAAATAATAGCTTTTACAGGGTCCTCTGGGGCAGTTAGACTGGCATGGAAGAAACTGAGGCATAGATTGGAGAACAGAGGCCTGGCATTACCTGACTTGAGGAAGTATTGAGATACCTTTCAGTTTAAGAATTATGGAATGATGATTCAACGTGGGGGTTGTTGTCTGTTGATGGCTATGGCTAAGGATTTGGGAACCCATGGATTGTTGCCTAAGTTAAGCGGCTCAAAATATTTTAAAACAAGTTAGATTGAAGGTCTTAAAAACTGCTATTAGGCTACAAAATAAAATCAGGAAGGCCATGGGTATTAAATATTATTCTGATTTTTCCCCTATTTGGGACTCGCCAGACATTCTGAAATGCCTTGTAGATAGCTTGAGTTTTCCCTTGAGGGATGGAGGTATAACAGTGTGGGGAGATCACCTTACTATTGAAGATCTGCTACTTTGGGAGACATTGATGAGCAAGACCACAGGACATCTTTCAAGATTTAAATAAGTACACTTGCTTTCATGGCATACCAGCAATAGGCAAGAAATTGGTGGCCCGTGGGAGATTGAGACGAGGTTACAGGGCACACGCGCAATTTAAAATAAAATATATATATCCATATGGTGCTGGTAGATGCTGAGGAAAAGTAAACTGCAGGCCCTGTTTTCGATCTGGGAACGCAAGATGCCACGGACAGACCTGCAACATTTGTGGCAAGTTTCCCTCAAGGTCTTATAAAAAGTTGCTAGACAGGCTAATTTAAAAAGGAATCACTTGTTCACGCTCAATTTGATTTTATGGACTCACAGAAAGATTGCAAGATTTGCTAATAAATGGGTCCCGAGGTGTAGAAGATGTGGCTGTCTAGAGGCAGACGATGAACATATGTTCTCCTGCTTTTCGCTTTCAAACTTTTGGGACAGTGTGAGCAAGAACTCAATACCGTTGTCAATCCCATACTGGTTTTATTTGTGGTACATATCACAACACACAATTCCCTGCATGTCGCACATCGGTCTCTCCTGTTCTAGGTGTTGCTCCTGGCTAGAAAGGAAATCTGTAAGAACTGGCTTAATCCCATACCCCCCCATCCAAGGAGACATGGTTAAAGGCAGGTCACTGGATGTGCAAATTGGATACTGGAGGGGAAAATAGGTTCCTCTGTAAGATTAATTTGAGGATAATCTCCAACATGGAGCGCATTTAGGTTCTAGGTTAGTAGGGTTTTGGTGCCTCGTGATAAGAGGCATAGTTAGGGAGTTCACATTTGGGTGTTTTTCAAATATTATTCAGACATGACTGAGGATCATGTTTATTTACACCGGGAGGAGGCTCAGGAGGGCGTGAATATGGACCCAGAGCTGGCTGCGATGATTGATTTGGCCATTTCCGAATCAGTGGGTACTGCAGTGTTGTTGGCATTGCAGAAGTGGCAGAGTTCCACCGCCAAGACCCCTAGTGGCTCTACAGAAAACTCACCACAGACGCATCGTACAGATGCAGGTGACTACCCCCGTGGGGAGCAGGGCAATAACATGCTCAGACAAATGGGGGACGCATTCATCCTTCTGCATCAGATATCCCAGTCGGCGGGCCCTAGTGGTCTTGCACAATCTACGGGCAATACGCCCCAATGCCTCAATTTTGCTATAGATGTCATCTACATAATACTGTTGATCCATATGTCAATTATCGCATCTAGCATGTTAGGACCACACTTTGATATGAGTGCCTGTACACTCATCACCCACCACCCCATATACCAAGGCTGCCTTCCCGAAGGGAAGTGTGTTGAGTGCCTCTGGGGCATTGCAGACCAGGAAGCAGTAGATCTGAGCGATGACCCGACGGCCCAGACGTCCCAGCATTAGTTATGCCTCCATTGGACAAAATACGAGTGAGTCTGTGAGCACTGCACGGTGCATCGCAAACGTGTATCTAAGTTGCAGGTTATGGAACTGAGTATGTGATAGCTGGAAATTAGCCTGTAGGTCTTGGAAAGAGAGCATATGAGACGAGGTCCAGAATACTTCTAGAATAATTACCCCAATCAAGTCCCATAATCTGAAACCCTCTAGTTGTGCCAGGTGAGTGAGCCAGCAGCCCCTCCAGAGGAGAGTCTGGTCGGTTGTTTGTTTGTTCCAGCCCATAAATCTGTTATCTGCCTGTCAAACAAGAAAAAGTGCCTTAGTTATTTCCACAGTAAGGGAAGGGATGGGTCGGCCATACAGGATATGCATAATGTTGTCTATGCATAGATGAGCCATCTCCAATCGATACGCCAGGTTACTCCAGCCCCCAGTCAGCCAGTCACTGATAACAAGGAGTTCGGCTACCCAATAATATAGTCGGATATCCACCGCCCCTAACCCTCCCATCATGCACTGACCCGCAGCATTCAGTAAAGGTAATGCGGGAGGCCAGCCCCCCTAGATAATGGAGCGAAGCAGTGCCATGATCTGAGTAAAGCAGGAGAGAGGAATGTGGAGTGGAAAGTTTTGCAGCTCATGAAAGAATCTCAGGAGTATCATAATTTTAATGAATGCAATTCGTCCCAGCAGATTTAGGGGCAATTTGTTTCAGGTGTGTAGGCTGGTCCTAGTGGGGGATAGAAAAGGCTGCGTGTAAGTTCTGGTAACATTGCATTGTGGATACCCAAATATTTAAAGCTTAGATGGCGGGCTGGGATGTTTGATTGCCATGATAGTATAACGTGGTTACAGCGTATGGGGACTGGGAGTGATTTGTTGCAGTTCATACGTAGGCCTGAGGCCTCCTCAAACACCCTAAGAATGTCTAGGGAGCCTGGGACCAGATGTGTGAGGGTCTGCGACAAAGAGTAGACGTTGTCCAAGTACATTGCAATTGTGTCCTCAAGTGTCCCAATCTAGCCTCGTTTCTGCACCTGGGCATCTCACTGAATGATCCTGACCGGAGGCTCAACGGCCTGTGCAGAGGAGTGGGGAGAGAGGGCATCCCTGTCTAGTGCCAGGTCTAATAGAGAAGGTGTGTGATAGTGCCCCATCGATAAGGACCTGCCCTGCTAGCGTGTTATAGAGGAGTTTGACATGTTTCTAGAAGTTGGGACTTCAGTTCATATTTTGGAGGACTAGGTCCAGATAGGCCCAGTTGACCGTGTCGAAAGCTTTTTCAAAGTCTACGAGGGGTGGTGCCATAGTCCGTTATTTCGTGAACGTAGCACAGTGCAAAATGGATACATCTGCTGTAGTGCAGAGTGCTGTGACTGGGCATGAAGCTGCATTGATCTGGGTGTAGTAAGAAGCCCAGGACATGGTGGTGTCTGCTTTCCAGAATTTTGGCCAAGATTTACATATCTGTTTATCAAGGAAATGGAATGATATGATGCACAGCATCTCGGTGGATGGCCCAGCTTAGAAAGGACCACTATGGTGAC
Source organism: Pleurodeles waltl (assembly GCF_031143425.1). Taxonomy (NCBI): domain Eukaryota; kingdom Metazoa; phylum Chordata; class Amphibia; order Caudata; family Salamandridae; genus Pleurodeles; species Pleurodeles waltl. Next base: position 396,878,668 of record NC_090442.1, on the reverse strand, counting down.
CATAACAAAGTCTGCGGGGTGGAGTCAAGGGGAGCTTTGGGGGTAGGGAGGCAAGAGAGGGGGAATCACCGAGTGGCACCGCTTCACTGTAGAGTTTGGACAAGTGGGGCACAAGGATGTCTCAATTTATGGCAACATTTGAGAGGGAACCCATCTGGGCCAGGAGTTTTCCCGGGGGTTAGTGTGTGTAGAGCCACTTGTTTCTCGCCGTCTCTGAGCGAAGACTCCAATTGGGGGGAGGTGGGGGAAATGTGGGTTGTCGGCAAGCAGAGGGTGAATTATCTGTCTAGCAGCTCATGGTCAGTGGGCGCAGAGATGTTCATAAAAATAAATAAATGTTAAAACAAAAAATATCTGCAGTTGTGCTAGTGGTCGCGATTATTGAACGTAGAAGGACTCCTGAGGAGTCAGTAATGTAGGGAATTAGTCTAGAGCTATAGTCCCCAGTGGCAAACCAGTAAAGAACAATACTGCTTTTGTAGTTGTGTTCTTACACATGCCAGAGAGATTCGCTCCAACGCTGGACAGCTTCATGGAAAGCACACTGTCGTTGTGATACTCTGTTGAGCTTGAATTGCTAGAGTAGGGATTTGTATGTAGCGGTTTTAGTCTCAAGATGCATTATGTGAGATTCAACCTCTGTCACACGGGCAACTCTGTCTTGATCAGCATACTTAAGATATGTTTTGGCCACTCCCCAAATAGTGGCTTTTCCGGCTGTCCACGTGATACCCACTCTTTCAACTGCCCATCATTGATCACAAAGTAAGATTGAAACTCTGTGCCTCGATGGTCTTCAAAGTGAACATCAGTAAGAACCAGGCATTGAGGCGCCAGAGTGAGCGCTTGGGGAATACGAGGTTCCTCAGCAGAGCAGGAGTGCAGAGTGGCCCGAAAAGAGTGAGTGAGAGTGAGAGAGTGAGTGTGTGTGTGTGTGTAAGACTGCTGAGTCGGGTGCTACGGCCCCCAAGCATCACAAAGTCCGAGGTAGTCTATCCAAGAGGCAAATGCTCCGGACGTCTCTTGTTAGTGTCTTGTGTGGGTGTCATACATCGCCCCGAAGGATCATCATCCCAGGTGGTAGATTGGCAAGCACTCCTATAAGCTCACCAAGGGTCGGTTTTAGCTGTTGTGGGGGTACTTAGATGCTGAAGATGTTGTAAGGTTTCCCTTCAAGTGTTCCTGCCACCCCAATATAATGGCTCTGAGAGTCATTAATAGACTGTGAAACTGACTGAGGTAAGTGCTTGTGGAGCAATATACACACTCCCCTTGAGCCTCTCTGCTCAAACCTGAGTGAAAAACCCGGTCAGAGCTGAATCTGTGCAGGAAGGGGCAGCTGGAGCCGAATATGTGGGTCTCCTGTAATAAGACATTGCCCGGTGAGTAGTGCTTAATAAAGCAGAGAAATGCTGTTAGTTTGATGTGATCTAGAAGGTCACTTTAATTCCAAGAAAGGAAGAGGACGTTAGGCATAGAGAACCCTGGGGGATTTTAGTTGCAATTGGCAGGTCAGATGTACAAAGTTGTGTATGGGGGTGGTGGGCGAGTATGGATGTAATGTGGTGTAACAAAAAGGAACAAGTAGAAACATAAAACAACCTTCCCCTCCCCCCCAGCATGAACAACCCCCCTTCCCCACACTTCAACCCCTGAAGCATCTGTCACCCCAAAGTCCCCAACAAGAAAACCACTATTAATTTTGGGGTATTCGAGGTGGACCTCTCAATACATGATTACATGGTTGCAGCTACTGGATGCCTTGGCCACAAGGCTGACAGGCAAGGGACTGGCCGTGTAATCCGCCATGGCCAGTACTTTAGTGGTACTGGGGAATCTTCCCCCATCACCAGAAGTCTCTGCATGAAAGGTGACTGGGTTTGCAGGGTTTGTTGAGATGAGGAAGGGATCACTCCCTCCCAGTCTGGGAGCCCCAGAATCAGTGTCTGAGGATTCAGGCGAGCATTTATGTGGTACAGCGCCTCTTCTGGAATTGGGCCACCACTACAGCCAAGGTGGAGCAGAGGCAGTCATCACCAACCAAATTGCCCCCCCAGCAACTGCAGCAGGGGGATCATGACATCTGAGTTCTCAGCTTTCAGCAGCCATCAGCCCTGTCCCATTTTGGCTTTGGTGATTCTTCCAGCCACATTGTGTGAACATCTATTCCAAATTTGCAAATCTGGTCTAGAGCACTTCGTGAGAAGTCTGAATAGCCTGCAGGATTTGGGTCACCTCAGTGGCAGCCAGGGGTACAGCAGTTGAGGAGCAGGTAGGTTGGCGTTTAGTGTTTTCAGTGGAGCTGGGAGAATAGGTATATTTGCGGTTGGGTATGCAGTGTTGGGGCCTATCCTTCCCAGTGGCGACACCAGGCAGTGTAGCACAGAGGGTTCTACTCGGTGCTAGGGCACACAAACCTCTAGCTCTGGAAGTCTGAAGAAGACAGTGGAAATTGGCATCTGGCCTGATTACCTCAAGGGGCCTCAGAACCACTACGAACAGCCAGAGGTCTGTGCCAGAAGAATGGTGTTGCAGGGGATGAGGTAGGTAACAAGTGCCTCCCCCCCCCCACCCAGTGAATGCCTCAGTTACAGTGTTTCCTGGAAAGCTACTAATGTTTTGGGCAGATTAAAAGGGAATGTTTATCATCAGAAAAATCTCACAAAGCCAGCATCTTCAGGTGGGAGGACCCCTCCTTTCAGGCTTCAAGCAGAGGGTTGCTGCCCCTGTCCTGGCTGTCCCCCAGCATGGCTTTAGGGGTTGCCACCAGCTCGAGCAGCCGGGGCAGGGAGAGGTGTCTAGTGGGGGCCAATAATGAAGGCACACCAGGAGCAGGCCCTGGTGAGGCAGAGGGGGCTAAGTTGCAGCACCACTCAGGCCAGAAGAGGTCTCAGGTGGGGCCCGCAGAGCACCGGCGGCACCCACAGCACGTCCACCCGGTGTGCCTCAGGGGTAAACCAGCAGGATAAAGGCCAGGGGGAGAGGAACTCATTGCCGTGCTGGAGTGCCCGAAAATACAGAGAGGGTGGGGTTTGGAGGGGTTGGGGGAGGGGGGATATTGCACAGATGACTATGGATGACTTGTGAATCTTATGCCTCTCCAATAGCCCCCAGTGAGTCACTTACCCGACGAATGGGCAGAGATGTCCGGGTACAGTGGTGCAGCCCACAGTGCTGCAGGGACGCCTCACCATGAACATCGAACAGGTGCCACGCAGCAGGATGAGCCATTGGTCACTTCTGGGATCTTGCCCACAGCAGTTATCTGGCAGCTTCCGAAGACACCACTGCAGTCCCACAGACTCCCAGGGCACAGAAGTGAGGGTATGGAACTGGGCATCCAGCAGCAGCGGGAGGATGGAGATGAATAACGGATGAGGTCCGAGTGTTTGTAGAACACATCCTCCATCTTGGCTGCTTTGACCATGCTGCTTCTGCTGTAGTAATTCTATGCAGGAGTTTTCACAGACTGACACCCAGTCTGGACTTGACTGCTACCTCTCTAGGGTCAAAGTCTTCAAAGGGGCTAATATCTCTTTCCCACGCTCTGAGTTTTTTTGAGTGATTCAGGCTTATTGTTACTGACTGAGATATATTTGTGAGACTACTTGATAGGTTTTCAAGCAATCTACTTATGTGAGAACTGCAATCCAGAACCTCTTCCCAGTCAAACTTCACGGCTCATAGTGCATGTTGAAACTTTATCTACTTATATTTCTGAGCGGGTTTCAGTTCATATTTTGGTGGTTGGGTCTCAAAGGATTTGATTCCCTCTGAGAACACCACTTCCCCCCTTGTGGATATGTCTTCATCATCCGACTGGCAAAACCCAGAGAGTTTTCTGTATTATTTCAATGTGTGTCCCTTCCACAAAGGTATTAGCTTGGTCACCTTTTCATGTCAAACCAGATATTTGTGGCTTTGCCTCATGAATCTAAGGTCACTTGAGTGGGCCCAAGCAGGCATCTCTTATTGTGCTTACCACAGAGATAATGAATGCATGTGTGTTTTTTCAGTCTCATTCTTTCGAAGATCACTGCTGGTTCCTCTCTTGCAGAAAACACCATTCATTAACAGTTTGTAGCAGAGAAGCCCACTAGTACGCCCCGACATTCGGGACTGCTATGCCCTACTGTTTACTGACCTCTGAAAGGATTGTGGTGCAGCTTGGGGCCTGCCCCATCCGATAAAAGGGTACAGGTCATCCTGTCAAAGTAATGATACAACATTATTAATTGAATGTTTTGTAATAAATATAGCAGTTTTGAGTGTGTGACCATTTTAAATACTGCTGCTGTCCCCCATAAGGGACAATGGGCACCTTCTCCACCTCTCTGCATCCACCGGATATTCTCGAAGGACCACCGCTAAGTTACTTTCTAAGAATTTCAGTATGTTGGGTATTATCTGAATCCCTCAATATCGGTATCCGTCCCTTGTACCTTTTAGGTTGTAATAAGTGTTGCTCAGCTGTTCGTAAATGTCCAGTACATATAATACTGATTTATTACAATTTATTTTGTATCCCAATTATTTTTCTAACAACAGAGTACAGTTAAAGCTGCAGCAATGGTTACTGCTGAGTTTGTAAGATACAGCAGAAATTAATCCACAGAGTGAGACTGTTTCCGATTGCCCCATGATATCAGGGAATCTTGTTATATTTGCCTGTAGTATGACTTACATGTCACAAGCTTTATGCAAAGCACGAAGAGCATAGGAGTGAGCAACCCCAACCCAGAGAAAATGGCTCCGACTTGACTCTGCTGACCTTTCCTGAAGCCTTTGGTGCCTTGTACAAAAACGCCACCCATTTACAAAAGTTGGGATTAGATCCAAACGCATTAAGGCCCTCATTACAAACCTGGCGGTCGGTGTTAAAGCGGCGGTAACACTGCCAACAGGCCAGCGGTAAAAAATTATTTTTTCAAAAATTGAATCACGACCACGGTGGAAACCGCCAACATAGACAGCCACTTTAACACTCAGACTGCCACGGCGGTAGCAACAAAACGCGGTGGTCACTGCCAACAGACCGGCGGAAGACAATGTACCGCCAGCACTATTATGAGAGGCCAATCCGCCAGCATTTCTGGGGCGGTACCAATGCCATCAAAAGCACGGCAGAAACAGTACATCAAAGGGGAACCACTAACCTTTCGACACTCAACGAAGAACCAGGACGCCATGGAGCCCAAATTGCAGATCCTACGTATGCTGGTGTATCTTCAACAAAGTAGAAAGAGAGCGGCAGCGGCGACGATGGTGAGTACTGCACCTAGCACACAGTGGGGGGGAGGAGGGAAATAGAGTAACACACACACGCAACACCCCCACCCTCAACCACAACCACAACAACATACACACACAAACACACCCAACAACATTACTGATACACACAGTCACCCCCTGGAAGAACGCAAGGACAAAAGGAAATGAGTCTAACCAGTGTTATATTGCAGATATAGCAGTAGAATTTAAATAAACAATATATACAATATTTACATGATATACACAAGGTCCTACACTGTCCCTTGTAAATGTCCAGTGACCCAGAAAAGCATGGGCGAAGCCCACACAAGACACCTGCCTCAAAACGGAGAGAACACTGCAGGGGCATCAGGTTGAAAAATGCACAGGCACCTCAGCCGGAAGATGGTATGATGCCACTGCTCCTGGAGGGGCCTCCATGCCCACTGCTTGTTCCTGGGGAGTGCAAAGTCACAGTCTCTCAAGTGGGTGGTTTGCCCACTACTTGGTCCTGGGGAGTGCAAGGCCACAGTCACTAAAGTCAGTGACATGTCCGACAGGTTCTGGAGGGGGAATTGAGCCCAGAGTGCTTGATCCTGCCAAGGATTGTGGGAGTGGATGCATCTATCCACTGGTTCTGGAGGGGGCATTGTGCCCAGAGTGTTTGATCCTGCCAAGGATTGTGGGAGTGGATGCATCTATCCACTGGTTCTGGAGGGGGCATTGTACCCAGAGTGCTTGATCCTGCCAAGGATTGTGGGAGTGGATGCATCTATCCACTGGTTCTGGAGGGGGCATTGTGCCCAGTGATGCTGCACCTGGGGTGTGGCAGTTACCCTCCTGTCACCGGGGTGTCTGATCCACTTGATGTACATTGAACAGGCAGCATGATACTCCATGGAGGCAGAGCCACACTCCAGCCTGTGGCGACTTAGGCTGCCAACTGCTGCTCATGCCAGTGCTGGTGGTGGTGCCTCAAGTGGCGTGTCCAGGGTCCAGGACGTCACCTGCAGCCTCGGACGGCTACCCACTGGTGATGCTGCTGACTTCCGATATAGTGGTACCGGATGGGCACGTGGCGGTGTAGATGGTGGTGCAGGTGGCGGTGCGGCGGTGGCTGCGGCGGAGATGCTGCCGGTGCTGGCCATGGTGCAGGTGTCTGTTGTGGTGGAGGGAGACACCAGACCGTCTCCGGCAGCCTCGGATGGCTGATCCTCAGGGAGGATGCTGCAGACTGACATTGTGGCAGCGGAGGTGCAGGTGGCGGTCGTTGCAGCAGTGACTGTGGCACAGGTCACTGGCATCCCTGAGGAAATGGTGGTCACCAGCACCTCACCAGGAGGCATCGTGCCCTGAAGTGACTTGCCCTTTGTCTTGTGTCCTTTCCCCACCTTGGCAGTCGCTGCTGGGACCTTGGTACTGTCCTCTCTGTGCTTGGCTGTGGCCTTGAAGGGTGGGTGGTGCAACTTTCCCCTGCTGGAAGCCGGCCCCCTTTTGGCCTTGGCTGGTGGCGGAATCGGGAGGTCCTTCCCATCTGTAGGTGGCACACTGGCAGCTCTGACGGGTGCCCCTTCGATCCACCCAGAGTTGCACGAATCACAGCAGACGCAGATGTGGTGGCTGAGGTGCTGAGATCTAGACATCCTGGACCTAGGGGATGGGCGAGGGCTGTGTATGCGGTTAAAGTTAGCTAGGTAAAGTTTTTTAGATACACTGGGAAGGGAAGATGGAGGGGGTGTGGGAGTGGAGGAAGAGGTAGTGGTTGTAGGAGGTGTACGTCTGCTGAGTTTGGGTGAAGGTGGACACAGGGACAATGGCAGCCATCAGTGCTGAGGCCAGAGCCTGAAATGCTCTGTTGGGCCGGTACGCCAGAATGAATGCCCTCCAGGTATGCATTTGTTTGCTGCAAATGCCTCTCGACACCATGGATGGCATTCAGAATGGTTGACTGCCAAACAGTGAGGGATCTCAGGAGGTCAATAGCCTCCTCACTGGGGGGCAGGGCTGACTGGGGCAGGGCCTGAAGTGCCTGGGGCGAAGGACATGCCCACCCTCCTGGGTGAGCGGGCACGGGAAACATGCTGAGGGGCTGCTGGGAGGGCGGTGCTAGTAGGGGGGTGGGTGGCGCCTATACCTCTTGTTGGGGTGGGCACAGAGGTATCCGCCACCGCCAGGGAGCTTCCATCAGAGGAGTCGCCGCTGTCGCTGGTATCCCCTCCTGTCCCCGTCGTGGAGCTCCCCTCGCCCTCCGTCCCACTGGTGCCTTCACCCTCCGTGGATTCATCCTCATGGGCCATGTGGGATGCATCTCCCTCCATCGCCGGTGCCTCTGCTCCTCCGCTCCTCCGCCAGATGATGCTAATACACACAAGGACAGGGTGACAAAACAAGAAGGGGGGGGTGGGGGGGGAGAGACAGAGGACACACATGGTCAATGCCAGCAACACCACTACTGTTGGCGGACACAACACACACTGATGCCCTTTGCACTTGGCCTTGCCCAACCACTCACTATGGTAGTCACCAGCCCATGGGGTACAATGCCGAACGCCAGCACATGCACACCTGACACCCACAGGACCCTGCACACTACTAGCTGCCCAAATATACCATTGGGGTAGGGGTGCTTCTGAGCCTGCAAACAAGCTGGCAAAATACCCTGGCATGACCGCCCTGGCCTAGGGGCACCCACAGCCCCCACCCCCCACCCAGATACTTCCTAAACCGCGCAGAGTCGGCTTTATGACACTGTACTCACCCCCTTGTGGCTGCTGTGATGCCCTCAAGCGCCCATCCAACTCCGGATAGGCCACCGCCAGGATGCGGAACATCAGGGGGGGTCATGGTGCGACGGGCACCCCTTCCACGTTGGGAGGCCAGCCCCAGCTGGGCCTTCACCTTCTTCTTGCTCCAGCGGCGCAGGTCCTCCCATCTCTTGCAGCAGTGGGTGCTCAGTCTGTGATAGACCCTCAGGGTCTGCACTTCCTTGGCGATGGCACGCCAAATACCCTTCTTCTGGTGGGCGATGACCTAGAGGAAAGGTACAGGAGGAAAGGAAATTACTCACCCGTACGGACCGTCATACTCATTGCCCACCAGTTCCCACCTATGCCCTGACGCACATACACTAACCATCCTCACATGCAGCACTCAGGCCAACCCCCAACATGTGGCTTCCATCCACACCACTCCAAACAGGCATTGCCCACGCATCATGCTCACAGTGTACTCACCTGTTTGTCTGGGGGACCGTAGAGTAGCGTGTACTGGGGAGGACCCAATCCACCAGTTTGTCCAACTCCTCCGCAGTGAAGGCAGGGGCCCTTTCCCCAGGCACTGTAGCCATTGTCTCTTCCAAACTCAGGTCACAGCAGCACTTGTAGTGTAGGTCTTCTCCTATTGATGGTCAGGTATCAAGTGAGTGAACAGATAGAAAATGGCGGTCACGTTCGCGGCGGTGCGTACCGTCACCGCCACCACACCTCGCCATTGGCTCCTGGAACCCATAGGGCCCAATGAGAATCAATGCGGAGTTGCGCGTCGGTCTTTGACCGCCTACCGCGACGCTGCACAACGCCAGCGCAGTTACCTAATTTCCCCTTGTCCCTCCTCACAAGTCAGGCAGCCGCCATTTCAGGGGTGCACATGGCATGGCATGGCACCTAACTGCATCACAGCACATATTGGCACTTATATGAACTCACGATTTCACACACGGATTCTCTAACATGACTTCTGACACAGTTGTGCTACCTATGTGGTAAATGACCCTCTGGTCACTGTTCTCCTCCACAGGCTACAACCGCTGGGGCAGATGATGAGATGGCAGCATCCTCCAGTGTACAGACCCCTGGTGGACCGGTCGACAATGGAGGACAGACACATTATAATCACATACAGGCTTGATCGTGCCACAATCCAAGATCTGTGTGCCCAATTGGAGCCAGACCTGATGTCAGCTATCCGCCAACCCACAGGTATCCTCCCTCTAGCGCAGGTCCTGTCAGTGCTCCATTTCCTGGCAAGTGGCTCCTTCCAAACTACAGTGGCCATGACATCTGGGATGTCGCAGCCAATGTTTTCTAACGTATTGAGCAGGGTGTTGTCTGCCCTGCTGAAACACATGCACAGCTAGATCGCGTTTCCCCAGGTGGATGATTTGGCCTCAGTGAAAGCTGACTTTTATGCTCTGGGACATATCCCAAACATCACTGGTACCATTGATGGTACACATATGGCATTTGTTCCCCTCCCACAGAAATGAACAAGTGTACAGAAATAGAAAACGCTACCATTCAATGAATGTGCAAATGGTGTGTTTGACGGACCAGTACATCTCCCATGTGAATGCCAAGTATCCTGGTTCTGTGCATGATGCCTATATCTTGAGGAATAGCAGTATCCCTTTTGTGATGGGCCAACTCCAGAGGCACCGGGTGTGGCTAATAGGTGAGCCCAAGGTCCCCACACAGTATGAGTAGGTGTCCAGGTATGGGGTAGTCCCTAAAGGGTGTGTGTGTGTCTAATAGGTATCCCTCGAAATTTGCAGGTGACTCTGGCTACCCCAACCTGTCATGGCTACTGATCCCAGTGAGGAATCCCAGGATAAGGGCAGAGGAACGCAACAATGAGACACATGGGCGAACTAGGCGTATTATTGAAAGGACGTTCGGCCTCCTGAAGGCCAGATTCCGGTACCTCCATCTTACAGGTGGCTCCCTGTACTACTCACCAAAGAAGGTGTGCCAGATTATCGTGGCATGCTGTATGTTGCACAACCTGGCATTGAGACGCCAGGTGCCTTTTCTGCTGGAGGATGAGCCTGGTGATGGTCTTGTGGCAGCGGTGGTGCCTGTGGACAGTGAAGAAGAGGACGCAGAAGAAGAAGATATTGACAACAGAACAAACATTATCCTGTAGTACTTCCAGTGACACACAGGTAAGAGACTGTAACTTCGCTTCACATTTCAGTATATTTTAGGACATTGTACATGGCAGCCTCGTAACCTTTGTCTATGGACACTGACTGTTCCCTTTGGATTTCATTTTTTCAGATCTGTGCACCCCATTCTGCCATCTGCTATGTGTACCGCTGCCCAACAACTGTCATACATTGGTATGTGTAAATTAACATTCACATTACAATTTGCTGCTAATGTTGTGATAATACATTTGAGAAAGATCAGACTGACTCCAGATTGTTTTTTGATTAAAGGGTGTTTATTTAAGTGCTAATGGGTATAGGGGTATGTGCAAGGGGCTGGGGTGATGGGGGAGGTCCATGGTAGAGTCCAGTCTCTTGGTATCACAGGTGCATTGTCCAAGTGGCATTGGAAGGGGAGCAATGACAGTTCAAGGTGGACAGGGTAACAGAGTGGGACAGAAGGGTGAAAATCAGGTGAGTCCTATTCCTGGCGGGGGTCTTGGCAATGTTCTCTGTCTTCTGCCTGGATCACAGGGACCGTTAGCGGGTGGTTCTCCTTCTGCAGGGGGTGGGGTGCTGGTGGCCTGTTGGTCCTGTGGCGGGGCCTCCTGTCCACTAGCACCCGTGGAGGTGGAAGGCTGTTCCTCGGTTTGGCTAGTGTCAGGGGCCCTTTGTTGAGCCACTGCCTCCCTCATGGTCTTGCCCATATCAGCCAGCACCCCTGCTATGGTGACCAGGATGGTGTATATTTTGGTGAGGTCATCCCTGATCCCCATGTAGTGTCCCTCCTGCAGCCGCTGGGTCTCCTGAAACTTGGCCAGTACCGTGCCCATGGTCTCCTGGGAATGGTGGTATGCTCCCATGATGTTGGAGAGTGCCTCGTGGAGATTGGGTTCCCTTGGCCTGTCCTCCCCCCTGATGCACAGCAGTCCTCCCAGCTTCCCTGTTGTCCTGTGCCTCTGTCCCCTGAACCGTGTGCCCACAGCCACTGACCCCAGGTCCCTGATCGTCCTGGGTTTGTGGGGTTACCTGGGGTCCCTGTAATGGTGGACACACTGCTGGTTGACGTGTCCTGGGGACAATGGCATGGGCCCTCTGGGTGGGTGCTGTGCTGGTGTTTCCTGAGGGAGGAGGGTCTGTGGTGGTTTGGGACTGTGGCAGGGGAACCGACTGTCCAGAGGTCCCAGATGGGCCAGGCTGGTCATCCTGATCCAGGCATGCAAAGCTGCTGTCATCACTGTGGGCCTCTTCTGTGGGGAAACTGGATATAGCTGGCACCTCCTGTCCGGTGACGTTGGGTAGGGGTCCTGTTGGGATGTAAATTCATTGTTATTGTATCTGTGTGTGCAATGGGTGTGTTTCCCTGTATAAATGTGCTTGCACTGTCACCTTGGCCTTGTGTGATTGCCAATTAGGTGGGCTGGATGAGTCAATCTAGTGAGCATGCTATGGGGATGGGTGTCCATGCAGGTCTGTGATGGGTGTCAATGCATTGTTGTTGCATGCAGGGCTTGGTATTGTGATGGGTGGGTTGTGATAGTGGGGTATATGTGAGGTGTTGGAGTGATGGGTGTGAGGGTAGGGGTAGGAGTTTGTGATGGCATGCAGGTGGGGGGGGGGATTTAGTAGTAAAGATTTGCCTTACCAGAGTGCAGTCCTTCTGCTACTCCTGCGAGGCCCTCAGGATGCATGATCGCCAAGACTTGCTCCTCCCATGTTGTTAGTTGTGTGGGAGGAGGTGGGGGTCCACCGCCAGTCCTCTGTACAGCAATTTGGTGTCTTGATACCACGGAACCCATCTTCCCCCGTAGGTCGTTCCATCTCTTCCTGATGTCATCCCTGGTTCTTGGATGCTGTGCCACGGCGTTGACCCTGTCAACGATTCTCCACCATAGATCCATCTTCCTTGCAATGCAATGTGACCCGAATAGCTGTAGCTCTACCCGGATGATTTCCTCCACATGACCCTTAGCTCCTCCTCAGAAAACCTCGGGTGTCTTTGAGGTGCCATGATGTGGTGTGGGTGATGTGTGAGGTGATGTGTGGGGTGCTGTGTTGTGATGTATTATGTGATGTGCGTGGATGGTATATGTGTGATGGTGTTCTGTGCCTCTGGGTGATGGTGTGGTCTTTGCTTTTCTCTCTCTGCTTGTTCTAATTTGTTTCTTGAAAGGGTTGTGGGTAATGTGGGTGTGTGTTTTATAGTGGTGAGGGTGTGGTGTGTGTATGTGTGTCAGGTGTGTGTATTTTGAATTATCCAATGTGGTTGTGTTTTGTAAGAGTGTGTGTGTATTTAGAGCGCAGCAGTGTGTACCGCCAGTGGTTTACCGCAGTTGAAAGACCGCTGCGGTGATTCGTGGGTCGTGATACTGTGGACGTATTCCTGTTGGCGTGACGGTGTGGGTTTTGCTATCGCCAGTTTATCACTGACCTTTGGTGTGGCGGACTTGTGTGGGTGTCTGTATTGTGGTGGATTTCTCAGTGTGGTTCATAATACCCGTAGCAGAATACCGCCACGGTCACGGTATGTTGGCGGCTGTCGGCACGGCGGTAAGCAGAATTTACCGCCTGGGTAGTAATGAGGGCCTAAGTGTCTAGCAGAGATAAACCCAGTCAAGTCAAACAAAAATCAAACACTTTTTCTGTGTCCAGTGAAAGTACAGCCAGAATTCGTGTCACACCTCATCCAGCCAGTTTTGTAGTCTCATGAGGTTTAATATGGTTGCAGTTGTTTGAAACAGCATATTATTTTTCTTCTCATTTGTTCAATCCTTCTGTACTGTGCCACAGTTGGAGATTAGAGGTACATGGGAACAGCTGGTTTCTTTTGCTCATTTTCAAGTAAAATAGAATAGTTTCACTGGACCTCTTCTTTATGAACTGCCGGATGCACAGAAAAATAGTTCAATGACCTTGGAGCCTTGCTTGACAGGTAATGAACAATTCCCGTCTCTGAAGTGAGACAGTGTTTACTCTAAATGCACCCTCTGCCCTATTCACATCCAGGATCTCATTAAGACAACAGCCATAAAAGGATTTCGTTTCAGCCCGTTACTGCTTATCCAGGAACAGACATCATTCACAAAAGCTGAGACCCATAACAAAGGGGGCAAGCCTAATGAAGAAGCAGCTATATGTCTTCAACAAATATCTTTTTTTTAAACGTTACTTTTTAGTTTAAGAAGGTATGTTACCACTGTACACTAGACCACAGAAAACACCTGGAAATTAGACAGTGCAAAAAACAGGTACACTACCACGTATCTTTTCATCTAGCAGGGGAGGGGCAGAGGGATGAGGTGAGTGTGTGGCATAGCATTTGTAATTTAGTCACCATACTGGGATTCCAGCCCATCAGGCAGTCTCAGAGTGACTCCTAGATATCTTTGGGTCTGGACGTGGGCGGTAACATTTTGGTAAATATTTTGCTATTGGTGTCACAGAGGGTCATGCTTTTAAGCCATTCTGGGGTGGAAGGAGCAAAACGGCTGCCCTAGTGGAGGGCAATCTCTTGCTTTGCCAGCAATGGCGCCGTTGCAGTTAATCTACGGACCCCTGACGTGCATCCCGCACATACCCCAAGAGGGCGGTGAGATGCTCAGACTAAAGCTGGATATCTATCATGGGAGAGAGAGCAAAGAATAAAAACATTCTTCCCCAACATGGGTGCATGACGAAGTCAGATGTGTAAAATCAGCGTCCTCAATGCGGAATTTAGTGCATTGCGAGGCTCTGGAGGGGTCAATTCTAGCCAATGCATTTGGTGTCATGTATGCATGCCATAAAAATTTGAAGTGTATACGTTTATGTCTGTGATTCAGTGAGATGATCTTGGTTTGCTTGCAACAATAATACCAAGTTTTGTCCCTAAGCAAGCGCTGTAGTTTCGTTCCCATGTCTTCGAGTTTCCCATCCCGTGTCGGTAGTAGTGTCAGAAACACGTGATAAAGCTTCGATACCAGATGCCTACATCTGGGTCAGTTATCAATGCCATTAGTGGTGGGAATTCCTCAGGAGGAAGGGGACACATGGGAACCTGGACACGCAAAGATCTCTGCAGACGGCGCAACACAAAGTGGTCCAGCAGGGTGGCAACGGCAAACCAAGTGTCACCCGCATGCACCATCATGCGTTCATCAGGGAAAATGTCTTTGCATGTGTGCAATGCGTGGCGGGATAGCATTTGCTTGATCAGTGTTTTGCTAGCAGGTGGTAACCATGGCTTATCCGTAATGGGCAGGGGGGATGGGAGGGTCGGTGGGGGGTGGAGATGGGAAGTATAGCACTTCTCTGCCGAGAAGCAGATGGCGTTTGCGCCAGGCTCAGCTAGTTGTGAAGAGAGTCTGGATATTGGTAGGTTGTAAGGGCAGTCCCTGCATCACAATGGTATGTAGCAGCACTTTTTCTGCCTGATCCCACTCGGGTTTGTCATATGGTAGCCCACAGCTTTGCGATACCGGTTTTATACAAATTGGTATTGCGCCACCAAAAAAAAGTACAGTTGAATATGCGGTACACCAAAACCTCTTCTTCTGTTGGCAGGACTGATGTATCCCAGCCGACTCAGGGTCTATGGCCCGCCCAGATCAAGTGGAGTAGCAGAGATCTGGGCGGGCCTAACCTTGCAAAAAATTAGTTAGGGAGGGGAATGGATATGTTTAAAAAAACATAAAAAGTGTGAGAGGGTGGGGTGTGAACTACCATCTTAACAAGGGTGACCAGGCCAGCAGTGGAAAGTGGTAACCGGATCCACCGCTTGATCTGTGCCGACAGGGTTACAATGGCAAGCCCGTAATTCAATCAGATGATTTGTTCCTTCTCACTATGTATGTCTGAGTATTGACCGAAGCGCACAATCTTGCGCACTACTGGGGCCAAATTGTCAGCAGGGTGATGTACGAATAGTAGAATGTCAGGGAAATTAGCAGGGGACCTGGCCTCAATTGAAAGCCACAGTGGAGATGTTTCTCTTGTAGATGGCGGACCAGAGGGTCACAAGAGTAGCAGTGACAGTGGGCAACCCTGCCTTGTCCCTCTGCCAATATTGAAAGGAGTAGTGAGGAAGCTGTTAGCGCGTATCCGTGCCACTAGGTGGGGGTATAGTAACTTAATAAGATAGGTGAATCGCTTTGGCAGGCCTCAGTTTTGGAGATGGCAAGCAAAAAAAGCCACTCCAGCGACTCAAAGGCCTTTTCTGCATCTAGTAATGCTGCTACAGCGGAGACCTCAGGGAAACTCTGCAGAACCGAAAACAATGTGCATAAGTTGAGGGAGGTGGAGCAGTGAAGGAAAAAATCTGATTCAAGGGGTGAAATAATGGTTTTCAGTAAGAGTGCCAGCCAAGTCGCAAAGATTTCAGAAATAATTTTGTTATCAAAATTTAGTAAAAGATAAAGGTTGATACGTCATCAACAAATATCTATAACCTATCCCAAAATACCCTCTTCACCACTGCAATGAAGATTTTCATTTCAAATTGTAAAAAGGAAAAAGTAAGTTAACTGAAAGAGGTTATCACACAGCGGGACTCAAATACTGGAAATCTGTTGGAAAAGACCCAAACAAGATATCCGTGGTAAGGATTGGACAACATAAGCCACCTTATCTTCACCAAATTCTAAGACTTTGTGTACCATACTAAATTTCACACGTTAAATATTCAAGTACAGAAATAAATTCACAAAAGAGAAATATTTCTCCTTTACACACATTTGCTCTCAATACTTTGCAATCCATATTCCATCCTTTGGTCTTAGAGCTACAAATTAACAATAACACTGCAAATCTTTATGTTAGGAGATGACATCTTGATACCAGCAACCAGTCGGTGACATTAACTAAGTTAACTGCTCTCTGAAGTAGAATTACCTCGGCCACACAGTTCTACAGAATATCAAACTGGCCTGCTTACCTTCTGTTGGATTAGGGGGTTGGTCTTTATTAATCGCTGTCTGGATGTTGGTGAATGAAGCAGGTGGGGCGCATTGCTGCAGCACTCCAATTGCATTACAAAACTGATCTGCAAGCTACAGAAATATGAAAACAGCAAAAGAAAACATGCATTAGACAGGTGCTTTGTTAAGTCAATGAGACATTTTCACTATAAAATAGCATTTCAGATCTAGATTAATTGACAGAACAAAAACGTGCAGAAGTGGAGACTTTCATTAAAATTGTGCTTTAAATACCTGTAAGTTCTAAAAGAAGTGTCACTTGGGGCAACAGAGTAGAATACAAAATAAACATTAGCAAATTATTTGGTGTGTCTCATGTCTTGCGACAGGCAGCTTTAGCTGCCTAGTGAGAGTTTATAGAAGCACAGAATATAAAAACATCCATAGAGAGAGAGAGAAAGGGGCTTTTGAACAGCCCCTTATAATTATTGGCAACTATGGGTTGGATAGCTTTAGGCATAGGCTGAAATATTTGTCCGTCAGCAATACTTTTAGTCCACAGCATTTAGTAGAAATGAACTACTTAAAAGGTAGTCACATATACCTTGGCATTAATGCCTTGGTTTTATTTTTTGGCTTTTTATCGGGAGGGTCCCCGCGGCCTGTTTGTGTTTCAATCCCTACTCCCTATACCACCTCTTCCTCATCTGTTTTCTATCAGCCGTCTCCCATCTGTCACTGTTCCATGCAGTCTTAGTTTTCAACGTCCTTTATTTCTGAGTGCCAAATGAGAAGTCTTAACAGGCTGCGCTGTGACTACAAACAGTTTTAGCTGTCCGTTGTTGAAAGACCTGCTGTGTACAATACCAATACTAACAGTGGGCTTTCGGTCAGACCTTTGATGATCACTGGTTTGCTTTCTCATCATTCATTTGCTTGCTTCTTATTTGATTTCCTTCCTCTTGTGTTTGTCTCTCGCCTGGCGCATAACTTCTTTTCCATCCTTCTGACCAGTGCTTTAAATGGCCCATGCATGTGTGCACACAGCTGCCATCTTGGAATGACACGAACTGTGATGCACCAGCATGAGCAATGAAAACTAGCAGTGGCAAAGTCAACATGTCAGAACAAAGGTGAGACCTGTTTGGTGTTGCTAATGCTTAATAAATGTTACATTGCTGTATGGAGGTTCCACCTGGGAGATTCACTGGAAACTCGGAATTCAATCACTGTCGGCAGTACTTCATTTGTGCACGCAGTCACATGTGATCTTCACCAGTACTCCTTTTTGGAGACCAATACTTATTTTATCATCATCAGATATGGACCCACAGCAAGAGAGAACAAGCTTTGGCATAATCAATAGATCTTACTTATAGTCATGCTACACCATCATGACTAATTGATGAATATTTTTTTTCTTAAAGTAGTGCGAAAACACTTTTTTTAAATGATACGCCAATATGCTTTTAAACAAAATTAAAACAGTTTTGCGGGGAGAGAGTGAGTGTAGAGTAATACAATGGGTGGGTGAAGAAGAAACATGAAGAGAACACGGGGCAAAGGGACACATGGACAAAAGAGCAACATGGAGGCTGAGGCAGGGAGTAGCACACAAGTGAAACTGCAAAACAAATGCAGGTGGGTAAAGAGAACAACCATCCTTGGAGGGTAAGGTGGCGGCAATGCCGAAAATTGATAGAAGGCCACTTTCCTAGGAAAGTTAGTCAAGGACTCAAAAATGGGACACACAGATCCTGGTCAGTCAGTTAGGATAAGATACTCAATACCGCAGTTCCCCTTACAAGGATTCTCAACATGGCTGAAAATCCCAGGAAGTCAGGTTTCCTCTTTTACCCCAATGCTTGATGGGCTGAGCCCAATGGGCTATGTATTTTCTTGGAAATGTAAAATATGTGATTTTCACAGAATGAAGGCGTTCCCACCTCATGAAATTGGACCCTAAGCTAGGCGACCTAGCCTCCCCAAGGCAGAATCAGAGACACAGGGGGGAAGATTGGGGATCCATTCTTGAATGAACTGAGAAAATACGCATCAGGTTTTGGCTACATGGACAAAGCGTGAGCTTCGATTAAGAAGATATTCAGGAAAGCGGTTTTGGTGGAGCAGGAGAGGCACAGGACGCTCTTCTGTCAGCTTCTACAACCAAGGTCCTATACAAGCCAGGGCTACTGACAAGGTCAGTGCCAAATCCACAGTCATTTTTTAGGCCTCTTCACCTCCCAACAAGGGATGTACTAAACTGAGATCTTTCAGGAAATCCAACAACACTGCAGCAACAGATTTCTCAGATGAGCATAATATCTAACAGAAGTACAGATGGGGGTCAGGGTGTTATTTTGCCAAGTTCAGTCATAAATGGAGGGAGATATCCAACAACACCTGGACCCTCCAGGCAATTGCAGTTTTCCACATAGAAGTTTACGGATTGCCCCGGCAATGGCAGAAACCAAAGCACTTTTCAGCCAGAGACTGCAAACTCTAAGTTCAAGAGGTCCTCCCTCCTTCCTTCTACGGATGTATATTTTCAGAATGGCTTAGCCTTTGAAACCTTTGGGTTTAGTGCACTTTACAAATTATTTTTTATTTCATTTTCATTTCAAGAGATAAGTGCCTTACTCACCAAAGGGGTTATTGGTCTGTCTCAACTGCACCCACAAACGTTCCTCAGCAACATTTTTCATGTGACAAAGAAAAGGCCACTGACTATCAACCCCAAGGAGTTCAATGAATGGTTGATCTACTGTCACTTCAAAAGGAATGGGATCCACTTCCTCAGCAACGTGCTTCTCCCTCAGCAATGGATGACAAGGCTAGACCTCATGTACACCTCCATTTGCTGTCCCTAAGTTTGCCCCATCACAAATTCCTCCAGTTTATTTGGAGGCACCAGGTGTTTGGATTTGATGCTCTAGCCTTTGGGCTACCATCAGCATGCTGGTGCCTTCTGAAGTTCCTGCAGCCTGTAATGAAACAGTCAGGGCAAAGGGACAAAATCCTGGTCATGGACAACTCAGAGGAGGCAGTGGGGATGATTATTTCCCTTATACAGGCTTCCTAATCAACTGGGACAAATCTCAACTGAACAGTCTCAACAGACAACGTTCCTGGGTTTCATAATGAACTCAGTACAGGCAAATCTGAAATTTCCCAACAAGACGACCAACATCCTTCAGTTTTACCATATGAATTTATGCAAGGTCAGTACACAATGAAAGATTATAAGCTGTAGCTCAGTTGATGGCTTTGGCTATTTTTTGTTTTAGACAAGTACAAACACACCATATCTCTGTGATCAGTTGCGCCTACCCATATACAGTTTCGTAAATCGGCATCAAGGTAAAAAACTACAGAGGAAATCATTCTCTTCTATTTGTTCCTATTTTCATTTAATTATTTCAACCCTTAGTTTCTTGGGGAGGTGGGCAGGGGCATCCAGTGATCAAAACAAACAAAAAAATTGCTGAATTCCAGATTTTATCTACTTCTCAGAAATGTATAGCTTTCTTGGTTCACCAATGGGATTCTCAACTGTTTCCACCCCACACTGCGAATAGCAAGAAACCACAAAACAGGAAAGTAGACTACCACTTAGAACATTGGAAAAACTGGTAGAAAAATGTATTGCTTTTACAACGTTCTCAGTTCTTGAAAACTAAAAAAAAAGAGGGCGATCTTCGTGCAATAAACCTTCTATTTTGTTTTTATAAAAAAGCATACACGTTCTTGCAGACAAAATAAATTGCTACATTTTGGCTGTTTTCTTGGTTCCCTTCAAGAGAATTCACAAATCCTGGGTAGCTTTAGAAGCTTTAATATGTGGAAAAAGGAGGGAAATGTGGTTTTCTTATATTTTGTGGATTATAAACTAGGAAGACTTAAGCATGAGCATCAACATCAAAAACAGCATCAGCAGTTAAAGCATTATCTTCAATTCCCTCATAGGTGTCACAGTCAGATTTGCAAAGGTCAAATACTACATTTTGCAAATCAAGACACGCACAGTGCAGAAGGAAAGCACTTGTCATCATTACAGACACTGAGGTTAGCAGACAAAAGCAAAAAATTCGAATCCTCTATAGTGGAGCCATTTTCCAAGATTTATGCAAGTCAAACTGCAGGGGCCCCGGCGCTCATCACCATCGTTTTCACAGAATGAGGACCACAGTATCACAAGGTCTCACTTTAATGGCTTAGTACAGGTTCCACTCTGGAATCAGCCACAACCACTAAATCATCAAGGGCGGACATGATGAAGCATGTGAGAGACAGTCTTACACCACAGATCTGAAAAAAGCCACACACGTTGCACGTCTGGGTATTGTCTTGGTCAAAAAGAGACACTCATACAAGATGCATTATAGGATGCTTATTAACTATTTACAGACTGTCTGAGATGCATCCATCTGGCTTGGCCACTATTTGCACTCTGTCTAACCACAGCACTTTATTTCCATCCCACAATCCTTCTGGGCAAATGCCCTGGAAGTACATTATACAGTGGTCTGGTTGTGTGCAGCTAGACTACACTGTGCAACCATTTGGTCAACCAAAGTTGTCCTGTCAGGTCTTGAAAAATCTGAAAAATGTTACCTGATCTGCAGGCTCAGTGACCTGAATAGTCTACTTGACCTAACTGTTATGCAATAGACCCATAAACCTCTCTTGAACTATGTGATCTAAGGGAAATCTTTTATTTCACAAAGTTCCCTTTTACTTCATTATGACATATGAGAACACCCTTAAATATGCAAGTCAACATGTCTGCTGTACAAAAATACTCTGTTTGATTTTTATAGACAAAACGTTTGTTCAGTGTATAATAAAGATCTATCCCACATATAGGGTACACATGATTCCTGACTTGCCTTTTACTTCACTAATAACATTGTCAGGAGGACGGGGACAAGAATGTTTCTCAGTTCTCACTTTAAAAAATTTCACTTTTAATAAATATATTACTGAAGCAGGATGTGATAGTGCACTGTCATTTACAGACAGACATTTTTTATTTAAATGGCCACAAACATTCCCACTGATATGCAGTTTTACTGATAAAACTATATACCATATATAGCGTACAATCAACAAATATTTATCACTAGGTAAAGTATTCTGAGTTGTTTATAACCTATTAGAATCTTTGTTTCCATCTCACTTAAGAATTACAAAAAGGTGCTTTCCTAACTACTGAAAAACATTTTGAAATATTTGTACAGTTCATATACAAGCTAGTTAAATGTTGTGTGCCCTGCATCATTGCCAGACAGTTCACTTTACAAAATCCTTTAAACTTTTAGTCAGAGAAAGAACCTTAAACACCAATCCTCAGTATAAAATAAGCAGCAATTGATAAGATTACATAACTTGGACATCTGACCTCCGTCTTTAAACGAGCAGCACACGTGACAAGATAAAAATAAATTAATGGCATCGGCATTGCTCATTCACTTATTATCTTTGCCAGCCTGAGCTTTCTTGACAAACTGGGCCAGTAGGTCCGAAAAATAGCTCACCCTGATAAAATCAGACTCGCCATAGCGGGCAGATTTCTTGAGGCCTGCCCTTTCCCAGACATGTGCGTATTGCGTGTCCAAGCATTTACATGGACTGTCACTATGGCAACCTACACCCCCCCCATCCCTAGATCGAGCATGCCCAAGGAGATTAATAAAAAATGGCATGCCAACTTGGGAGCAGTCCTGATGTAACCAGAATGAGTAGTGTTCCTTATTGTCAGGCTGCAAGAGGATCCTTACCCTGAGGCACCTCATCACAATGGCAACAATTGAACGTTGGACCTGTCCCTGCACATACTGGCCACCTTCTACCTGTGCTGCCCGTCCAACACATTGTCAGTGTACTGCAAGTGCAACACTGTTGACAAGGCCTGCCAACTTGGCAGCACACTTATGACCAATCTTCTGCACTTGTCCAGCACTGCCAAGCAGGCCACTCTTCAACAGTCAGCCTGGTCTCTCTCCGGCATCTGCTTCTTGAAGAGAAGTAAAGTGTTGCATGCCGGCGGCCTCAGAGGAACAGGCTGTGAAGTGGCGCCAGTCCTTCTCACTATTCTTGTACTTTGCAGGCGGAGAACTGTTTAAGCCATTTCTGAACCTTCCCAACCAAGGAAATGAAAAAGATTACAACCGGGCGAAAGCTGCTCTTGGTGTGCACTTCAACCCACATCTCAGTCCATAAAGGCCCTTTAACTTACATCAGGCCACAAAAAGGGATGGTGAAATGACTGAATGCTTCCGCTCATGGACTAGCCAACATGTGCACCAATGAAGAGTCTGCCAATTAAGTTAGGGCCCAGATAATCCATGGATGGTCCTCTGAAGACTAATAATCCATCAACCAGGGATGAGTCTGAATACAATGCTTATTCTGGCAAGACCCCATGCAAATAACTGTATGAACAAATGGTGATGGCATTATCCAATAAAACCAGATTTAGAACAGACTGTGCAAAGCCACATCAAGACAGGTTTGGTCAATGTGGTAAGGAGTATGTAGCAACTGCAAAGAAGCAACAGAATAATCAAATTGAGCAAGGAAAGTCCCAGTGCAGGTACTATGGCACTGACCCGCACCTGCTACTTATGTGTTCTATGCATGAGAAGACTGTGGGAAACCAGGAGGTCGCCAAGAGAATGGCCACATGTGATGACAATCAACTACCATTACCTTCCATACCAAATTTCAACACCAAGATGCCTAGCAAGGTGCATTAGCCACGTCTACAACACACTATGACCTAGCGGAAGATGGAGAGGTGTTCCTCATCTCCTTTGTAAACAGACCAGCAAATGGGAGGAGACCACAACCCAAATAATGTATCCAAATCAAAGTTCTTTCAGTGGTGGTCCTTATCTAGTGCATCTGTAAACATCAAGTACAAGATAAATTCGCACAGATGAAACCCAGACCAAAACTTACCCTTAATACAATGTGAATCTTCATCTATGGAAGAGAAGTCCTATTGTCTTTAGCCAGAATATTCTTGACAAGCATCAAGCGCCTGCACTGCAAGACTGAAGCAACAACCTCTGGCCTCGCGCTCGCTGCCGTCCCTCGCATCTGCCGCTCCACGGCGGGTGGGAGGTCTTTCTCCTTCCTGGCAGCCAAGACCTGGAACTCCCTCCCCACCAGCCTCAGGACCACCCAGGACCACTCCGCATTCCGGAGACTCCTAAAAACCTGGCTTTTCGAGCAGCAGTAACACCCCCTTTCCCCTAGCGCCTTGAGACCCGCACGGGTGAGTAGCGCGCTTTATAAATGTTAATGGTTTGATTTGATTTGATGATCTCCATTACAGAGAAAAAGTCTTGCACCTTTTATACTGTACTGTGGCCGAAGAAAGAGATAATCTTTGGTGTCCACACTGATAATGAATGTAGCACTGACAACAATTCACAAGAAACTTCACACGTATCTAAAGGATTCGCTGTCTTAAATCATAAAGCTGAACCAACTATCAAACAGGAAGCCCCAAGACATCGAATAGTGCCCTTCCACATGAAAACCATTGGTGGAAATTGACCTGCAGCTCAGCACTGAGAGTGTGCTTCAAAATGCAACAGGCCAGACAGATGGAAGAGAAAATAACAGACTGTTCTACGCATGCTTGAGAGTACCTGTACCAATGACTAAATCAGGGAACAGATCATCCAGAGAGGCAGACCCTCAGTGCTATGGCACTTAATACTGCGCCAGCCCGGGGTAAGGCTGAAAGGCATACTAATACTGGCGAGCTCACACAAGCTCTTTGAGCGAGGGAACTAGGGCACCCAAACCACACCAGCATAGTACGCACCGGGAAAGAAGTAATAAGGGGGAAGAACAGCACCCTGATGACCGGCAGGGGCACAACGTGACATGACACAGTACAGAAACTTCGGGGAGGAAGCACAAGCATAAACCAAGTACCCTGCCCAGAGGAAGACGTGCTCTAAATAAGGGGACATGGAAAATGCATTTTTAATCAATAGTACAGAGGCGAAGAGAGAGGAAAAACAAACCAAGATGTCTGCACCACTCAGGCTGGAGGATAAATCCCAACCAACTTTTTGAAAGCTTACACCAGACAAGGGCAGAACAGACGACGGCCCCAACTAAGTTATGAGGTGACCATCACAAGCACGCCAGCAAAGTCGCTGATTGGCACAGGCAGGCCAGTCAAATTCATGAACATAAAGCAATACCAAGTTCTGAACCCTGACCACCCACTAACCCAAACACATACTGGGATCTACATCTATGGTGGACAGCTGCCTCTGGTGCTGGCATGTACCATCGAAGTAGTCGGTAACCGAGTCATCAAGAACCGAGCTCACTTTCATGACACCACCCAGGGGAAACACTGTTGGGCTGTCAAACGGTGGAAGATCTACGCCTCCTATTTTTCCCCTGACAAGTACACAAATGTAAGCATCATCATCAAGAACTTACTGAGCCTCTTTCAAGGGGAGGGTGCCTTAAAGACAACGTTGTAGAAGTGCATTTTGATAAGACCATAAGATGGACAGCCCTAAGACTCAAATACCATTTTATCTACACCCACTGATAGAAAAAGAACTGGAGCAGATAGAAAATCATAAATTGAGAAGGAGTAAGGCACCATGCCATGGGTGTCTCTCATGGTCATCTTCACTGAGTCAAAGCCGCCGGGGACTATTCGCCTAGTAATTCAAATGCAACTATCCAACAAAGCCATACAACGCGAGAGACATCATGCCCAAAATGGATGATTATTTTGCAGACCTCACTGGGACGCAATGGTTTTCAAAGACTGACCTTAATGTCGGTTTTCACCAGACCCGTACAGCATGAACAAAAAAACTTTTTTAGCACATC
The DNA here is from genome assembly GCF_031143425.1 of Pleurodeles waltl. NCBI lineage: Eukaryota > Metazoa > Chordata > Amphibia > Caudata > Salamandridae > Pleurodeles > Pleurodeles waltl. The sequence goes on along the minus strand of NC_090442.1, from coordinate 396,853,720 downwards.
TGGGGCTAAGGAGGTACAAGCATCTCTACTTCACAATATCCTCGGCAGCTGAGGTTTTCAAAAACGCTATCCATGAGATGCAGTCAGGCCTGGAGGCCTTACCAACATTAGTCAGGATATCCTTATTTAGTCCATGATTCTCTAAGATCATCATTGCCGGATTGGCCTGGTTCTGACCTAAACAAAGACATGTTCTCCTTCTTTGAAAAACAAACTGAGTTCTTTGGATATGTCTTTTCAAAAGAAGGCCTCAAGGTAGAACCCCACAAGTCAGAAGCAATTTAAAACACTCCTGCCCCACAGAGCACAAAGGAAGTTTGGAGCTTCCTAGGTATGACCAATTACTGCTGCAGGCTTGTGCCCAACTTGGCCACCTTGTCAGATCCCCTGAGAGAGCCAATAAAAGGTCACCCCACTTGGGAATGAAGCACCCGAACAAAAAAAAAGAAAACCAAAAACAAAAGTAGCCCAAACTGAGCGAGAAGGTCTGGCTAACAAGGAGTGTCATCATTTTGACCTGTACCATTATTTGCACGGGTTCTGTGTCATAAGAGACCACAATCCACTTGTACATCTGTTTGCAAACACATCTCAGCACTCCCCAGTGAGAATTTAGTGGTCAGGGGTTCAGCTGTGGTCATAGACCTTCACAACTCTCTACAGGCCAGGGCTTAGCACCCCAAGAACTACTTATCAAGACACCCTCCAATCATCTAGACCTGAGACGGCCTCACTAAGCAATGACACTGTAAACTATGTTCGCACAGGGAGCGTGCCCCAAAGCCATAACTCTAGAAGAATGCACTGCTGCTCCTTAGAAAGATGTCTGTATACAGAAAAGCATGAAGGCAACGCAATACACAACTGGAAGGGCTTCCTGCAGGAGTCTCAATCATGGAATCCTGATAAAAAAACGAATGCTCATGCAACTGTGGAGAGTGAGGGGGTGTAGGGGTGTGCATCACAGATGGATGGTTTCTCCTGGAAGGACGACGCACTGTGATACCTTAAAATTTACAAAAGAGGGCAGTAGAGCTGGTGCCCCAAGGCGTAGCCAAAAGAAAGTCACGATTGAGAGCTAAGTAATGGAGGGAGTTGTGTCTAGCCACTGCAGCTGTGCTGCCACGTAATACAATTCAAAGTTTGGTGCGCCAAGTCCTCCCTCTAGTAAGGGTCTTAGTGCAACAGCAAGGGTCACCAGACGACAACCGACTCCCCAGATCAGGTCCAGTAGCAGGCAATTTAATCCCCCCCATAAAAGTAAAAAACATGTGGGGAACACCACTACGAGTGCCGCAAAAAATACAGCAGCACTAGCATTTTAGTAATCACCACTCGCCCCAATAGGAAGAGGGGCAGCGAACACCAGATGGGGAGGGATCCCCAAAAATCGATCATTGTGCTCTAGCTACATTGCTCTCCTAATATATTTCAGGGTTCGAAAAATGTACTCAACCTGCTATGGCGAGTCATAATTGATCAGGTCGAGCTATTTTTAAGACTTACTGGCCCCTTCTAGCAAGTTGTCAAAGAACATGTGTTCTGTTCAGTCAGAAAGTGGAGGGGCAATAAAAGACGACTTTAAATCTTGTTCTTATGTCATATTTGCTCTGTTCACAGACAGCAGTCAAAAGTCAGTTTGTCTTACAATTAATTTTCCTTCTGAATGTAGAGTTCCAAGACTTTTTAAGGTAAACTGTATGACCTGCTGTTTAGAGTGTAAAATAAAAGGATATAGGGTGTCCGGTTTCTCCTAACACAACATTGAAATGACAAAGTCAACGGTTTCAAAATATATTTCAGTAGTTGTGAAAGCCAATTTTTTGTATTTCTGTGTGATGGCAAAATTATATTTTATTAGGATGAAAACAAATCATGTGTTGATGTGCAAAGGATATGTTTCCTGAAACCCATTTTTCACAGATTGTTAATACACTATATAGTTTCATCAGCGAAGCTGCAAGTTAGTGGAAAGGTTTTTGGACATTTCTTGGAACTTTACTGTGTGTAGATGACATCATGGTTTAGTAATATATTTATTAAAATGAGTGTTTAAACATAAACTGAGAAACACTTTTGCCCTGATGGCAATGCTGTTAGTAAACTAAAAGCAAGTCATGGGTTCTGTGTCTCCTATATGTGGGCTAGATTCTTGTGATACATGCAGCAAACTTTAGTCTACTTAATTAAACAAAAGAGGTTTTTTTTGTACAGCAGAAATGCTGAGGTCACATATTTGAAGATGCAATCATATGTGAGAGTGAGAGGCGCGGAGAGGCGTAGCCAAGCGTAGAGGAGCAGCGGGAGCCAGGCCTTGCCGAGCTGTGTTGCTGGTTGCCGCTCGTTGGGAGCTGCGGGCATTTGGTGCTACTGGGGGAGGGAGGGGTGGAGAGCTGCCAGCTTCTCTCCCCCCGTTCCTAGAGTTCGGAGCCCCCTGAACCGAGCCCCGAACAAAGCTTCTCCTCAGCTCCAATCCAGCCATTGACCCGGCGTCTCCGGCCACAGCTGCTGAAGGTCGGCCCATCCGACCGGCATAGTTTCTATGAGGCCCGCATCTGCCATCATCCGCCATCTGCCGGGTGCTCTGCCACCAACCTTGCCCCCGCGAGCCCCAGTGTGGTGCGAGATGCCAGAAGACAACGACAAGACAGCGTGTACAGTGAGGGGCAGAGGGCTTGGTGTGGTCTCCCACACCGACCCCCATCCTGACCTACCTGCCTAAAACCTGTTGCCTGGACCAGCTTGAGGGGTACAGAGCACGCAGCTGAGACTCATAGGAGGGAAGGAGCTGCCGGACGCTGGAACCTGGACCCTGGCCCCCTGGCCCAGGACCCCGATAAGGACTACAGACAACAATCGGACCTGGAGCTCAGGAGTGTACGGTGAGGGAGTAGGGAGCTGTGAGACTGTAGCGAGCGCAGTGGGTCTAGCACTACTGCAGAGTGTAGGCCCCGCCTCCCTGTGGAAGCGGCCCGGCGAGGTTGGGTGCGGTTCGTGGGGTTGGTTGGAGGGTCCCGCTCGCCCCTGTTCATCCCCATCCCACCCCCTCAGTTGGACTGACATTATAGAGCAAGCAAGTACGCAAGCAAGCATAAGTATATAAGTATAGCCAAGCCCAGTCTAGGTCCTGATAGGTCATACCAGCTGCCTAGCCATCTAGCAACTCTGCCATACTGCCCATATCTGCCCTAACCGCGGACAGCAGAGATGAGATCAGACAAAATACGAGGCAGGTCTTCACTTACAAGCAAGAGAAAGAGAAAGAAAGGAGGAATCATTGCCCGCAGGAACTCAAACAAAAAGAAGAGCAGGAGTAGACAGCAGAGTCTATCTTGCGAGATCACCCATTGCCCCTGTACAAGCCCTCAGAGCCCCTCCACTTCACCTATGGAGCCCTCATCATTTCAGGACCTTGCAATCGAAGAGGCTATAGCCAATTTACATAATGAGGTTATTAACCTTCAGGCCAGGGGGTATAGCCTCCCCAGCATTGGCACCAGCTAAAACACGCAAGATAACAGACTACTTTGGGGTAACAAGCAGGACTACTAAGCATCAACCATTCCTCTCCACCTCACTGGCCCAGGATTAGGCCTTCAATCAGAAAAGGGTCCCAAAGGATAAAAGTAACAACCCCGCTCGCACCACTTTACCCGATTATCAGCATCCTGGAGGGTAGAGCTATAAGGGCTAGCTCCATGAACCCAAAAGACATTAAAACTCTTAAAGGCAGTTCTCCTACACCAGGAGGGTCACGGACCATCACAAGTGGCCAGGAATCAGTACTACATCTGCTGGTGGGGGGGAAACCTGAACAAACAGCATCCTGCCTCACCAAATAATTTTACAGATGAGGAGGACAATGCCCGGTGGGGAGAAGAGAGAGGGGCGACAGTCACCCCCAATGAGCTCTAGACCCAAATATTTTCATTTCCCCGTTATCAGCCCAAAAAACGCAGATCAAGAGGCTACAGCGTTAAGGACATCGGAAGAAGTTGGGGATATATGGCGATACACCCAGATTACCCAAGCCTCTAGTGCATCCCAAAGAAGTGACTCAAACACGCCCCCTGGCGCCCGTAACAGACATATGAGCCGGCAATCTTGAATTCGATGCAGACAACAGTAACATCCCTACAGTTCCAGTTTCACAAAATGGACATTCAGGTAGATCTGTTAAACACTCTAGCAGTTTTCATCACAGGACTCGATGACAAACTACAAGAACTAAACTCATTAATAACAAGAATACAAAAAAAACAACTTAAGGACTTCACCATTTGCTCTTGTAAGGAGGTAGTAGATGGGATGGGTCAACTGGCAGTAATCTTCAAAGACATCTTGAAGGAGATTCACCGCTCAAGTAAAGAAGAGAGCAAAGACATGGCGTCCATTCTGCCACTTGGATTGGCCCCAACCCCTCAACACCCTCAGAGGACAATCAGAATAGCCTGCAAGACCGCCTAGCTTCAAGGCCATTCAACCCGGAGAGGAATGCAACTAGGAAAATAGTTGCAGACACTCAAGGAAGTGCTCTGGACCATTCTCTCCAAATAACAGAGACTAGAGCTACGGAAAGGCAGTCCGGCCACTGACAGACTAAAAGAGAGAGGAAGTGGGCAAGGAAGGGCAGAAAGAACATTCAGATGGTGTCCGGAGCTGACACGGAACCCGTACCTCACTTAGTGCAGGAGGAGGATATGGGGACGATAAACCCTCTGCCGACAGCGCAGCCTCGTACATCAGACCAAGAGGGCCTTTGCCCCAGGACCTGGTAGTGGAAGGGCCAGAGCTGTTGGGTAAGGCCTGGCCTCCAGGACCTAGAAGCAACCATCGCATTGTGGCCCCAAGCACCCATCCAGGTTAAGTTAAGGCCCACCCCCGCAGAGGTAAAAACCAAAGTAGAGGGGGCTGACAATGTTCAATCATATTCTAATAACAGGTTCTGCTCCAGACAGTTGGAAGGGCTCGATAATTCACCCCATTTACAAGGGAGGGAAGGCCTCTTTACCTTCCAACTACCGACTAATCACCCTTTTAGATGCAGAGTTAAATATTTTTCAACAGGAATCTTGCAGCATTTAGAACGGTGGGCCATGGACAAAGGGAGGCTCCCTATCAACCAAACAGGTTTTACAAAAACAGGGTACGCTAACAAACCTCATGGCATTAAGCCTGGTAATGAATAGAGCAAAGGCCACAGGGACACCCCTTTACATGTGCTTTGTGGATTTTAAGGCTGCATTTTATTATGTCCCTAGAGATAAATTATAGACAAAACTACAGCAGTGGGGGTTGCCGGTGAATTTATTAAATGCTATTATGCTCTACTCTAATACATGGGTTAAAATCAAACTGGAAGACAGCTCTTTTCTATCCAGGCCTATCAAACCCACTTCTCTTCAATCTGTATATATCAGACCCATCCACAGCACTGGATGAGCAGTCAGCCCCTCCACCAGTTTAGGGGGTCGCCAAGTATCCAGCCTACTTTATGCAGATGACCTGCTACTGCTCAGCAACTCCAGGGTAGATTTACAGAAACTTTTGAACTACCTAGGAGAACATGCGCTAGCCAACGATTTAGAAATTAACTATGGGAAATCTAAAATAATCCCCTTTAATCGTAAACCGACCTTACGCCGCAAGTGGTTCTTATCGACACATATCTAGGGGCCAGGATTGACTGTAAGGGCACATTTGCAGCTCACAAAGAAGCAATAAGGGAGAAGGCACAAGCTTTAAACCGGGCATTCGGTACTTGGCAAAATCCATTCTTGGGCGGCCCCTAAACCCAATGACCATGATCACAAGAGCGAAATTACTGCCAACCCTTGCATATGGGACAGTAATAATGAGGGGGGCAGAGGTAGCTATGCCTGGTAAGCTATTAGATATATCCTATAAACGAGTTTTCCAGCTACCTAGATCAGCGTCCCCGGCCCAAGCCAGACTAGAGTTTTCCCTAACAAAGCAATCATTGGCAAGGTCAGCAGCTTTTGTTAATGACTGCTACAAACTTTATTCAGCTCCCATGGGGACCTTAGCAAACCTAGTCTGGCATGAAATTAATCTTGAGAGGGGTAACAACAATTTCAAGGATTACTGGGGAAAAAAGCATAGCCCGGCTTAAATTGGGTGATATGTGGGGCAGCACATTACCAGTGTTCAAAAAAGGAGTCAACAAAGTGGCTAAGATTTTAAACCGGCTAGAAGACATGGAGGTTCTATCGAACCGATCTCATGGATGGCTAGTCTTAAATTCACATGTGCGGGATAAGGAACCTCGTATAATATCCGCCCCACTAGCATGAAAAACTAAGTTAGCCCTCCTACAGATGAGGTTGGGAGACTTACCAACTCTGGATTTCCTCCCGAAATGGAAAAGAGAGGCAGGATGGCAACCACAGGTTTGTAGATTATGTCATCAGACTAGGGAGACCCTAATCCATGTGCTTTGCATTTGCCTAGTTTTGGGACGCCAGAGAAGGAAACTACTGAGAAATGAATTTAACATCCTAGGAGTCTGGTCCTGTAGGTTGGCTGTCATAACAGCCCTGACTCAAGTAATGCAAAGTTGAACACCAGATAAATTCAGTGCCTGAGAACCTTCACAGCCCTGGTGGCCCCTGCAAATTCATTTAGAACCCCTTAAATAAAGAAGATAACTGTCCAGTCCCATAATACCAGAATTCACCCCACAGACATCAGTTATCGGTGACATAGGGGCCTTGTCTACCACAAATGCATCCTTTAGATAACAGGACGCCTTGCCTAGTGTTAGTTTTTGTTCATCTCGTCCGCCTTTTTAAAACAATAGGTTTTTAGGTTCTAATATTGCAACTGGGCTCTCTGGGTTTTATTTAAAAGGGGTATGTTCCATTTTTTATTTCCTGTTTATGTTTTATTGTTTGTACGTTTTAGGTCAATATATATACGTACCTGTATCCTTCAGATGTGTTTTTTTAATGTTTTTATTAACTAATAAAATAATTTTTTTATCATATGTGAGTGAAGAAAAAGGCGACTGTAAACTATTTGCCTAGTATCACACAATTTGACATTAGGTTGAGTAGATTATTTAAGTTACTTGACCTGCAGGTCTAGTAACATTATGATTTTCGAGGCCTGTATTTGGATGCCTGGATATTTAAAGGTATAATGGACCACTTAAGTCAGTGCACTGAGGAGTCACCCCTGTAGAGCACAGAGAAGAATTAGTAAGAGGGAACAGGCAGGATTTGGACTAAGTGACCTTAATACCAGATACAATGCCAATGTCGTCCAATAATTGCATCAAACTAAGATGGGAAGTTCCTGCCTCAAGTAAGAATATCAGGGTATCGTCTGCATATAATAACAATGTGGTGGATATCTAATTCTAGGATCCCCCAATACTGCGCTCACATACACAGGCGGCAGGCTAGTGGCTCCATGGCCATCGCAATAAGCAATGCTGACAATGGGCAACCCTGTCTAGTGCCTCATTGGATGGGGAAGCTACCTAAAATCAACTGGCCAGTCCTGACTCTAGCCATTGGGTTCGAATACAGCATGTGGATCCAGTCCACAAACTGTGGCCCAAAGCCCATGATCCTTAAAGTTGCCAATAAGAATTCCCAGCTCAGGGTATCGAAAGCTTTTTTTATATCTAGGGTCACCGCAACTGTGCCATGTGCCTCTGTTGGTGTACTGTGAACGAGTCACATCTGGTGCCAGAAATTAAGGAACCCGATTGACCAGCATGCACTAAGGTATTGACCACATGGAGCAGCCTATTTGCAAGCACCTTTCCTAGTACTTTACAGTCAAGATTGAGGAGAGATAGCGGGTGGTACTAACATGTCTAAGGGGGTCACGTCCAGGTTTGGGGAGGACTACAATCAGCGCTTTGCGCAGTGAATCGGGGAGTTGGCCCGGTGGACTTAGCTTCATTCAACACATCCAGTCGGTGCTGGTAGATCAGAGCTAAAAAAAGTGGCATAGTACTCGATGGGTAAGCCATTTGTGCCCGGAGTTTTTGTTACAGGAAATTTGGTCTATAGCTGTTCTGATCTCGTCCATTTGGAGTTGTTCATCCAGATCGGCCCCCTGAAGCAGGAAATAAACCTGTATGCCAGTGCAGGAGCAGGGGTACCCCTCAGACACATACAGGTGGTGAAAAAAGTCCCAGAATACATCATTGTTACCAGCCTGCATAGTTATCAATGAGCCATTGTTGCAGCAAATGGCCCCAATGGGAGCACAATTCTGGTCCTCCCTGACCAGCCACACCAACAGTCTGTCCGGCCGATCATCCTTCACATGTAACATGGTCAGACAACTCTTATAATCGGTCCGACCCAAGCATGTTTCAGCCTCCCTATATTATTGACAGAGTTACCGAAGATCCTCAACCTCCATTGTGCGGCAAGCCACCTTCCTCTCCAGAGGGTGCAGCTGCCACTAAAATGCCATCAATTCATTCTGCAGTAGACTCCCCATGTGGCAGCCATACAGTGACTCTGGACAACTACTTTGTGGGCATCCCATTCCAGAGCCCTGGATGTGGTGGACCTGGAATGACGTATTTCAATAGATCAACCTGAAATGGGGGCTCAAGCAGTGCTTTAACCTGTAAGTGCCAGGCGGGAATTCTCTGGCGTGGTCTGCCCCATTGAAGCACTACTTGCAGTGGGAAGTAATTGGATAAAGTGCAGGCCAAATATTCTGATTGGAGAATTTGCAACCATAGTCAGTCAGTGAGGAGGATCAAATCTAATCTGGTGTGGATTTTGTGAAGTGGGAAGTAAAACGAATATACTTGGTCTACCGGATGACCCATGCATCACACATCATGTGATCGCCTTGGGTCAGCCAACTGCAGAAGTACTGGGTTGTTCTAAGACATTTCACATTGCACTGAGGAGGTAGAGAATGATCCAAGTCCACATTCGACATACAATTGAAGTCCCTCCACCCCATAGGCTGGGTGCATGGGGATCCTTGAAAAAAAACAGGAGCAAGTGTGTCAAAGAAATCAGACTGGTTGGAGTTAGGAGCTGGGCCCCGTCTAAGCTTCCCTCTGTTTTAACGTATCGATCCCCATTGTCAGCGCTGTGGTTATCCACCACATGGGTAACCCCAGGAGCAATCCATGTAAGTACTCCCTGAGAATATGCAGACGAGGATGTGCCATAAACATGACCCAATCACTTTGTGCTGACCTTGTGGAGTTCTGCAGCAGTAAGGCGCTTTTCTTGCAATATGATGATGTGCATGAGGCGGCGTTTGAGGTAGGCATAAACGTGGTACCATTTAGCAGGAGTAGCCATACTACACATGGTCCATGTTATCACATTATACTGTGGTATGAGACTGTACGAGTGGCAATGTCATGCAACTGTAATGAGTATCCAAAGCAAAGGATCAGTGCCCAACTGTAGTGTATGCCTCATGTCCTAGACTCTACACCCCATCGCAGTGGAACTCACTCCACCCTCTATGTGCACCCCTAATATACACAACTGCATGCAAAGGCTCCATGAAAACAAACAAAAAATAAACAGAAAAACATTAGTACCTCCACCCAAAGATCAGGTGACATTTGAGCCCCTGGCCATATGCCTTCAAAAAAGAAGTAGGAACTCAGAAAAATTTTCAGCCTCCAAAACATGTCCACTTGGAGTCTCTATGAACCGTGCCCATGGAAAAAGCAAAAACTTATTGTGTCTGTGGCATGAGCCTGATTTGGAGATCTCATCATCCACCTTGTGCAAATCACAGTAGCTTACCTTAACAATGATCAGCAGCGCCTGCAACACAAGTCTGCAAATGTGCACCCCTGGTACCGAGTACTACAAGTCATCTGCATATCGCAAAGTGACTCTTGGGACCCGGTGGACATCACTTGTCAGGGATCCAGACCCACCCATGTCAGAGCCAGACTCCAAGAGCTGCTCCACCTGTAACAGAGCAAAGGTGTTTGCGCAGTGCTGCAATGCCTCTCTCACCGCTCTTGCCTGCTCCTCCACCACTTGACCCCGAGCGGGTCGGCCCTGATGGATTTACTCTTCCATCAAAGGGATCGGTACGTCAACCATTCACTGGCAGTTGAGTCCCTGAAAGGAGTATGAGCTAGACCCTTGGCGCGTAGCCAGGTCCACATTTACTCCGGAGTGGGAAGATGTGCGTTGTCTTGCCATCAACCACTTGCAGTTTCACTGGAAACAAAAGAGCATATTTAAAGTTCAATTCCCAGAGACGTTGCTTTACCTTGACATAAGATTCTCTCAGACCTTACACTCCTGCTGTGGTGTTATGATACGCTGTGATCATAGCATTCTCATACTTTGAGGCCCTTCCCCCAAAACTGCTTGCACACCAAATCATGGTCCCGCAAATAAAGGAGAGCTATAATGGGTTGCGGTGGAATTCCCAGAGGGGTCCGTCTGTCAGGTATCCAATGAGCTCTCTTCACTGAGAAAAATGTAGGCAGCAGGCTCCGCAGCACCCCACTGCACACAGTGGCATCCACAGACTCCCGCAGCAAAAAACAGGAAGCCCGTCCTTGCCGTCAGTGATCAGTACACAAGCCCTTTACTTCTCAGCCCCTGGTAAAGTCTGCTGTGCCACGTCACACACCGGGCCTTCACAGAGCTCAGAGTCAGGCAAACGGGAAGCCCACATACAAAGGGTGAAAACTGGCAGGTTAATAAGGATCCAACACCCCCACCACTCCTAGATATCCAGCTCCTCTAAGTCATTCACAAAACGGGATGCCCCCCGAGACCCCAGCGTCAGCAGTCAATCCAAGTAGGAGGGGGCAACCACACATCACATCAAATACTCGTGTAGGCATAGGTTCAGGCAAGGTATGGGGATCTCATGCACAGAGGAAAGGTGCCACACTCCCAGGAATGCCCAATGGGCTGTTGAGGACCGGACGTCCTCACCTATACCTATTCCGTTGCTCACACCACAGTGAGGCAGTCCTCATGCAGCAGTGGCACCACACTGTCAAATGCCCAATGCAAGGCCTTCTGTGCTGGGCAGCAGCTCTCGCTCCCAACGTCACCAAAATGGGAACAGTGCACGTCGGACAGTGTGTCGGGTGGCGTCCTCCTGTCAAGCAGGCAGCCTAAGGAGCAACTAGTAGGAAACGGCGGCTGGATGAGGAAGGTTAAATGAGGATGATAGATGGGCTAGCCTGGAACT